>NW_022103951.1:18521093-18551128 GCF_000313985.2 Echinops telfairi
AAAAAACCTTTTCAATTGCATATTAATATCAAAGGTGGGACAAATATTTCTGAGATAAATTAAGTTGTTGGAGAAACTTGAAGGATTGGAAATCGGTTTTAACAAGTTCTATTGAATCCACCACACACACACACACACACACACACACAGCTTTCTTTGCTTCAGTCTTGAGAGTGTCTCTATATTTTCCACCAAGTGCAGTGAAGAAAGTTAAATAATTCTTGGTGGTAATTCAGTGCTCTGGTGGCCCTAATTTGCACCAAAGTTAGGTGTCAACCCACTTTTTCTGAAAAGGAATGCTAGTAACGATTTGGGGCTTTTCAAGCTACGTGGGTTCCCTCAACTACTCAACGCTGCTATATATATGAATAGGCTTCAAAAAGTTCGTGGAAAATGTAATGAAAGGGCATAAATATTTCCACAGACTTTGAAGGCCCTTCATTGCTAACTGCCACTGAGTCAGTCCCTGACTCATGGGGACCTCATGCATGACAGAAGGAAAAGCTGCCCGTTCCTGGGCCATCCCATGATTGGTTGAAAATCAGACCAAAGGGTTTTCATTGACTGATTGTGAAGTAAATCACCAGACTATTCTTCCCAGTCTCTCTTCAGCTTAGCTCAAAAACCACAATAACAACTCATTGCCACTGGGAGTTGATTCTGACTATCATAGTTGTGGCCAATGATATGGCTGCTTGCCAACAGACGTTTATTACACAAACAGGCCAAAGGCTATAGAGTGTTAATCCTTGTGCCAAGGTTTCTAAAAAGACATTCAAATGTTCAAAGTCAACTAAAAAAATAGCAGCTGAGAATCTCCCTAATGAGATGTAACAAGAAAAGGGCAATCTTTATATGTGCGTGTGTGTGTGTGTGTGTGTGTGTGTGTGTGTGTGTGTGTGTGTAGGAGGGGGACAGGGTCAGGGTCCTGAAAGTATGAAATAATAGGAGGAGGACAGGGATCATCACAGACTATTGAAATGTTGAAAGTGAAGTCAGTTCGTGTGTTCTGGTTAAAGACCCAGGGAGCCCCAGTCATTCAAACACACAAGGTGGGTTAGAGCCGACAGCTCTTCATTGCCTAACCCTAAGGATTTTCATGCAACTCCATGAGAAACTCACCAAAGTAACACTGTGTCTCTCCCAGGGCGCTTTCTGGACAATGAAAAAAGAGGGTGTGGGTTTGGCCCCACTGGGCACGCTGTCTGGGGACCTTTGGGTCAGCAGAGTGAGGAAAGGGATTCTACTGGCCTCAAGTGGGTGGAGACCAGGGGTGCAGCTGTACAGCCTCCAGACCAGCCCCCACCACAGAAAACCTCTGGCCATCTAGACCAATGGTGTCAAGGATGAGAAGCCCTGGCATTGAGCATCATGCAAAAATGCACTTGTGACTGGGAAGGTTTGGGGACTGAGAAAATATAGGTCTTCAAGACCTCGCCCCAAGTGTCTACCCCTCATTTCTGGAGAGACTTCTTCAGTGGCCTCATTGCCATAACTATGCCTTCCTCTTCCTCTTCCTCTTCCTCTTCCTCTTCCTCTAGAAGCAGAAGAATCTTGGAGAATGGTGGCTCTGGGAGTTGGAAGTGAACCTGGGGGAACATCTGTATCACCTAACACAACATTTCTCAAGCATGGCTGTGCACACAGACAGCCTGTGGGTCCTGTTAAAAATATCATATCGGTTCTGACTCCATAGACCAACCTGTGAGACTTGGGATTCGACATTTCTAACAAGCGATTGGGCCAGCCCACAGACATCGTGCTGATGAACAAGCACAAGGAGATGCCCCTGATTTCCAGATGCAGTGAGCAAAGTCCATTCATCAAGTCATGTCTCCTAGGTCACTCAGCTAAAAATTCTTGGTCAAAAAAGTGACTCCTTCGTCTCTCCCACACCTGCCACCATGGCAGAAATGCCCAAGGATTGGCTGGTGTTTGGGACCCGAGTGCTACAGAACTTCCCAACTTTGTTAACCACCAGCTGCTCTTCTCTGCTGACATCCACTACCGGCCTGTGGAGAGACTGCACGCAAAAGCATTACCAAACAAACCCATTCTAGTGAGTCCACGTTGACTCAGAGCGACCCTATGGAACAGAGTAGAACTGCCTCATGAGATTTCCAAGCCTGTCATGCTTACAGGAGCAGACTGCCATGTCTTTCTCCCACACAGAAGGTGGTGAGTTTGAGCCAGAGGTTTCTATTTGAAGCTGGGCGTTGTAACCAGAGTGTCACCAGAGCTTCTCCCAGAAGCATGCCCACCTCATGTTGGTCCCTGGATCTTTAATGACTACCTAAAAGTACTAGGTACTGATGGTTCAGTGACAGAATTCCATGTGAGAAGCCTCGGTTCCATTCCCAGCCACCTATTTGTCAGTAGAGACTGGTAGGTTGCTATGGTGCTGAACAGGTTTCTCTGGAGGGTTCCACACGAAATGGCAATCTACTTCCAGAAATCAGCCAGGGATGACCCCATGAAGGACGACGGTCCAGTCTTCCACTGATCATGGGGATGATGCAGGACCAAGCAGGCTTTGTGCCATTGTGTATAGGTAAACCACCAGTTGGGAATTGACCGCAGCCTCATGCAGCAATTGAACTTGGCAAAATCCTGGAGAAAGTTCCTTGTTAACCATGTGCACCACCCAGCATCCATTCCTGGAAAGACCCCAGTCTTACTGGGAGCAGGCTGCCTTGAAGAAAGGTCAGAAAGGACACCTCTGGTCAACAGGAAGCTCGCTCCAATTTCCGCTTGGGTTAGTTAGTATTGGCTAGAAACAGGTGGAGGGCCTGAGAGAGCCAGTTGTATGTGTGAATGAACATGGAGGCCCACGGGAAGACGGGAAGTTCTCCTGCCAGCAAGCGGCCTCTGTACCGAACCTGTTAGGCGGCCTGCAGGGTGGGAATGTATGCGTGTGTTTTCAATTTCTCTGACAGAATCTGTTGGGATAGGGGCAGGCTGTTTAATCTTTGAAATATGTGCTCCATACCAAAGGCTGGAATCACACAGACATTGTTGCCTTCGTTCTGGGAGCCAGATACTGACTACAGGGGTTTGGAAATCCCCACAAGGTGCTCTTTGCTTATCGCTCATTCAGAATGAAAACAAAAATCCATCTCTTTAATGACATGCAAGTTCGAAGACTGCCAAAAGGAGACGCCCCCTATGTGCCTTCGCATATGGTAGCTTCTTTCTAGCCAATTAAGTACCAAGGAAGTGGGCGGCAGCCAGAACCACGGGAGCACCAGGCTCCTTAACGCTCAGCCCCAGTGCACGGTACCAGGAAAGATGGACATTTCTGGCCTTGTGTCAACTCCATGAAATCCCTAGATGTGTGTCCAACCCAGATGCTTCTTGGCAAAGCCATTCTGGCTGGCTCTAGTTAAGCCCTCAGAATGAAACTGAGAGGTTGTCACCTTTCAGACAAATCACTGCTTGTTCACTCTCCCTCCCTGATGTTTAAGTGCATCATTTGGAAGAGAAATAACCGAAGCCCACAAAACACGGTTCTCTCACAGGTTTTTCTCAGGGGCCTTAGCCATCCATTAACACCATGTGGGAAGGGTGGGCAGGGTGGGATTTTACCTGGTCTGAAAGGCCAAACGTTTCTTGCATGCGGCGAATGTGCATTCTCCATTGTAAGTGAAGCCTTCTTTCTGTATCTGGGCTTTTCTGCTCGCAAGCCTATATGAAACTACAGAGAAATTGGATTTTCTACCAGGTTGTGGCTTTAAGGTGACCAGATGTCCCGCTTTTGGCGGGACAGTCCCGATTTTTAACAATTTGTCCCACGTCCCGTGGCATTTTTAAAAAGTCCCAATTTTTGGAAAGAATGCATAACAAGCTAGGGTATACGGTTTTCTGCTGCCATGAGGCTATTTTGCCAGGATATGATTTTTATCCATGGTGTCCCTCTTTACAAATGTTAAAATCTGGTCACCTTATACTAAGCCCCCATTAATTTGGAGTCAGGGAGACATTTATGGACATCCCTAGTGAGCTCTGGGCTTTTGTTTTTGTGTTGCTGTTTTTATTTTTTGAAAAATTCTTGCAGGAGGCGTTGGCAAGAAAGGCAGCCTGGTAAATCAATCCCTGTTGACTTTGAGGGATCTTCTAATTACGTTGGAGTGTAATATGGCCTTCACAACGCTGAAGCACTTACTTTCTCAGTGACGCTACTGCGTTTCAGAACACAAGCTGAGGGCAGGCTCTATCATTTGCATGGACACATTACCTGCCAGGCACTTCATGGGGATGGTCTCATGGAACTCTCATGACCAGGTTGTTAATGGGGGTAATGGATCACTTGACAGAGATGGAGAAAGCCGGGCTCAGAGAAGTTCAATCCCTTGGACAATATCACACAGCCAGGACATGATGGAGTTGGGATTCACATGTAATCCAATTAGTGTCCATTGTCCATGTGGCTTCCTGCAAACTCAACAGTGACACTCTGTTGGATATGGGCTCCATTTGCCCTTGGGTGATCATTAGACTGTCCAAGTACCCAGTCAATGCTTTAAACACCACTGAAATGCTAATGGATTGATTTCTATCTCCGAGTCGAACAACTTTCTTCAACTCCCAGCCGAGACATCCAGCAGACATCTCTCCTACAGAGCTTTCCAAATACAACTCCCCTTTTCTTATCTATTCCAGTAAATGACAACTTGGTTGTACTGTCAAATATCCAGCAGATCCTGTTAGCTCTCCCTTGGAATGCATCCAGATTAGAAGAGCTCTCTGATTCAAGTCCCCATCACACTATCTATCTATTTGCTATAGCCTCTTCGCTAGACTTCTAGCTTCCAGACTTGCCATACAATCACCACAGTGTTTCTTAGTCAACTCAAGTCATATCCCATCACTCTGTCAAATTTCAAGTCTTTACCTTGCCCTACAGAGTCCCTGGGTGATTCATACAGTTAAGCGCTCTACAACTAGGAAGGTTGGCAGTTCAAACCCACCCTGGGCACCTGGGAAGACAGGTCTGACCATCTGCTTCTGAAAGAATATACAGCCTTGAATGGACTCACTAGAAACTAACAAAATGTTTGCCCTGTAAGGTCATCTGCCTATTTCAACATCCCCCACCCCACCCCCCGAAAAGCAAAGCAAAATTGACTTCAGATGTTCCCAGTCCCTCCCAAGCCCAAGGGTCCTTTCAGTGAATACTCAGCAGATTAGATCCATTGCACCCCAGGGTCTTGCATCCTGAAGCTCTGCTCCTCCCCTAATAAGAGGGGCTCTTCTCACCATCCCTATGAAGTAGCGCCTCTTATAGCTCAAGTGGGGCAGAGGTGGTTCAGTGGTAGAGTTCTCACCTTCCAGGTGGGAGATTGTAGTCCAATTCCCAGCCAGTGCCCCTCATGTGCAGCCATCACCTGTCTGACAGCAGTGGCTTACATGGGGCTATCATGCTGAAGAGGTTTCAGCAGAGCTTTCAGACTAAGATGGACTAGAGGAAACGGCTTGGCCATCTACTTCCGAAAACCCTATGGAGCACACCATCACCACTGGTCCTGAGAACAGTGTGGAGGTGAATGGGCAGTACAGGAGGTTCTACTGTTCAGGGTCCATGGAATCATAGCCATCTCTACAGGAGCTAACAACCAGGTGAGAGATAGAAGGGCATTCTTTGTGCTTCTTTCCCCCCCCACCCTGATTTTTCTCTATGATTGAAATAAAGACAATTGGTGGGAGAAAGACATCAATCAAACCCATGTGGTTCCCAAGGCAACAAATGTTGAGAGAAAGGATGAAAGAATGGACATTGAATATTCCAGAAAGAATGAATGTCCAAGCTGTACGTACTGCCAGCCTCAACACACCTGGCCGACTCGCAGATCGCCCAGGCACAGCGGGCCTGCCCCCCCCCCTTTGAAAATGACAGTCCCAGCCTGAATGTTCATTTGACCATCACCCACCAAAGCTAAGAACAAGGGATTTTAAAGCTGACCCAAATAAGTCTCAATCTTGGGTGATGATCTTAAGAATGGGCCTTTAATGTCACCAGATACATCAGCCCAGTCACCAGGGTTAGGCTTTGGGAAGTGCTAGTGAGTAGAAACACGCTGTGAAATAATCAGTCCCTTCTGTTTACAACACGCATGTTGAGGAGTCTGAGCTTATTTATTTTAAAAATAGAGTTCCAACAACTTTAATACAGTGCCAATGTTTACACAGTGATAGGATAAAAATAAAAATAAATAAAAACCCTATAGGACAGAGTAGAACTGCTCTATAGGGGCTTTCTGAGACAGCATTCCTTTGTATTAAATTACAAATTATAAATTAACCCATTGATTACAGGCCAGAGAGGTTTCAGATAGTGGAGCATCTACTGGTTTTTCCATTCCTTCAGTCTCCTGATGGCGACCTTGACTGTGACAGATCAGGTGGGGTTGTGGGTCCAGGCCCCACCAGCTACTGTTCTCATGCAGGAACCGCAGTGCCAGGTCCCCACAGCGTGTCTCTTTATGTTGGCTTTGCCACAGAAGGAGCAAGTGTACATGGCATGTGGGCTGATGTCAATTTTCCACTCCATTTTCCTGACGGAGGTAGCGTCACAGGTCCCCTATGTACCCATGAGCCCGACTTTCTTAGCGCGTTTGGCCATCTCACCACAAGCTCGCTCCAAGCCAGAAAAGTACAGATGCAGTGGGTAGGCATGGTTTTAGGCGGACAAAGCAAAAGTGGCCTGGAGACTGTATCTTTATGGGAGAAGACAGCCTCATCTTTCTCCTGTAGAGTGGCTCATGGCTTTGAACTACTAACCTTGTAGTTAGCATCCTGGCGGTGAACCCACTGTGCCACCAGGGCTCCTCCAGTAAATCCATTCTTATAACGCCAGTAAAACCAGGTTAGTGTTTCCCACTTGGACAGACAAGCTCCCTCTCCATGTAAGTTAAAGAGTAGCAGCCAAATCCAATAAAACACTAGCAAAATGA
The DNA here is from genome assembly GCF_000313985.2 of Echinops telfairi. Taxonomy (NCBI): domain Eukaryota; kingdom Metazoa; phylum Chordata; class Mammalia; order Afrosoricida; family Tenrecidae; genus Echinops; species Echinops telfairi. The sequence goes on from NW_022103951.1 coordinate 18,528,044, forward strand.
AAATGAGGCATAATGGTCCAATTCCATGGTAACACAATGATCCTCTGCCTAGGACTGTTCTTCTCCAACTCAAATGATATTGAATTCTGAGCATCATTGGATTAAGCCAATTTAAAAGACCCACTTCTCTCCTCAGTGAAATGCACTGCTCTAAACCATTCAATATCTATGACTTCTTAAGGGCCAAAAGGTAGCTGACTTCTCCTTTGAATGGTCTTCAGGACTTATTGAACAAGGACCTTGAAGCAGGCCTGGTTCGATAACAACAAAAATTGAACGTACAATAATTTCCTTCCAGCATGTTTACTTTTCCTTAAAAGCCATGTACCTGTGCACATCTATATTTCCAAGGTGTGCTTAAAAACAAAACAAAACAAAACAAAAAACAGAAACAATCAGCACATCTAGCTCAAGGTAGCCTTAACTTGGGGTCCCCTAACACATTTCCTTCATAAGAAAGAGGGAGGGCAAGAAATTGATCAATATACCTCACTAAGGAACTTTTTCTGTTTGCATTCCTTTAGAACATTACATGATTTAGAGTCAGGAAAGGTTCTACAAATGTCTAAAGCCTTTGGTTCTACGAGTGATGAAAACATTTCGTCCACCTGCCTCAGTTCTCCTCATGAGCTTTGTCAGACCACTGCGAACCGTGGACTGCAGCACATACCCTCAGAGTCCCAAGCCCCGCACAGCCAAGCCTCATTTTATTGCACTTTGCTTGATTTATTGCATTTGTTTTAAAAGTGAAGGTCAGTGGTCATCATGCGTTGAGCAAGTCAATGAGAGCCATTTCTCCAATTGCATGTGCTCACTTCATGTCTCTGGGTCCGTTTGGTCATTCTCACCATATTTGAAACTTTGTCATCATGTTACGACACATTTCAGAGACGAGAGTATATTGTAAACATAACTCTCCGATGTCCTGGGAAACCCCCAAATGGACTTTATTATGGTGGTCTGGAGCTAAACGTGCCATATCTCCAAGCTATCCCTGAAGGTTTTGAAGATGAGTCATATCCCAGCAGTATGGTCCTGTGGAATATGACTGCGACCTGGAGCCAGTGGGCAGAGGGCCTCATGGGTGAGAGTTTCATGTGAAAAGGACAGCTCACGGGGTGGTCTCCACAGCAAAGTCCTCCCCCTTGACCTTTACCTAGCCACCTGATCCTGCCATCTTGAGGAGAACCTGAGCCCTATGACAAATGGGAGGTTCCAAAGGCAAAGGAAACCAGGGCCAGATCATGGAAGTCAAAGAACTCCCTCGGCTGTTTGCATGAATTCCCAAACATCTCTATCCTAAACACTGGGGAGGCAGAAAGAACTACCACAGGCTCTCTAGGAGACCTTGGCCCAGAGCAAATGTTCCCCTCTCACCCTCCACATCCTTAGCTGGCAAGTACATTCTGGGGGTTGAGTGACCTTTGGTTATCCATTTGCTATTTCATGTTCCCTTTTGAAACGACTTGTTTCAGCTCCAAGGGCCTCCTGAATTCTAGAAAGTCAGACCAGACGAATAGACATTCTCTTTCCCATTTACAGGCAAACTCTGAGGAGATCCTGGCAGGAATAAGACAGGGACTACCGGCAGCACTCTTGAAGGCATTTTAAGGTTCAAAATCCAGGAGAAGCCAGCTCCACTTGCAAGTGTTCTATGGCAACCCAGACAACAATGCCAACCCCGGGGGCTGTGATGTAATCCATAGCACTGAGACCTAAGCAACAACTTGCATTCTATTCTAGGACCAAAGCTATCTGTTGCTTTCCTACTAGCTGGGGATGGTCACACCGCGTGGCTATTAGATAGTCTTTGTAAGACATCAATGAACTACAGAAAGATATTTTCTAGTTTGTCAGTAATTTCTGACAATTTTTTAAATTCAGAGAATCCGCATATTTTGTCCCCTCAACCAGGAATTTCATGGAGCCCCATTTGTAACTACGTTTTAATCCAAAAGTGAATGAAAAATAAAACATCTGGGCTAAGATGGCAGAAAAATGAATGTTGACTGGGAGTTCTCGGTCAAATCTCAGTATTGTGTGGACGGTTAAAAGGTGTGTTTGGAAGGATTGGACAAGAGAGCAACAAACTGAAAGCATGAGACCTGATAGAAACACAATGATCCCATTCTGAATCAGGTGCCTTACTGAAAAAACTCCTTTCCCAGACTCCCTGCAGCTGGGTGAAGCCAGGTGACAGAATTCTGGACAGTAAGTATAAGCTAAGAGCCACTGGGCAAGCTTTGGTTGTTTTTGTTTTTATACCTTGTTACTTCCTGCTTAGAAGCCAGGCATGGAATCTGGAGGGGCCACCATCATCTTGCAACTTTGAGGCCGTCAACCAAAGGCAAAGGGTATGGATAGCGCAAAAGAACTATTACGGGAGTCTGGATCCTGGATGATATTATTGAGATGGTTCTAGTGTGCCAACCCCCAGGATTCATTATTTGCAGCCAAATGCATTTCTAATCCATCAGTATCTAATGACCACCATTACCATCACCACTGAGTCAAATCTAACTAGTCACGGTGATCCCATGTATCAGAGTGGAATTGTGCACTGTAGGTTTTTCGATGACAATGAGATTGACAAGGATGAGGATGATACAATAAAAAGGGACAGACAAAGACTACTAGTGGAAGCGCAAATGGGATAGATTCTTATGAAGATCATTCCACAGTGGACCTGACACATACGTGAATTCCTTCCTGCAAAGACTGAAGTCCTGACTGGGAGAACAGATATATCATTAAATGCAAATGCAGAGATGCTCAGTGCTTAAATGGGCTGTCTAAAGTGCAACTCTTTTCTTTTGTGCTTTGATTGCTGTCAGAAAGCACACTTGTACATTAAAGCTGGGTGTTTTGCATCCCACAGAGAAGAGAGTGGAACTTATTTAGAATCAATTTAGTATTTCTCTTCCATCCATTTATAGGAGTTCCCACTGAGAACTTGAATGCCTCACCCTCTCTACAGCCATATTTGGTAAGGCCTGGGAGGAAAAATAAGTAAATAACATGTAGTGTCCTGATTTGATTCTTATATTCTCTACTTGGAAGTTAAAGCAGGCTTATGACTAGCTGAGAACACATAGGCCATGGCCCATGGAAAATGGTGACCTGATCAATATGCCTAGATAATAGCAATTGATAAATGAAGCAAATGCAACAGGGTTGCAAAGCAATGATCGAGGATGTGCACTCTCAAAATAAGGGTGTGTATCTTTGTACAGGAGGAAAATCAGGAGACAGTAAACACTTCAGTAGTTCATCATGCAGTCCCCCAAGATTGTGGTCTTCCCTAGGGAGATGATTTCTCCATGCTCAACACAGGTGTCACAGGTGTTGGTTCAGAAACAAGGAGTGAACAAAACAACAAGCTGAAAACCGGAGCGAGAAATGGGACGGTCAAGAGTAGATGCACTGGTATACTTACAGCTTGCACTACGTTCAGATTTAAATTCTTTTTTCCTTTCCAACAAAAGTAAGTGCAAGTGTCTTTAATATCACTCACTAACACAGCAGCAACACTTCAGGAATTAAGACATATGGACACTGACACTGAGATCCCTTTGCTTTTTGGACTCAAAGCTTCGCACGAGTTCCTACGTGATAAAAATCAGCCTTGAGCAGGTGAGGGAACACTTTCTCCATTCGGCATTTGTGTCCAGCGTCCTCATCCCAAACCACAGCTTCCACCCACCCATAAGCAGTTAATAAACTCATTAAGAGACACAGCTGGAAACTCATAAGGGGTTAAAGCCAAACAATGCCTACTCGTTGATGCATTTATAAAAACATAATAGGGTTCATTCTTCTCCCCCTTTCAATCAAAGCTTTTGTCTTTGTTACCCCAGCGCATCATCTTTCATTTGGACAATAAAGGATCATGTGTTTATTTCTTTAAAAATGACAATGTTTGTCCTCTAAATAATGGCCGCCGTGCTGCTAATTGAACATGATGGATTCAGGATCCTGGTTTGCCATCTGGGCCATGTGTCTCAGAACATCCTTTTTCGTGATGATGCCAAGAAGCCTCCTGGAGAAGAAAAAAGAAAACAAAAGAGAGACAGAAGAGGTCACCCCTGCAATAGTGACTCATGCCTCTTTCCCAAACCCAGCACCTTTTTCTCCTAGACCCCTGGGTAGACATCATTTCCCAGTCTCCCTTGTGGTTGGGTGGAGCCAAGTGAGTAAGCTCTGGTTAATGGCCTGTCGATGGTAGAGGAGGGAGCTGCAGGCTGGGTCTCTGCACATTGCCTCATAGTCTCTCTCTTCTCACCGGACAGCCAGAGACAAAGACGCCAGTGAAGCACTTTGAAGCCACAGAAGATTGACTCGGAAGGCAACCAATGCAAAGACCTAGGTCCCCGAGGGACTAACAGGGCGCAGGACCGGCCGCTGGCGCAACCCAGGCTGGATGTGATGTGAGCAAGAAAAACGCCTTCACTGTCTTAGGTCACTGAGATGGCAAGCTTGTTTGTTGCCACAGTCAGGCTATAATGACGAACACCCACTCGTTAGGGTCAACTTTCGGGTCAGTTACAAAAGGGCTTATGAAACCCATTGTTCAAACTGGAGCACGCCCCAGAAATTTCAAGTAAAATGTATTTTATGGAGAAACTGAAAGTTCATTCTATTTTTAATTCTGTCTTACTTAGAAGGGTAAAATTTGACATTCATTTCCAACCAGAGATAAATTGCCTCCTCTAGCAACACTCGGTTATTTGGAACTTAGGAAAACAATGGCACTTCCCAAGGTCATGTATCTGAGGAGCCCTTAGGCACTGGGCAGCTAATAACAGCAAGGTTGACAGTTCAAACCCACCAGCCGCTTCAAGATGGGGTGTTTCTGTTCCCAGAAAGATTCACAGTCCCAGAAACCCTATCCTTTGGGGTTGCTGGGAATCAGGTGATTTTGTGGCCATGGGTTCGTTATTTGGGATTTATGTACTGAGTACAGGACTTTGAATCTGTGTAGTCCTTTTTAATATTCACTCATATTCTGAAAAGAGTTGGATGGAGTTTATTTTCATGAATTGAATTTATTTAGAGTTGTATTTTCTGAAGGTTTTATTTTCCAGGTGTCATCATAGTATGGACACACAAAGTAGAAATGAGGCATTTCAATAGCTGGATCATAAAACAGCATCCTGCTTGGTAAAGTGAAAACGAGGGCCGCCCCTGATGCGATGGATTGATGTAGTGGCTGCCACAATGGACTCAGCAGTGGCCCAGAACTGTTACACACGGACCCAAACAGCGTCAGCACTGCCGCCATTGCTGAGTAAATAAGGCGGGGCAAATTCCTTTCTCCATATTAAATGTAAGTATTTTTCTCATACTATACACTACAACAATATGTAGGTACACTTCTGAAAAGCCATCCTCTGCAAACCCTATGAAGCCCAGTGCTCCTATGACATGCAGCGTGTCACCAGGAGCTACAGTCCACTCAATGGGAACTGGTGGATTCCACTCAGATTACCGCGCATGCAAATGGTCCTGCATACATTGTCAAGGACAACCTGATCTGAAGCTATTTAAATTGAATTTCAATTGGATTAGGGCTTTGTGGGTGTCCTGTAAAGTAGCCCAAGTACCTAATTTGAAAGGGGAAAAAAATCCCTTCATGTTGACAAAAGACCAGAAAAAGCACAAAAGCCACAATACACTTGACTTGAAAATATTCTAAACATGCTTATTAAACCCCAATAAAAATTCAGCCTACAAAAGTGGTGAAAACAATCTAAGAGCATCCTGCATCGTGAACTAAATGCTGATTAGTGAGTTTGTCTGTATAGTGGGGCACATGGTGGACTGCTAACTACAAGATCAGCAGTTTGAACCCACCAGAAGCTCAGTGGGAGAAAGATGAGGTTTTCTGTTCCTGTAAAGATGTACAGCCTAAGAAGCCCAGAGGGGCAACTCTGCCCTATAGGGCGGCTGTGAATCAGAATCAAATCGACGGCAGCGAGTTTGGTGGTTGAGTTTTTTCAGTGAGCTTGCCAGCTCAGAATTCGGACTTCTTTGTCACTGACCACACTGGACCCTCAACAAACTCGAAATGATTGAGTTCCTGGCAAGTATCCTTCTCTATCACACTGAAGGAGACAGCAAACACTCCGCACACATCTTCTGGATGAAGATGATGTAGGTTACAAAAGAGTCAAAGAACTTCTCATGACTAGCGGGCTCTTTTTTTAAATGGTGAATTGCTCTTGATAGATGGAGAAAGCAAGACAAAGTTCGAAAACTAGCACTTCGCAGACCCTACACACAACGATTAGTTCAGGCAATAATTATCAACAGGGACTAAAACCCTTGGTTACATGGTTGCTGGAAGACAAAATTCACTATCTCCCAAGTATCACTGCCTAGATCGGATTCCTTTACAAAAGAGGACTCTGATCTGCCCGGCCTATCTAATGATGGAGTTTATTACCAATAAGGTCAGACAAGCTGATGTCATCACACCACTTATATCACAATGTTGTCAAAAAACCACCTAAATGATGTGAAAGAGGGGGTTTGGAGTGAGATTCAAAGCCCATCTGTAGACAATCCCCCCACAGAAGAGTTATAAGGAAGGCATGAGTCAACCAAGGTGTAGTACAACACCAGTGCATCATGCAGTCTTCCCCTAGTTCCTGAATACTTCCTCCCCCCACTACCATAACCCAGTTCTAATTTACAAATCTGGCTAGACCGGAGAACATACAGTGGTACAGATAAGAGCACTCGACGCAGGGAATTCAGGACAGATACGCCCCTCAGGAACAGTAATGAGAGTAGTGATATCATGAGGGTAGGGGAATAGTCAGGGAAGGGGAAGGGTGAAAAAGTGGGAACCCATCACAAGATTGGATATATAGAACCCACCCCCCGAAGGGACAAATAATGGAAACGTGGGTGAAGGGAGACAATGGACAGTGTAAGATATGAAATAATAACAACTATATATATATATAATTCATCAAGGATACAGGAAGCTGGCAGGGTGGGGGAGGGAGGGGAAAAAGAGGAGCTTAAATCAAGGGCTCAAGCAGAAAATGTCTTAGAAATGATGGCAACATATTTACAAATATGCTTGATACAATTGATGTATGGAATGTTAGAAGAGCTATAAGAAGCCTAATAAAATGATGGGGGGGAACAAGACACTTAAACCAAATCCAAGCCCAAGGATGCAATCAGGCAAATCCAGATGACTGACATGCCCTCTTCAAATTAACAGCTATATATATACATTATATATATATATACATAGCTGTTAATATATTACTGTATATACTCAAGTATAAGCCGAGTTTTTCACACATTTTTTATGCAGTTTTGTGATAAAATTAGATGCCTTGGCTGATTTTGGGGTCAGCCTATATTCAAGTATATAAGGTACTCTATATGTATGTATGTATATTTTTCATTGGGGACTTGCAAAGGGCTGGTTTTCTAACTCTATCTTGCTTTCTACATTTATCAAGAGCTTCTCACCATTTAAAATATCATTTCATTGGGGTCTCTTACAGCTCTTATAACAATCCATACATCCATTGTGTCAAGTACATTTGTACATCTGTTGCCATCATCCTTTTCGAAACATTTACTTTCTACTTGAGCCTTTGGTATCAGCTCATTTTTCCCTCCTTCCTCCACCCTCATAAACCCTTGATTAATTATAAATTATTATTTTCATGTCTTATACTGTCTGCTGTTTCCCTATACCCATGTTTCTGTTGTTCATCACCACGCGTGTGTGTGTGTGTGTGTGTGTGTGTGTGTGTGTGTGGTGGTGAGGGTTAAATGATCATTGCTATTGGTTCTCCTTCTCACCCCCCACCCCCACAGACCCCCGGTCCCCTACCCTCATGGTAATATCACTATTCTCATTATTGTTCCTGAAGGATTTATCTGTGTCAAGAGCTCTTTTAATTTAATTTTTTAATCATTTTAGTAGGGGCTCATACAACTCTTTTTTTATTAATCATTTTATTAGGGGCTCATACAACTCTTATCACAATCCACACATATATCAATTGTGTAAAGCGCATTTGTACATTCATTGCCCTCATCATTCTCAAAACCTTTCCTCTCCACTCAAGCCCCCAGCATTAGGTCCTCATTTGTACCAGTGTACATGCTTCGGTCTAGCTCAGTGTTTCTCAACCTGTGGGTCGCGACCCCGTTGGGGGTTGAATGCCCCTTTCACAGGGATCACCTGATTCATAACAGTAGCAATTACAGTTATGAAGTAGCAACGAAAATAATTTTATGGTTGGGCGGTCACCACAACATGAGGAACTGTATGAAAGGGTCGTGGCATTAGGAAGGTTGAGAACCACTTCTCTAGATGGATTTGTAAAGTAGAGCTGGGGTCATGATGGTGGGTGGGGGTGAGGTGCAGGGGAGCATTAAAGAACTAGAACAATGTTGCATGTTTTGTTGGTGCTATACTGCACCCTGGTTGGCTCATCCCTTCCTTGTGACCCTTCTAGGGGATGCCCAATTGTCTACAGATGGGCTTGTTCACACTGATATGATTGTTTTGGGTCTTCTGATGCCTGGTACCTGATCCCGTCAACTCCTCATGATCACACAGGCTGGGGTTCTTCTTCTATGTGGGCTCTTTGTTGCTTCCCAGCTAGATCTCACCTTCTTTTTTAAGTGATCATTCAAGAGTAATGAAAATTTCTTTCACTCATTTGCAACCTATAGCATCTTCATCACCTTTGTGTAGTATGTATATAAATATACACTCCCCAAAAGACAAGGAACTATTCTCAATGAAAAATTAAAGAGGCAAAATAGTCAAATGTGTTCACCTTGCTGAGATTCTGGATTGAAATTTGAATATGGGCTGGGCATTGGATGATATTAAGTTATTTTGTGTAATTAGTGTCTGGTGGTTATGGAAATAGAATGTCCTTAGTCTTAAAAAAAAGGAAGACAAAGAAAGAATTGGTGCATTTAACTGGGTTGTTCGTGAAGAATACTGAGTACACCATGGACTGACAAAAGAACAAACAGTCTTAGAAGAAACAGAACCGGAATGCTCCTAAGATAGTGAGACTTGGGCTCCTGTACTCTGGACACAGCATTAGAGACAGCCAATCATTCGACAAGAATGAGGGAAACCCTTAATGAGGTCGACTGCCACCACAGCCCCAGCAATGGACTCCAGCAGAGCAGCAAATGGGGGAAGGGCCCAAGAGCAGGCAAGGTCACCATGAGTGCAAGCGGGCTGGATGGCAATGAAGGATAAGTCAAAGAAGACGCACACGGCTATATTTAGAGGGCCATGATTGCGACATCTGCAGATTTGGGGTGAAAACCAGTGTAGAAAACCAGTGACAGGCGACTCTAAGTAAAGGCAGAGCTGAGTGTTCATCAACCACTGGCTCAACTTGGGACACTACCACACAAACGTGGGGTGAAAATGTGATGGGTGGAGACAATCAGGGGTTGCTGAGCTTTAGGGTTGCTTGACTTTAACCACAGTTGTGTGTCACTTTAAATGATTTTCTAAAATTTATCAAACTACAGTAAAAACTGAATGTACAGGAACACGTCAAATAAGATGTTGCTACCCAACTGAGGCTGAGTTCAACTTGCTTGGTCTACAGCAGTTGAAGAGAAGGCTTATCTTGTTCTACACTGTGTGACAGTCTACAATGTATCCTAAGACAGCACTATAGAGCTAAATGACATACATGTAGCTTGTTCCAAAAGTGTGTGTTAAAATGTTGAAATGAGATACACCTAAAGACACAATCTCTTTCACTGTTCTGTGACTTCAAAAACTCTTGGTTTGCCTGTGAAAGCCCCTGTGAGCATGCACTGGACTGAAGGGCTCTGGTCTCCTGGCAAGGGAATATTGCTCAGTCTAGTTGACAGGTCCTAGCCTTTTTCCTTCCGGATTTGCTTTCTTTTGTTTAGGAGCAGATTGTCATGGTCAAGGGCCTCTGTATATATTCAACTGAAGTAAAAACTCCTCAAGGGTGTCAGTACCCAATTCCTTGCCAAATAGCCCTGCTACCACAGTTCCAGAAGTGCCCGGGTAATGCACATTGTTATGTGCTCACCTGCCAATGCTAACCGAGAGGATGGTAGAGATTGGAGTCTACTCAGAAGCGTCTTATATGAAAGGCCTGTTGATCTACTCCCCCTGTCCCTTCCCCCCCCAAAAAAAATCAGCCATACAAACCCTATGGGACACAGTTTTACTCCAATAGACACAGCTAAGGCCTCTGAATCTAAGGCACGTTGGAGCCTTAAAGGCCAAAGTAAGGAAACAAGGGTCTGGTGAGTTTTGTTTTAGCTCCTATGATTCAAGCTAATGCAAATGGAGCAATGGTATCATGAGAGGCACTTCACCACAAAGAGGGTACACTATTTAAGTACCCTTGGGACACCCCCCCCAATGAGTCCCTCTCCAATGCAGTGGCAGCCCAATGAGCCCCAACCTCCTCTAGCAGGATCCCCTCCGTCCAACCATTCCCAAGAGGTTTTGCTGCAGGGCTGCTCAACCCCAGCGACTAGTGATATTTTGGGTCAGTGGGGGCTGACCTGCACACCATGAGGTGTGGAGCAGCATCCTCAGTCTCCCCCTCACCAGATTCCAGTAGCACCCTTGGAGATGTGAGCACCACAAATGTCCCCATAGGAACAACCCATCGCCTATCAGCAGGAGAATGGATGAAGAACTCTGCAATGAGAACATTATACATCGCTAAGAACCAATGCTGAAACCTCAAGCTCTTCATGATTTGGGTGGACCTGGAGTACATGCTGCTGAGAGAAATTAGCTAATCACAAAAGAATAAACACTACATGAGACTGCTGCTATAAGGGGGCCGGGAGTGAGGGAGAGAGGCAAAAGAAAGACTTTCATGCCAAAGGGAACACACTTGGGCGATTGCCATGGGTGAGGTGGGGGATGAGCAAGGGAGAGAAGATGATGCAATGTGCTTGACAGTGGATGGATGCTAACTTGGGTGAAATGGAAGAGAGTGGTCCAGAAGAGGGAGACGAAAAATCAAGGCGCTATGAAGGGTAGACTATTGGGGTGGGAGGTTAATTAGTCGTTTCAACTGTTGAATAATTTTTGATGATCGGAAACTTAAATCCCCACCTAATTTGCAATAAAAAAATTGCTAAACAAACAAGCGGGCAAACATGTCTCCCGACAATGCCTTGGAGAGCATAACACAAGATCATAGCCATTGGCCATTCCTCTCCAGGCTCCCAAACCGCATAGGGAAATGGGAATTCAGGAGCTGCCACCAGCTCCTGCATAAAGTGTGCCTGGGCCTCCCATGGTAATTATCACAAATGAAAGCTGAACTTCCCCCAGAAGGAGATGACCTCAAATCCAGCAGGGTTCATTAGTGGCATAAAATGTTCTATTTGATTTAAATCAAATTTTTGAACTTCGGTCCCCTTGGGTGGCGGGTCAAGCATATCCAGTGAATTCTTAAGGGCCAAATCTATGACCAAGGACATAGTTTAGATTTGAGCACCTGGGCTCTTCTGAGCCAGCTGCTCAGTCCACAGCCCAGGGACCCACATTCACTGTTCCTTTCTAGAACAGCTGTTGGGGCAATTTCACGCAATTCCCTTAGCCATGGACAATGTCTGGGAGCAAAAACTTCTCTGGGTTCCTGGTGTGAGTTCCCTCCCAATAGTCATGGACTTCCAGAGCCCTGTAGCCCAGCCAGCCCAGGTCCTCAGAGACCATCCACGGAGAGAGGGGACACTTAAAAAAACAGAAGCCTACTCTCATTGTTGGTCCTAAGGGGTTTATCTCTCCGGGATACCCAGTGTTGTGAGTTCTTATCTGTACCAGTGTACATGCTCTGGTCTAGCCAGATTTGTAAGGTAGAAGTGGGATCATGCTAGTGGGGGGAGGAAGCATTAAGGAACTAGAGAAAACTTGTATGTTTCATCGGTGCCATACTGCACGCTGACTGGCTTGTTTCTTCCTTGTGACCCTTCTGTGAGGGGATGTCCAATTGTCTACAGATGGGCTTTGGGCCTCCACTCTGCACTATCCCTCATTCACATTGATATGATTTTTTATTTTGGGTCTTTGATGCCTGATACCTGATCCCAACCTCATGATCACACAGGCTGGTGTGCTTCTTCCACGTGGGCTTTGTTGCTTCTCAGCTAGATGGCTGCTTGTTTACTTCAAGCCTTTAAGACCCCAGATGCTGTATCTTTTTATCAGCTTTCTTCACTACATTTGTTTATGCACCCATTTTGTCTTCAGCAATCGTGTCAGGAAGATGAGCATCACAGAATGACAGGTTATTAGAACAAGGTGTTCTTGTGTTGAAGGAGTACTTGAGTAGGAGGCCCAATGTTCGTTGGCTACCTTTATACTTAACATATAAATATATGTACATGGATGTATTTCCATATCATTATATTTGACAAATATAGTTGCATATGTCCATGCCTGTATTTAGACCTCTATAAATGCCGTTTGCCTCCTAGTTCTTTCCTCTATTTCCTTTTACTTTCTTATCCCACTATCATCTTTGGTCTTCATTTGGGTTTCAGTAATTCCCCTCAGGTACATTGCCTTTGATCAAGCCATACCAGGCATCCTACACCCTCCTCGCCATCGATTTCAGATCACTTGTTATTCCCTTGTCCCTGGGTTTGCTAACACCCACTTCCTTTCCCCCAGATGACCAATAATGAGAGTAGCAATATCAGAGGGGAATGTGGAATGTGGGGGCAGAAAAAGGGGGAACCAATCACAATGATCTACATATGACCCCTCCCTGGGAGGCGGACAACAGAAAAGTGGGTGAAGGAAGACACTGTTCAGTGTAAGACATGAAAAAAATGATAATAATTTATAAATTATCAAGGATGAGGGAGGGAGGGGGTGCGGGAGAGAGGGGAAAAATGAGGAGCTGATACCAAGGGCTCAAGTAGAAAGAATATGTTCTGAAATTGATGGTGGCAACAAATGTACAAATGTGCTTGACACAATGGATGGATGGATGGATGGATGGATTGTGATAAGGGCTGCATGAGCCCCCAATAAAATGATTTAAAAACAAACAAACAAACAAACAAACAAAAAAACCAGAGGCCTGCTGGGGCCTGGCCTGGCTGAAAGCCAAGATGAAAGGGACGCTGACAAGGAGCCCTGCCAGCACCAGCCTGTAGGCATCTGTGTTTGTTTAAAGAATGAGAGCGAGAGAGAGTGTGATTTTGTTGGCTCGACAAACATTCAGAGCTGATTTTGGCACCCAGCTCTTCACGGGAAAGCCTCCTGGGATCCTGGAGGTGCGAGCGAGCGGGCATTGGAAACGCCAGTGATAACAGACGTGGGGTTACGATTTGTAAAGGCAGCGAAACCACTGCACCCTGGGGCGACACAGCAGCACAGTGCTCTGCATTCCCAGGGCTGGAAACATAAGGACGGTACTGACTTCAGGGATCCTCCGAGTGGAGTCCCCAGACTGGTGTCATCAGCACCCCTGGAGAAATTGTTTCCAAAGCAAAATCTCAGTGCAAATCCCCATTCAGACCTTGGGTTCTGGACCTCTGGATTGGAGCACATCAATCTGCACTTGCCAAGTGGTCAGGGAATTCTGAGGAGCCCCCTCAAGTTCAAGACCCACTGAGCTCCCTGGAAGGAATGTAGGAGTTCATTGGTTGGCTGAAAGGTCAGTGGTTCAAACCTACCAGCTGCTCCTCGGGGGACAGGTGAGCTAATTTGCTTCCATAAACATGACAGCCTCGTAATGAAGCAGTTCCTCCCTGCCCTATAGGGTCACTAAAAGCTGGACTTGGCTCAGTGGCAAGGGTTTGGATTTTGAATTTTTGTTTTTGAATTGAGGAGCATAATCAAGTGACTGTCCCTTCTCCCCAAGCCCAGTCCCAGGTAGTGAGAGAAAGGTACTCAACCCCTTCTCTGATTGTTCCCTGTTTTGATTCAATGCCTCTCCTGGTTCCAGAGCCGCACAGGGCCCTCTGTTCTGCCATCCCAAAGCTGGCTGGCTGGCTACTTCCTTTTCAGTGCTCCCTCCACAACCTAATGCCACCATCTGTCAAAGACATCTTGGCCCCACATCCCATCAGTGCCTGGCTGACCATCACTCACCCACTCCTGGTCACCAGGCACTGCCGGAGCCCCAGTTTCCGGAAGATGTCCACTACCGTTTCCATGGGGGTGTGGTCCGTGACCGTGAAGGGACTGAGGTTCAGGATGCGCCGCAGCTTCAGAGGGTGGGGGCTGTTGGCTGGCAGCTCAGGGGGATCTTCGGTGAAGTACATGATGGAATTGCTCACGATGCCCTCCTGCCTCTGTCTGGCATTCTCTGCATTGGGGGGCGACAGAACAAATAAGCACATGACAATCCCTTTCCAAGCGACAGCCCCCACCTGTACCCACACATAAGCATGCCTGTCCCCCTTCTCCCAGTGTTCTAGAATCCCACAAGAAAAGGGGTTTGGAGAGCAAACCGCATATCCTTATTGAGGGGCTTCAGCCAAGCCTGTGGGAAATTTGCATATATCTGAAGCTAGAGCTGTGCCAGGCTTCCCCAGATGAGGCCGGATCATTCCCTGCTACAGGCTCCCATGAGGGAATTCTCTGCTTCCATCCTGAACTTCAGGGCACCCAAATGACCCAGGGCTGTTCATGCTTTCTTCCCTAGGACTCCCTTACCTTACCATGGCCTGAAGTTTGACACGACAAGACACCTCACTTGGCTGCCCAATGACCTTAAAGCGTTGTTTTCACAAAGGAACTAACTCCTAGCTGCAGCAAATGGCACCTAAGAATCCTCAGAGGAACAAGACACCAGTCTTACAGCCGAGAAACACAGCCCAGTGCCCAGAAGGGCTACTGGGGACCAAGCAAGCTGCCCTAGAAACACCACTTTCCTCCTTTGAGCACATCTCTTCAAAGTGGGCCATTACGTAGATTTCTCACAAAAGATAGTAAACCATTATGGTAACAATTAGCCTATTTCTGTCTGTAGAGAAGGCTATGTGAAAGAAGGCTGAGGAAAAAGTAGGCTAACGGGAACTCATTAGAAATACAGCTTAATGCAGTGCTACGAACCCAGGCTATTTTAAGTCACACATGAAATAAATTCATCGGTCTCAAGATATTTCTCCAAGGCGATTTTCCTTCGGTCGGAATTTTCATCTTTCTTTCGGTTCGTGGGAAAAGGTTAGGGCAACTGTACCGCCGTGCTTGCCTGCAAATGGATTTTGGCTTCTAGAAGATCTTTGCGCTTTCTCCAAGGCGACGATTCACCTCTATTGTCCTTTCACAAATGCAATCCTAACTGCCTCTTCCAAGGCCGTTTCTTACAAGAGAGCCGTGCGATGGAAGACTGTCGGCATGTGGGGTCAGGATGAGTCTAAATAAGGGTTTCTGTTTAAAAGAGGAGCAGGGGAGCCGCTGGGCAAAGCCTGCATATGATGTGGGTCAGGTTCAAATGCATTACAGCAAACGGGATATGATTCAACCTCAGATACTGACGACCCTGGTGCCCAAACTCTTTTCAAAGATAGAAGCTACGTGATAGCCACTGCACACTTCTCTCTGAGAGCAAGATGTTTCCTTCCTGAAGGCCTGGAGGCAACAGTCCACACACATTTGTTTGCTCATTTTCCTAAACCAATTGATTCTCTATGAATCCCAAGGAGAAGGAATTCCACCCATTTCAGCAATCAGCTTGAATATTGGGCTTGATTGAGTCACATGGATTTGTCAATCCCCTCACAGAGCCATAGGAGCCCTGGTGGCACTGTGGGTTAGGTATTGGGCTTAACCACCAGGCCAGTGGTTCAAATCTACCATCCTCTCTCTGCAGGAGAAAGATGAGTCTGTTTGCTCCCAGAGACCGCAAACCTCAGAAACCCCAAAGAGTGTTACTCTGTCCGATAGAAGGTGGCTATGGTTCTGAACAGACCTTACGGCACTGAGTTTGGTATTGAGTTTGACAAAACCAGCTATAACTTAGTGACTTGTCGACCAGCTTGTCAAAATCAACAGCATGTTTCCATTTCCACTGAATCGACTGATAGGGTCTGAAGCTCTCACAGCCACAAAATCCATATACTCTTACTCGCCCCGATGCCTGTAATAAGACTCTGTGGGGGTCCACTGACGAAGGGCAGAGACTGTGGACTATCATCCTGTATTCCCAGTCTCTGAGCTAGAACTGGAACCCTAGTGGATTACGTGTTGGGCTGCTAACCACAAAGTCAGTAGTTTGAAACCACCGGTAGCTCTTCAGGAGAAAGAGGAGGTTGTCTATTCCCGAAAGATTTACAGTCTCGACAGACACACAGAGGGAGTCGTTCTATTCAGTCCTATATGGTTGCTGAGTCAGAATTAACTCAAAGGCAGTGAGTTTGGAGCTTGGCGTTCATACAGTCCGCCCTGGGTGGTACAAATGGTTAAGCAAACACTCGACTACTAGTCAAAAGGTTAGCAGTTCTAACCCACCCAGAAGGTGCTTTGGGAGAAAGGCCTGGAAAACTGTTCCAGTAAAAATCAAAGCCTAGAAAAGCCGGTGGGGCAGTTTGACTCTGTGTGTTTGGGGTGGCCAGAATTCCGAAGTGACTGGACGGCAACCATGAACAAGAGTGTCTGCTACGTTGGCTGGATGTTCAGAAAAGGGTTAACCCGCTATGAGAAGGTGACGCAGCCCCACTAGACAAGAGACTCACAAACCCCAAGAAGCAGAGCCTGCCGTGTGCATTTGAAAAGATGGGAAAGACAGGCAGGAAATCCACTGGCATATTAACTGTCCTTCCCTTGGAGGTTGAGATCATGGGGCACGATTTGTACTTTTCTGCTTCCGATTTCCATAATCTTGTGTGCATAGGGATACTTTTAACCAAAACAATTTCCCTTTTAGATGTTTCAAAATGTAAGTACATAAACTGTTTTGAAAACCTGCTTGAAGGTTGGAGGCCTGTCAAATATTCTCTTAGAACTAGAAACGAGAAACTAGGATCCACGGCAACAGTTCCTGAGCAAAGGGGTGTCTAAGCACATGCTATGAGTACCTACAGGGGCTATTAAATTTGGCCTCCCACACTCTGGCAGTGTGCCATGCACCATGTCCAACAGAGGGCAGGGCATTGATAAAGTGCTCAAAAAAGGCATTTCACAAACTTTGATAGGCCAAGCTGTTGTAAAAGATGGGAAATAATCATGCATGTGAGAAGCTATTAACATGGCTGTAGAGCAATCGTTCTTGATTGGGGGTGATTGTGCCCCCCAGGGGACAGTTGGTCATGTGTGAACACACTGTTGGTTGTCAGCATGTGGGGAAGGAGGTTGCTACTGGCATCTAGTGGGTGGAAAACAAAGATACTGCTCAACATCCTACAATACACAGGAGAACCCTCCTGAGATGCACACCCAAAGAATTACCTGACCCCCAGTGTCAAGAACACTGACGTTATGAAACCCCATTTTATCATCATTACATTTTCGGGAGTGTTTGGGTCTGTTGTGCATGGGGTCTCTATGGGTCAGAGTCAACTGGATGGCACCTAACAACCCTTCTCATCGCGCTGTTAGAAAATGCTTCCACGAAATCAGTATTGAATATGGAAGCAAGCTCAGTGGTGGTCGGAAGAACGATGAGATAGAAGACAAAGATGATGTCGAAGACAAAGGCAGGTTACTTTATGACAAGTTCTAGTTCCGTAAGGCTTAGAGAAACCCTCCCACATCTGGGTAGCACCTGAGACCTTAGTTCTCTGTGACCTCGTCCCTTCCCGGGCAGAAGTCCCTTCATCCCTCACCTAAAAAGCTGTCTTATAACTCCAGCAACTCTCCTCTTGCTCTGGCCTGGCTGTGGAGATCCGTTTCTGCAAGGAAGAAAGCATCTTCTCCAGGATGGAGGACCATCGTTCCTTCATCCACCAGATGCACCCAATGAACGTTCTCTTCACTCGGCCCTATCCTCTAACTTTCCATCCCTTTAATCAATGCTGTGGCTTCCCACTGAGCCCTCTCAGAGTCCTCCCTGGCTTAATTGCCCAACTCAAGCCAAGCAGGGTCTGGCTGTGCCGAGGACCAAAATGTCTCATATAAGCACACTGTGTCTCCTGGACCAGGGGTTTCGATGAGGTGACTTCACAAGCCCGTGTGCTCATGTGTGGTGGCACACAGAGGGCCAGACTTCTTGGTGGGGCTAACTAATTGCTTTGGAACAATGACAACAGCTAGGCTTTGGTGTCCCTGAGAAGGACTGGAGGAAAGGAAAAAAACCAAAAACATTCAAGGTTTTGTATAAGCAGTTGCTACAGTTTCAAACATGAGGCATAAGCAAAAGCTTTCTTGAACACACACACACTGAAAATTAACTCGGCATGGAATAGCTTCATGTAGTTACAAAAGGGCACATAATTCCGCAACTACAGCTCATAAACTCGAGCATGGAGCACCTTCTATTCCGTGGATCAGGAAAACAGCTTTCCTGATCGCTGAGAGCTAAAACACCTTCCTTGCCTTTCCACAACCACGGAAGCCTATAGCAGCTACTATACCACTATCAGCTGATTGAGAGGGTATAAGTACTATTTACGCCACGTGCTGCCTATCCAGGTCTTCCAAACATAGCTTCCAGAAGAATGCTCCGTGGCTAGTTGAAATTTCTTCTCTAACCGGTTGATGATAATGACTGCTTCCCACTTGATTACAGTGATGGGTTGCCGGGAAATTAGTAAGGGCTCTCTTAGCAGGTGTGCCAGGAGCAACACCACAGGGAATGGCAGCCTTGACATTTTTCACTTTCGTTTTTAAATTTCAACCTTTGCTTGAAAGGTTTTTGAGAATGAATACATTTTCTACAGGCTGCTGATTACATTATTTTAAAACAAACCCAACTCACTTATACAGCTTTTAATACAAACTTCATGAGTGACAGGAGAATGGACACATTAGACATCCATGTTAGGAAAGAATACTGAATATACTGTGGCCGGCCGTGGAGGAAGCACAGCCAGAATGTTGCTAAGAAATGAGGACTCCGCCTTGCTTACTTTGGACATGTTGTCAGGAGAGACCAGTCCCCGGAGAAGAACAGCGTGCTTGGTAAAGTAGAAGGTCACAGAAAAAGTGGAAGGCCAGACCCTCAGTGGGATGGATTGAGACAGCAGCTGCACTACTGGGCTCTTTGAGGACAATAGAGGAGCAGGCAATGTTTTGTCACCCAACAAGGGAACAATCTTTAGGGGAGCACATCACTGGATCTCTTCTCCCCAGCTCACCGGTAGCCCATTGTGCCACCAGGACTCTGTCCTGCTTCTAACCGTGTGCTTTTGCAAATGAGAGATGAGGTCTGTCAGGCTGGAAAAGGACTAACTAGGTATCCGCCACGTAGTCAACTCAGAGGTTGGTGAACTATGGCCTCTGACCAAATCCTTCTGCCTGTGTTCAAACCCCCTTGGGCTCCTGAAGGTAGTGCAAAGATATTTAAAAATCAACTCAATGTGGGAAAGGGGGTTTGTAAAACAACAACAACAACAAACACCCTTTGACACAGGCAGCCCAGAACTGGGAAGACAAGCAGCTATGTGCAGTGAGGCGAGCACCCACCCCGTTCCGCCTGCACTCATGGTTCCTCTTGCTCTCCACAACCCTCACACCCAGACCTCTGGCCCTCGGCCCTTGTCTTGAAATCCCACCTCCCACTGCCCTCTTCCAATGCTGCAGCCCACGCCAATGGCCGATGGCCGGCACTGCGGGCCTGCTTCTCACAGCCCCCTGTGATGCCTGCCACTCACGACAGCTGAATTCATGTGGACTCTGAGGAGAAAAACCATCTCTCCCAGTGACGACAGACCAACTGACCTCCAGGGACAACATCTGCTCCTGACCATAGAAGGGCCTCTGCCCGGCGGAAGTAGTAGAGAGAAAGGTTCAGGCAGGTGGACGGAGGACTCCCAGGCCCAGCCTCCCCCTCTCTGGAGGTGGGTTAGGCTGGAAAGCAGTGGCGGGAGCCTCCTCATGAGGGAGCGGGGAGTCTCGGGGTTGTGCTTGCCAATATGGCAGCCATTTTCCCAGCCAAGAATGTTCATGAGAAACGCGGAGTTTCGGGCCCTAGCCTGGCCTCCTGACTCAGAACCTGCATGTCCCCCAGCCCTACCGGAGAACCAAACAGCCCCTAATGCTCAAGAGGCCTGGTTTTCAAGGCCGCTGATCATTCCCAGCTGCAACCATATATGCTCAACTACCATGACGATTGTGAGGACAGCGCAGGACAAGGCAGGGATTTGCTCTCTGGCACAGCAGCACCTGCCAACAACAACATCACGGCTTGGGAGAACTGGGGGGCACCAAGGCCATCCCCTCGTTACTCACTTATGGCGAGGATCAGCTCCCTCCTCTGGGCAAACCCAATGAGGCGCTCGGAGTCCCTGGAGACCACCACCGGGAAGCCATTGTAGTCAGTCTCCTTGATGAGCGTCTCCACGTCCTCCACGGTCATGCTGTCCTGGGTGAGCACGGACAGCGGCGGCTCCCCGCGCCGGGGCCGCATGACGTCAGTGGCGAGTGTGCGGTGCGTGAACTCGTCCTTTACATCCAGAAATGGGTACCCATTGAGGTGGATGTGGGCCTCGTAGATGCCTTCTTTCCCAAAGGCATCGGCCACCCACTTGCTCGTCACGGCAGCCGCCATCAGGGGCACGATGTATTCGAGGCCCCCCGTCAATTCAAACATGATGACCACCAGGGACACTGTCATCCTGGTGACTCCACCTGCAATGGGACAGAGGAGGAAAGGCCCTGACTTCAGCAGTGGATCGCCGGGCTTGTGGAAGGCTACACGTCACAGAGGGCCGGGTGGGTGACAGGCAGGCCTCTCTTTGGAGCTAATGTGCAGGGAATCCCCTGGCCCCTCAGTCTCCACAGCTCCTGCTCCCAAGACTGCCCCGTGGCACGCCCATGTGGGACAGAGTAGAACTGTCCCAGGGGAGCTTTCTTTCATGGTTGCCACGGGATGGGTTTGAACCTCCAACGTCTGACTTGGTGACCCTGAGGTATCCCGAGTTTTGATTCCCTCAGGCCCCGCTCAGTGCTCTTCCCTGGGCGGAGGGGGTGGTCTCCAGCTCTGCACAGGGGGCTCTCCTTCTTCAGATGCCCATAGCCGCCAAGTAGAGCAGCTGGAGGCTGTAAGAGGGAACTGATGGCCTCACCTGTTGCCAGGGAAGAAGAGAATCGGTACCAACTCCGGCTTCTAGTTCAGTTAAAGCAGGGCTTCTCAGCCTGGCCACTAGAGACCTTGGGGGCCCAATCATTCGCTGGGGCGGGGTGTTGCTTTGGGGGAGGCGGGGTTATCCTGTATACTGTGGAATGTTTCATAGCAGCTGGTGGCCTGCACCCACTGCATCTCAGTGGCATACCCTGTACCCCAGCTGTGACTCAGCATGAGCTGAGCTGGCCCCACCAGCATCACGTGCAGGTGCCCTTGCCTGCCCTCTCATCCGGCCCAGTCTCGGCAGCTGCTCTGTCAGCTGTCTCTGTGCCCCTCCCACACCCCAGCTGGGGTTACCTAGGCAGGCGGCAGCTCCCACCATTGCATAGAGCCCTGGGGTGACGCAGTCTGCTCCAGGCCGGCACCAATTCCGGAAGATGATCCAGTCGTGGTGGTGGTAAGCCAGCTGCTCCACACCAATGCCCACCATCCTGCCAGCCATCGCCCCCACTGCCATGCTGGGAATGAAGAGGCCCGATGGGATCTCAAAGGGGCACACAGAGAAAAGCAACATGAGCGAAGGGGTCCCAATGCCGGACCCCTGACAAGCTGGCGGTATTCTGTGCCTTCACCTGCATGGGCCAGCTGGGCCGAGCCCTCCCCCCCACCACCCGCCCCATGGATGTCCCCTGCTGGGCCAGCTGTGTTAACTGTGATCAGGAAGAAGCCACACCACACTTCTCTTCCCTGGCCTTCACAACTGGCCCGTGAGGCCCATTGAGGACTAAAGGACAATCAACTCCATCCCAAATCAGAGTGAATCTGTCACTCAAGAGATTCGCCACATTCTCTGTCCTCTGGCCATGTTGTTCTGAACGGCAGCAGGAGAAGGGACAAGGAGAGGGTGGCGGGAGCTCCCGGGTCAAATAAAAATGCTGATGCATCACCTCAGCCGCCGAGGATAGAAGCCGACTTTTCTCCTAATTATCCCCGGTAAACGTGTATCCTTGTGCATGGTATCCAGAGCTTGGGACAATCCTTCTGCCATTGGGCCTTTCAGAGCTGCCTCTTATTCCAGAACTACTTAATCCCTCTTGAGAACAGGCTTTCCCTTCATGAACAACCATGAGATGAGAGGAAGCACCTATCGTAGGTGAACAGATGTCTTACCCAAGATTCTACAGAAGAATCCTGACCAGGGATGAGGAGTATAGAACAGAATTTAAAATTCTCACAGGCTACAGACTTCCTAGAGCCATAAAGGTGAGATGGACCTCCCATCATCATTGCCCCGAGGTAATCTTGAAACCTGAAGCCAAAAATGTCCCTAAAGCCTTCTTAAAAACTACAGTAATTTAGTTGACCAGATAGACAATGTCTGCCTTGAGCATTGTGCTCCCCTTTTCAGAACTATCTGGCAACAGCACCTCTCAAAACGGGATAAGACCCTCTGGGGAAGAACAGCTCAGAAACATAGGTGAGAGTGGTTGCTCGCCTCCAAAGATGTCACCAGAGTCACGGAACAGGGCAGGTAGAAACGGTGGCGTTGGTGCATCTTTGCTGGATAGAGTCTCAAAAACATAATTAGATATCTAAATAGCTTTTTTTTTTTAAAGAAGATAACTTTCCCAAGAAGGCTCCAAAAATGGCTGTTAGCTCCTTCCACACCCTAGATGCCAACCAACAAGAGAGGCAGCTGGTTCCGAAAGCCCACTGGTCCTTGCTCTTAAAGCACACACTCAGGTTTGTGTTTGACCACTACACACACAGGCACACCGTTTCTCTGACTTTTTAAAAACAGTACTAACAGACCACCGCAGCATGCCAAGGGATAGTAAAATTCGACCTCCAACCACAGTGGGGACACACAGGTGACAGTGAGACT
>NW_022103951.1:18552343-18570723 GCF_000313985.2 Echinops telfairi
CATGAAAATAATAACAATGTCTAATTTATCAAGGGGTTACGAGGGTGGGAGGGGAGGAGAGGGAGGGGAAAAAGATGAGCTGATACCAAGGGCTCAAGCGGAAAGAAAATGTTTTGGAAATGATGACGGCAACATATGTACAAATGTGCTTGATACAATGGATGGATGGGTTGTATAAGAGCTGCAAGGGCCCCCAATAAAATGATTTATCAAAAAAAATTTTTAATGTGTGTTTCACCTCAATTTTTTTAAATACAGTAACAATGCCAGGCACCATTAGAGAGAGTTCTGCAGGGAGGGCTTTCAAAGTGTCTGACGTGATTGCCGCACAAGGTTCAATCACATACACTGAAAACAAAGAGGTCCTCTCACTGGCTTCAGTAACCATCACAAAAGTCACCCTACCCTCTAGAGAAAAGGCAGCCTCAAGCCTTGGGCAGCACCCCACCCGGCTCAACTGACTCCTTTCAGTCAGGGAGCTCGGAGCACATGTGACCTTCCGGAGCCAGTCCTGTTGGGGTCTGCAGCCCTGGACTTCGCTAGAAGCCCGGCTCTGCCCACCACCTGGCACCACCCAGCTGGTGGGGAGTCTGGGTTAGCTCCTGGGGAGGGGATGACGTGGCTGCCACTCTAGCTGTACCGCTGACACGCTAGGGGGCTGAGCAAGCCCCTTCAGCTCTCATGTGCGGCTCTTCCTCACTTGGAAAATGGCATCTCCACTTCATAGGCTTTTTGTAATGATTACAAAGAAATGGAGGCTCTAAAGGGCAAGCACAGGGGACCATCCAGTACTGGCCAGCTCCCTTTCCCTCCCGTCAGCTGTATTGTGAAGAGTCAGCTGCTGTGCCCAGGACACAGGTCCTCCCACCGCTGCCCCTTCACTCACCTTCATGCCAAAGGTGAATATGGTAATGACGATTTTGAAGCCGAGGGCCAGGGCCAGCTGCCACATGGCGGTGTACACCCCAACCCCAGCCGGCCGGTCGGGCATGTCGTCCACAGGCCTGGTCATGTTGGGGTCGTTGATGTAGTCACACAGCTGGGAGGACTCCAGGGCGCCGCAGTCATTGAATAGCTCCGAGATGAGCTCGCTGGTGCTCTGGCGCGTGTAGGGATTGGGATAGGCGACGATCGCGGTGATGGCAGTCACCACGATGACCTCCAGCACCGGGTACTTCCCCAGCTTGGTGGTTTTGCGCCTCCGGCACCAGGCTATGTTACAACGGATGAAGAGGGTGCCCCACAAGCCCCCGAAGACCCCCAGCAAGATGAAGGGGAAGAGTTCGGCCATGTACCAGGGGGTGTGATATTCCACGTAGAAGAGGACAAGGCGGCTGTTGCCGAAAGGGTTGATGGATCGCAGCGTGAAGGCTGCCACCAAGGCCGCAAAAAACGACCTCCACAAGGTCTTCAAGGGAAAGTAGTAACTGACCTGGAGGGACAGATGGACTGTTAGATTGCGCTCCGCTCAGGTGGATGATATCAGAAACCCACACAGCAATTCTACTCTCTCCCACAAAGTAACTCTGAGTTGGCAGCGAGGTTCTGATTTGTTTCTGAGTCCCCACAGGCAATGTTCTACATGCCACTTTGGGGACTAGAGAAAGGGGTCTTAAAAGCCCGTGAGCAGTCACCTAACTATTAGGATGTCTCGGTGTGAAGGAAAGACGAGTGATGGAATCCCTGAAGCTCCCCCTCTCACCTCCTCCAGGCTGAAAAGCACACCTCCAATTGGGGCACCAAAGGCTACAGAGACGCCGGCGGCGGCAGCGGCAGACAGCACCTACAAGGCAAAGTGGAAAAGCGAGTCCCTTCCTGCAAAGGACCAGGAGCGGGAAGGACGGGCCAGGGGGCTGCAGGTGGGAGCTAGGCTAACGCACCTCGCGTCTTTTGCCCTCGTTCTTGCTGTACTTGGAGAAAAGGCTGCTGAAGAAGTTGCCGCAGCAACAAGCCACGTGCACCAGGGGTCCTTCCTTGCCAAGGCTCAGGCCGGAAGACACGACCAGCACCAGGGTGACGGTCTTGATCAGCAGAGTCCATTTGCCTAGGTAGCCCCTGATAATGAAACCGCTCAAAATGGTCTTTATCTGAAGGAGAGAACGGGTGGGGGAGGAGGCAGGAATCAGCTGCTTCAGTGCCCAGGCTCAACAAAATATAATGACTTTCTGGAAAACACTTTTTTTAAAGCTTAGATGCACTGAATCGGGTGTGAAGGAAACAGCCAATCCAGCTATCGTCCAGTAATTCTGACTCTTGGTGCTTCTGAACATGATAAGAGTTTCAGAGGCTGATTCTTCAGAACACATCACCAGAACTTCCTTCTAAACCACCTCTGGGTGAGCTCAAACCTCTACATGGGGGGTTCTCAGGGTACCTAGTTACGGCTCCAGAAAAGGTTAGTCTTGATTTTTATTTTGCTATAGTTTTATATCATATTATATCAAGAGACTGTCATTACCTTATAATGTAACTTTATATTTTATTAACAGAAAGCTTTCAAACATCCAGCGGGAAGTAAATCGGAAGAATCCCTACTAAGACATCACAATACATGCTGAAGAAGAAATTGCAGAGGTCTCACTTCAGAAAAGACATTCTTTGGGATTGAACTTCTATTGAAAGATGTCCAATAGAAAGATATGGCAAGTAAAGGGAACAAAATGGGTCAAACAATGATTTTCATCTCACAAGTTATTGTGGAAATCTGTGAGGGAAAGGGTGAGTGTGTGTGTGTGTGCGTGCGCATGTGTGAGTATGTGTATTCTGAGCCCCCGAAATCAATGGCATGATTCCTATAAGAACATGTATAGCAAGGGTGCCTGGCTATAAGGCTTAATTCCAAGATCGTAAAGTCATCATACCTATAAGGACATGAGGTGGTCTTCTCACTATACTTGTTAGCCACCATCCTGTTGGCCCCAACTCATGGCAAGCCCATGTATGACAATGTTCTCTTGTGATCTATCAGGTTTTCATGGGCTAATTTTCAGAAGTCGGTTGGCAGCCCTTTTTTTCTAGTCTGTCTTCAGCTTGGAAGATCCTTTGAAACCTGGGTGGCCCTGGTGACATTTGAAATACCAGTGGTGCAGCTTTCGATAGCACAGCCACACCCAAGGCACCAGAGGACAACTGACAAAACAGGTGGGGGCTCTCATTTCACGGCCAGATATTTCTTTAGCCTTTAACTAATGGCAGACAAATGAGCGGTGGATAAACTAGTCTTTAACTAGTTAGTCAAATTGAACCCTGCGCTCTGGGGATCTCAGGTCCCTTTATTTAAAAGATGTTTTATTATGCCTGCCACAATCCTGACCTTTTTTTGTCACCTCAAATAGAATTATCTGCAATTTTTTGTCAGTTAGTTAATGGGGATGCAGACCCCAGGGTACAGTTGAAAAGCGTAATACCATTTAGAAAATTACAAACATCTAAATTACCCGAGTCTTTGCCAGCTGTGACATGTGGTGAATGGAACAATGTAATAGGTATTTTTGTAATTCTCTAAAATGATTTTATGAAATTGTCATGACCAAATTAGGGGTTGGGAAGGCAAATCCATTCCCAGTAGATGCAAAAACCCAATCCCTTGCTTTTAGTGGGATTAATAGAGGCCAGACCAGCAGGGCTTTGAGTAGATGTATCGCAGCAGATTTGTGACTCTGTGGTGTTAACTTTATAACCAGAATCTTCTCTGAGAAGCAGAAGAGGTGGAAGCTTGTTAATGGCTTGTAACATCAACTGAAAGAGCCACCTAAGAAAACATGATTCCGTCCATAGGTAGAAAAGACACCAACATTCAGTTCCGCTTCAAATCCCCAAGTCCAAGCAAATATAACTGCTCACTTCCAGATGTCCTTTCTCTTCCAGAAGCACTATGTAAACTGGGAACAAGCGGGACTTTAGCTTTTTCCAGGCATCATTACTTGGAGGGAGAAGGCCCCTTCAACTATCCCTCCTCCTCTCCTCTCAGGAAAGGATCTTAAAAATGGTCTGGCTTCTCCAGTACCTCTCTTCCCTCTGTGGAATTCTCTGCAGATCAAATCCATCACGTGTGACTGCAGAGTTGGAAGGAAAGAAGCGCACTAGTACTTAGCTTTGCGAGCTGCTAGGATCCCAGCTAGCGCTTTTATCTTCCATCTTTGCTGGGTAGCATTTGCCCTTAAGCTCCTGTGTCGGGGGCCAGATAACATAATGTAGCGAGATGCAAATGCCAGCTTTGCGTGACTCCCCACGTGATACTTCATGGGTCTGGGCATTGATCCTTTGATTTTAGGGACTGTGTTAGAGTCTTCTTTAGGTTTTGATGACAAATCCCTCTTCTACCTTAGCGCTGTCCTGATACTGTTTCATGTCAAAAATACCTATGCAAGTTTCCTTCGCTTTGTGCTTCCAGTCTACCCATCCAGGCAAGGGTTCCTTTATTTCTCAGCATGATCCTCCAACTCTCACACTATATGACTTCCAGCTTCTTAGGGGAAAAACATTGTGTCATGTCATGAATTTTGTTAATGTTTCTGTTACTATATGAATTCATTCATTTTACCTATGCAGCAAAACACCCCAAAAATGTACTGATGTAAAAGAAAAACAACTGTAGTCAATTCTCATTAGGTGTCTTAGTGATGGTCCAGAGACTTACCCAATATGGAACCAGCTTGTTCAACCTCCGCTGGGGAATGTTTGCCGCTTTATAGATAGAGGCACACGTCTGCGAATGACTCATGAATAATTTTAATGAATCGGTGAATTCAAGAATGTGGAACCCCCAGATTAGAAGAAGTAACTGTATTGATTTAGCTCATGATTCTGCGAGTTGGCAGTGAAGGCCGGAACCAGATGGGTGGGCGGTCCTTTCGGTGCGGGATGGCCTGGGCCGTTCTTGCCTAGACTTGTCACACACCTGGAGGTGATGAGTGATGCATGTGGTCCCATTGGCCAAAGTCTGCCATGAGCTTGAGCCCAGATCAGAGTTGGTGGGCCCCCCGGGGATGAGCACTAGGAGCGGGCAGCCCAGGGGCCACACTCACAGTGCCCAGCCTTGGAACACCGCAAAAAAAGCAACAGAACGATATGTAAGAGAGAGGGAGAGAATGAGAACTTCGAAAAGCTGTTTCTGACTATGCTGCTCCATCAAAGCTTTCTGGAAATCAGTTCAGTCCCTCCTAGCGTTCCACCCCGGAGACCATCCCAGGTTCAAAGTTGTGTTTCAGGTGGTGGCCTTGATGGGTAAGGCCCCCTTCCTTCCCCCTCAGTCACATGGAAGTACTGAAATCCAGTCATGAGGCTTTAAGGTACGCAGGGTGACATGCGCGGCATGGAGAATTTCATGGGTTTAAGGTTGCTGTAAGCTTGGCACGACAAGAGCAGAATCACCAGGAAACTTTACCCACCATCAACACCCCTCCCCTGGTCATCCGCCATATGGCATAGCACAGCCCCAGGGCCTCGTGCCCGATTTGCAAAGACAGCGCCTTTATCACCAGAAAAGCAGCAGAGCACAGTAGTTAAGACTCCAGTGCCTGCTGCCCCTCCACTGCGCTCAATGGCCAGCGTTCCACAATCGACTGGTGTGGATTTGGGTTGAAGTGTTCAAGGCTTAGAACTGGGCTTGGCGCCACACATGGCCAAAAGACATTCCGTCACACTCACCTCTGGTATCCCCGAGCCGCAAGCGTAGGGGGCAAACACCCGCACCAGGGAGACAGCCAAAAAGGCGAAGAGCAACGCCCACAGGATGTACATTAAGTAATTCAGAATGTAAGCGCTGGCACCCTACGGGACAGACACAGAACAAGAAGGAACCATGAGCCCGGCCCGTCAGGCCCAGCCCTGGATGGGCCTGGGCAGGTTCTGTCCCCTCCGGGAGAAACGAAAAGGCCCCTAGTGACTTTGTCAGCTGCTGCTATTGCTACGGACAACACACACAAACACAGGGCCGGTGTTTCACTAGGAGCTATTGACATAGTCCTTCCGCTGGGTGGGACGGAAATCGTGAATAATAGTGGGTTGGGATCGCCACTGGCCCACAGTCAATGAAAGGCGAGAGGCCGAAAAACCGGTCTCTACTGCCCGCTTGGTGGATGGGGCTTCTCTTCACTTTCCTGACGCCTCTATCCCACCCACCCAGCACCCACCCCACAAAGGGCTCAGTCACCGGGGAGAGCTCGTCCGAGATGCCCATTCTCAGGCCCCAGCCCCGACCTATGGAGGGAGGAACTCCGGAGGCGGGTCTGGCAAAATGGGTCTGAGGCACAAGCCCTCCAGGGGAGCATCTGAGGGGCACTCGTCGGAAAATTCCATCTCCTTCAGAAACACTCATTGGACCATTTGTCCCCAATTCTCTGCTGCGAGGGGGAGCGTGTTCTGGCCTGAGCCCACCGTTCTGTTTCGGAGGCCCTGGTCTGCGGAGGAGACCACATTTCTCTGGGTCTCAGCTTCCTGCCGCCATCTGGATGACTCAGTGAGGGGGAGGGCGGGGGCGGGGGGTAGGCGGGGATGTCACTGAAGAGTCCCCGGCCATATGTGTGAGCCTGTGAGAATGCGCCAGCCCAGTCTGAGAGGTGGTGCTGGCCTTTCCAAGCACCTATTCACACGCTCCGTGTGCAGAAATCAGGCCGAGGGATAACTGTCACCCACGTCAAAATGGAATTGGTTCTGTTTTGTTTTGTTTGCCCTCCTTGGTAGACTAACGTTAACTTGCTACCAGAAATTCTCTGAACCAAAGTCTCTATCTTAAAAGCGGCTGAAAAGACCGAGACGGCCATGTCGCCTCCAAACAGATCGCTAGGAGGAGCGCAGAAGGAAAACGCTACGGAGCCAGGCCAATCCCCATCAGCCCACTCCCACCCACCCAAGGAGGTCACTGATTTGGGGGCGTCAGAGAGAGCACTGGGAACATGTGAGCGGTCAAGATCCCTGTCTACTTGGGAAATTTGACGGAATTCATTTTCAAGGCCACTGAGAAAGTAGTTTCATAGAAGGGTAGAGGGCATCCCAAATGCCCTCAGCTGGGCAAAGTCAAGCGGGCCAAAGAGAGGGGCAAGGGGGCCGGGAGCTGTAGTCACAGTCACGTGGGTGCCAACAGCAGCGGCGGCAGCAGCAGTCCTCACAGGACCCGAGATGAATCCTGGCCACCTGTCCCACCCTCACCTGGGTTCCCAATGGCTCAGTGGCTGACAGTCACGATGGCAGCAGCTACATTTGGTTAGAAATGAAATCTTTTCCTGAGCTGTGCTTTTTAATGCTGCTTTGAAGCTTTATGCTTCATGAAGACAAGGCTCCCGTCAGTGGTGTCCCACCCTATATCCTCCATAGCTGAAACACTCGCAGCCCAGAAACAGCTGAGGGTCCTCTCTGCCCCGGCTGGCACTGACAGGGGACCCCATCAGTCACGATGAGCTACCACGCCACACTCACAAGGATGGAGCTATGAAACCACTGAGAGCGCTGGCAAGAGTGCAGAGCTCACAGAGTCCTTAGCCAGGACTGGTGGGAAGGTGAAGTGGGGCCACTGCGATGGAAAACGGAGGAAATCTACTTACCGCGTGCTTCAGCCATTCCACTCCTAGGTATACACCCATCCACGCAAACACCTGTCCATGGCTGTTCAAAGCAGCATTGTTCATAATAGCGAAAAAGTGGAAACCACCCAGATGCCCATCAACGGACAATAAACAAAATGTAAATAACTACTTGGCTATAAGACGGACTGGAGTCACAGAACCGCACGACCCCATGGGTGAGCCTTGAGAACACGATGCTCTATGAAAGCAGCCGGATGCAAAAAGTCCCACTGTCTCATTCCACTGACAGGAATTGTCCAGGGCAGACAAGTCCAGAGACTCAGCAGGTAGATGAGCGGGTGCCTGGGGCTTGGGGAAAAATGGGGAGTGACTATGAATGGGGGTGAGGATTTCCTTTGGGGGTGACGAAAATGTTCTAAAATTAGATCGTGGTTCAATCATATACTTTCAGCGGGTGAATTGTATGGTCTGTGAGTTATATCCCAGTAAGACTGCTATTAAAAAAATGCAAGGCAACTTGTCTCCACAATTAGAAGACATATCAACGATGTCCTCTTCCTTTCAACAAACTCCTTTCAGCCTTAAAGGTAAATGCAAACACCGGGCTTTCAAAACAAAGACATGTGCGCGTGAAACAGCGGGAACAAGTTTTCCAACAAGTTGGAGTGGTTGCATTAGACCCTGCATTCAGGACCTTGGGGATCGCAGCCCAATGTATAACCTCTATGCCGTCCGGGATCCTACACTCCACACATCTAGCACTGAACTAAACCATCAGCTGCCTCTCACTCCTTGCTCTTCCCATCCTAGGAAGGGGGAAAAAAGTCC
Organism: Echinops telfairi; assembly: GCF_000313985.2. Taxonomy (NCBI): domain Eukaryota; kingdom Metazoa; phylum Chordata; class Mammalia; order Afrosoricida; family Tenrecidae; genus Echinops; species Echinops telfairi. The sequence goes on from NW_022103951.1 coordinate 18,560,695, forward strand.
CACTAGTATGAATCCGAGGATACTATGAGAGCAGAGAGTGGACGGTGAAAACACAGACACTCTGGAGCTGCCCAGCAGCAGGCCAAAGCACACGTGGCCTGGTGCTTCCCTGCTGCGAGCCCACCCAGACACCCACCTCTGACTGATTCACCAGTAGCTCTGACCATTTCTGCCACAGGGGACACTTGTCCCTGTCCTCAAAAGTGGTCTCATTGGAAGTCCAGCAACACTGCTCATGGCTGTACCAGAAGGCTGATAGGCAGACACCCTCCTTTAGATCCGTCATCCAGTCGACAGCAAGGTCAATGACGCCAGCCAAAGTGCCTGCAAGAAGGAGCACAGACCACTCAGAAAAACTGCCACGGGACGCCCTGGCCCACCTCGGGAGCACGGCATCCAGGGTAGTCAGGGTGCACTTACCTAGGGCACGTTGTGATTCATCTGCATGCAAGGCGCTTTACCATCCACAGTGAGGGCAAAGCAGCGGCCGCCCAGGGAGGGCCCCCAAAGGCCTCAAGTGGCTGAAGTTCAGGTTTAGAGAGAGATCTATAGGTCTCTTCTCAGAAACCAGTGCTTTGGGAACTCATCTTTTTCAGGCTCGGGAACTAGATTACATACACCAAGAGTGGCAGAACCCCTCCCCCTAGGGCCTCTGGGGCAGGATCTGACGATCACCTACATTAACATTGCTGCAGGGAAACACAAAGTGGAGGCCTCACAACTCCAGTGACTTCAGCTCATTGAAAGTTTTGACACCAAATAACAGCATAACTTGGCAAAGCGTGGGGTAAATTTTAGTAGAACTTTCTGGAATTTTTGGAACTGTGGATAAAGGCTTGTGGAGCTGCCACAAACTACCTTTAAATATAAGTAGAAATGGGATAAAATAGGATGCAGTTGGTAGCCATAGAAGGCTACCTTGGGTCTCTTTCCATAAGAATTGATTGCAGCCAGTCACTAAGGTAGGGGAGACCTTCAGGGTAATTTTCTACCAAGTGTTACTGGTCCTCATTACACTCTCTACCCATCACCCCCAAACTCACCCATACAGCCACAAGGGTTTCACTCCTTTCTCTTCCTGTCCAATCAGAAAAAGCTACTGAGCCCATGTCTCGGGTCCACCCCCCACCTCGTTCTACCAGGTCCTCTCCCTTCTGGATCTTCCCATCTCCCTCGCGGAAGGCGACTTCCTGACAGCATTTAAACCTGCTCTCATCCTGCCCCCGGGACAAGACTGGCAGCAGCAAGGCCGGCAGAGAAGGTTCTGGCAGAGTTCAAATTCCAAAGGATTCTGACATGTAATCTAAAGGGCCATAAGGCAATGGAGGCGGGAAGTGGAGTAAATCAAGAGAAACTCCGGGGTGGGGGTGGGGGTGGGGGGGGTAGGGATCAGGCCATGGCGATGGCCTGGAAGGAGAAGTAGGGACAAGCTCTCTCTGCTGGGCCCATGATAGTTTAGTGCCCCGTGTGATCACTACAGGAGCCCTGAGGGCATAGTGGTTATACAATGGGCCGCGATCCCCAAGGTCCCTAGTTCAAAATCACTAGCCACTGCTCAGGAGAAAGTTGGGACTTTCTACTCCCATAAACAGTCACTCATAGGGACTGTTCTACCCTGTCCTGCAGACTCCCTATGAGCCAGCATCAACTGGATGGCAGTGAGTTTAGAGTAATCGGTGTGACTAACGCCATCTGGTGGACTCAAAAGACAATAAACCGGGTGTCCATCATTTCCCTTCAGTGGCATTGACTACCCGGGACGAGGCTAACAAGTTTTGCAAGAAAAGACCACAACTAGAAGATGACATTTAAACAAAGACCTGAAGAAGGTGGGATGAGATGGGTCTGTCCTGAAGATATACAGGAACAAGTCTGCCCCCATCCCCCAACTGTCCCAGATACTGCCATGGCCTGCTCTGTCATTTCTGATCCTATGGCACCACCTGCTGTCTCGATTTGGGATTTTAAATCGGCATTGTGGGCCTCAGCTCTCTTTTGTGGTGCAACAGTGACACCCAGTGGTAGTTTTCTAGTAAACACCCTGCAGGAGATGCTTCTAGGTCTCCATTGCGGGTGTCAGAAAATAATTGCCAGGGTAGCACTGTGTGGGTGACAGGCCAGGCAGTGGGACCCCCGAGTTATTTCCCCGAGGAGGGGGGAAGTGAATGAGACATAGCTACCCACCTCTTTTATCAAGGTGCAACCAGGCCAAAAGAACATTTTGGGGAAATGAAAACCATCAGATGGCTTCCAGGGAACATTTTGTTTGGGGTGGAAAAAATGGGTAGAAAGAATAGTGGTGCTGCTTGTCCAACATGCTGAATGCAATTACTGCCACTGAAACCTATATTGAAGACATGGTTTAATGGTGACCTTTGTTATATACATCTTGGCACACAGAGCAAAACCCACTGTGCCCCCATTGGTTTGCAGTGCCATCCCATTCCTGCCTTCTCCCTATGGCTTTCTGAGACTGTAACTCTTTACAAGAGTAGAAAACCCGTCTTTCTTTCATCGAGTGGCTGGTGGTTTTCGAACCGTTGGCCTTGAGATTAGCAGCTTCACACATAACCACTATGCCACCAGGACTCCTGAGGTTAAAGGTCACAATCCAGATTTGTTCCTGAAAGTCCAGTCTGGTTCTGAAATAAACCTAAATAGCTAAGCTGAGCTGGTGAGTCTAGCAAGAATCCAGGTTTCTTCGTCTGCCCTATTTCTTTCTACTTCCTAGGAGCCAGAAGCAGCAATACGTAGAAGATTCTCTGTATCTATTCTAAATAAGGACCTCAAAATTCACAGCACACTCCCTACCACAACTACCTCCAATCAGTCAAGCAACATGGTGGGGGGTGGGTTATACTCGTCTCCTTGAGAGGTAGTCTTCCTCCCTTTTGACGACCATTATATACTAAGCCATTATATAGTCCACTGGGGAAGAAAGGACAGACTGGGAGATATTCACAGTGGCCACTAGCATCCCTACTGGCCCTTTATAACACCCCAAGCGGGACAGAGCCCTTCCCTGGCCATGAAGCTCCCCCGCCCCTAATATTATCTATGGACCCAACTCAGAAATCTCCATCCTCCGTAATCATAAAATGGACAGCCTTCTCATAGCACTTATTGGATTCTGCTGACTTATAATGAAGTCTCTAGTAGCTTCTCTAGCTGTAATTATGATGCTGTTACATTGAAGCATTTTTATTTAAGGGGATCTCTTTAGCATGCTTATAGGCTTTATCCTTAAGTGTCGACCTTCAGAGCCTCTTAAAAAGATCTAAGTTCAAGAAACAATCTGCATGAGAAACTCAGGTGATTTGACAAGAAAAGGGCCGTTTTCTCATCTTATAGTCATCCATTCATTCCAGAAATGATTGCGCATAAATGTGGCGCTGAGATTATAAACACAAGAGATGCACCAACCCAAAAACCAAACTCAAAGTCAGGAAGTCCATTTCCACTCATACCAGCCCTCCCGGGTCAGAGTCGAACTGCTCCCTCGGGTTTCCAAGGTTCAAAATCTTAACAGAAGCCAACTGCCTTGTCCTTCTCCCACAGAGCCGTGGGTGTCAACTGCCAGTTTGGCGGTGAGTCATCTAATGCCTAGCCCACAGTGTCACCAGGGCTTCTTCAAAGATGGAAAGTTTCTGAGAATGAGAATGATTCCCTGAGCCAACCTTGAATGCGGGGGGCGGGCGGTGGGTGGGGGGCAGCCATTGGGTCCATCCGGGCTCATAATGACCCGATAAGGTGCCCGAGGCCATCCATCTTCACAGGAGCAGAGAGCTCATTTCCCAATGGAGCAGCGATGACCTTGAACTACTGACCTTGTACACGGGTCTAATTCATTCTAGGAGTACTAATAAGAGCCGTTGGTGGCCTAAGACTGGCTATTCAAAATTCCCTACATTGTATTCTTCTACATAACCAAGGACTAGAGAATGTAAAATGTAGTGATTTCAATAAAACTCAATAGGGTATGAAAAACAAGAAGTAGGAGAAGAAGGGGGAGGGGGAGGAGGAGGAGAAATAATTGTGTTAGGTGAAGAGATCAAATAGTTCCATAATTACAGCTTTCCAGACAGCTAGATTTGCTGTGTCACAAGCCTGTCCTATGGATGAGATATTAAATAGATGTTCACGTGTTTGGCACCGGTGGTGTAGTGGCTACATGTCGGGGTGCAATCTGTGGGGTTGGCAGTTCAAAATCACCAGCAGCTCTGGAGAAAGACTGAGCTTTCTCCTCCTGTAAGCAGTTACCGTCTGGGAAACACACAGGGGTTGCTGAGTCAGCAGTGACTTGATGGCAGGGAGAGTTGGCGCTGAGCTATTTCAAGCAACAAACCCTTTGGATGAGGTTGAAGCAAAACACGCCGTCTTCAGAATTCCATCCCTGTCCGTTGGGGATCAGGGGATCGGCATACCCGCTGTGGCCATCGGAGCACTGCGTACCCGATGACGTACCTGCCAGCAAGCCAATAAGCAGCATCACCACCCATCCGGACCAGGCATCCAGCAAACTCTTGATGAACTCCCATATGGACTCCTTGCTTTTGCTGGTTATCTGAAAGCAAAGTAGACATAGCTGTTGGTCTGGACCAGGGGTCCTCAAACTTTTTAAACAGGGGGCCAGTTCACTGTTCCTCAGACCCATTTGAGGGCCGGAATATAGTTTAAAAAAAAAACTATGAACAAATTCCTATGCACACTGCACATATCTTATTTTGAAGTAAAAAACAAACAAACGGGGCAAAAACACCCGGTTGGCCGGATAAATGTCCTCGGTGGGCCGCATGTGGCCCGTGGGCGTTTTAGGACACCTGGTCTGGACACATCTCTTCCATGCGTGTGTGCTTCCCTGAAACCATTTCCCTTCTCTCCAGCCACATTTCTCTGCCCACAGCCAGACCTTCTTCCTCTATCTCTTCAGCTAACATCATGGCTTCCAGTTTCTCCCTTTGCAATACATCTTTGTTGTCAGCTATGGCCTTCGGGATAAAACACCCACTTGGCCCGATGGCCTAGTCCTCCCTCACGTAGCCCCATCATCCATGCCTCTAGTCTCTACTCCTCTCTTCTATGACCCTCAAAGTTCCAGTATCCTTCCCCAATGCACCATCTTCTATCATACCTCTGTGACTTAAACAGGACCATCATGCTTGCTGTGGAGAATCCTTGCCCCTTTCTCTGCCTCTCAAAGTCTTAAACACCCTTCAACCCCCAACTAACATGTCCCCTTCTACCTATGCCTCCTATGTGATCTCCAGCACTTGGTACATAACTGGATGGTGACCCATGAAAAGACAGTGACTGCACAGCGTCAGGTACTTGAATCTGTGCACACACACACACAATCTCATTTCATATTTGTGGTATAATGACCTCTATTTTTACAGATGAGAAAACAGCACCCAGAAATAGCGTCCCCAAATGTATCAAGATATAAGGGTCACGGGCAGGATTTGGCCCATGGTTTGTCTAGTTTCAGTGTTTCCTCATTGTCCTCCACACCACTTGTCCTCTTTATCCCCCGGCCGCCACCCAGAGGACGTGGTATTACACATCTCTCCGCCTTTCCCACTCTCCCTTCTCTGCGGTAAACCCAACCCAGCGCGTGGCACAGAAGTAGCCAGCAATCTCCCTCAAAGCATGCTGTTCAATGCAAACTGGAGGAGTCCCTTTCAACGCGTCTTCGATGAATACTACATACCTTTCGATGTCGGTCGGTGTCCCGGGACTTCTCCCGAAGCCAGTCGATGGTGTGGAAGTCCTCGTATGTCCCCACATCAGGGAACGGCTCGTCCAGAAAATCCATCAGGTTCCCAGAGGCACTCATGGCTCCACCATGGACCATCCTAGTCACACCTGGAAGGGCAAACGGGTGACCATCAAAAGCAGGAGGATATAGCCACATTGCCACAGCAGATGATCCATGGGCTCGAGCAGGTGTGACTGTTGGAATGGAATATAGCCATTTGGGAAAGAAACAAACAACCTCACATTCTACAAGCATAAATATCAGAGGGTTAGGATTGTGAATGAGGTTGGGTCATGCCACTCACAATGTATGCAACTGGGTAGCTGAATCAATCAGAGGTGAGCCACCCAGGAAGCAGCCCACATGGTTATTATCATGGATATTAAAAATCTATACCACAGAGAAGGAAAACGTTGCTAAGGCTTGAATGAGAAGCTAGCAGTCAAGGCAATCCACAGATGGCAATCTACACCAGGGAGCCCAGCACAGAGATGGGCAAGGTGAAGCTGGCAGCACACTGCTCTGGGATGGAGGAGCTCTGGATGGAGGTGCTCATTTTCAATTGTCCTTAAAATATAGTTGAAAGGCCACGTGTCTCAAGGTGGTGACATAATTGGGAAATGGAGATAGTGATGGTTACCCAACCTGATTGATGTAACTAATATCACTGATCTGCATTTGTGAAAAATGTTAAATTGTGAAATGTTTTGTGTTATACAGTGAACCCTCGTTGATCGCGGTTAATCGGTTCTAGACCCTACCGTGATAAATGAAATTCCGCGAAGTAGGATTCCTTATTTGTAAATCAAATATTTTCATAGTTAGAGCATAGAGGACATGAAAAAACACCCTTTAGTCACCATTACACTCGTATTACCCAATTTATTAAACGAAAAAGGGAAAATACAGTAAATCATTTTGGACGTTACAATTATCATTTATTATTCATTATATTATTTATGGCATCTAGTTTACAGTATTACATATTTCACATAGAGTATTATTATACATAGTTCTTACAAATACTGTAATCAATAGCCTATGAAATGACTTAAGGGATGTACTCTACAGGTGGGTCGCCGTCTTTTTCCTCTGAAGGAGCGGGTGTAGGCAGTGGGTGCTGTTACGCAAAAACCGCGATAGAGTGAAGCCGCGGAAGTCGAAGCGCGAAGTGGCGAGGGTTCACTGTATATATATTACTATAATTAAAAAAACTAAAATTTTTTAATCCAACTAATTTTTGGACTAAGGTTACTAAGTCCCTCCAACGGGCTAAGAATAGTTTGTTTGTTTCTTTTTAACTAAATGGTGCTAAGATAAGTGGCAATCCACATGCAAAAGAATGAAGGTCGACTCCTACCTCACACCAAACATGAAAATTAACTCAAAATAGACCAGTGATCTAAATGTAAGACAGGAAAGGAAACCTTTAGAAATTTAATCCTGACAGTGGATCCTTACATAGGACATGAAAATCCCAAGGAACAAAAGAAAAACAAGACAGATAAATTGAATGGCAACAAAATGCAACGACATGATCAAGAAAGTCAACAAAGCCTACAGACAGGGGAATCTATTTGGGAAGCGTATCTGATAAGGGTTTACATCCAGAGGTATGAAAGGAACTCCGACAACTCAGGAACAAAAAGGCAACCTCCTTTAAAAATGGGTAAAGAGCCTGAGTATTTCATATATCAAAGAAGGAATACAAATGCCCAAGTGCAGTTGAAAAGATGCACATCATTAGGCATTAAGGAAACGCAAAGCAAGACCACAGTGAGCTACCACCAGGAAGGCTGTTATAAACAAATAAGCAGTAAGTGCTGGCAAGGATGGATAAGAGTTGAACTCCCATCCGCAGCTGGTTGGATGGTCAAATAAAGTCATCCCTGGGGAAAACCCTGTGGGGGGGTTCCTGAAAAGTTAAAGAAAGACTTACCCTGTGAGGCCCAAATTCTACTGCTGAACAGATAAGTGATGCAGTGGTTATGTGTTGCCTGTGATCTGCCTGGTTGGCAGTTCAAAATCAGCAGCAGCTTCGCAGGAGAAAGACTGGGCTTCCTACTCCTGCAAACACTTACCGTCTCAGAAGCCCACAGGGGGGTTGTTAGGCGTTTGCACTGACTCGATGGCAGTGAGTTTGGTTTGGGTGACATATGAGTACACCCCAAAGGCTTGAAAGGACGCAGGTGTTCACTGCAACACTCTTCACAGACGCCAAGAGGTGGAAACAATGCTAGGGTCCCTCAATAGAGGAAGGGCTAAACAAACTGGGCCAGGCCTGTCCATACAAAGGAATGTCGCTCAGGCAGAGAGAAATGAATGTGACATGCTGCCACTTGAATGAAATAAGCCAGACTGACTTCCATCAAGTCAATTCCCCCTCCACCCGTGCCCCTCCCCCTCTTCACGTCCGACTCTCATGTAACTCCCCCCCCCAAAAAAAAACAACAGTGTCAAATCAGAAGTTATTCTTTTTGTGTGTGATAGTTTTATTAGGGGCTCATACGACTCTTATCACAATCCATACATGCATCAATTGTGTGAAGCACAATTGTACGTTCATTGCCCTCATCATTCTCAAAACATTTGCTCTCTGCTTGAGCCCCGGGCATCAGCTCCTCATTTTTTCCCCTCTCCCTCCCCGCTCCCCCCTCCATCAGGTGCCCTTGATAGCTCACGGATTATTATTTTGTCATATCTTGCCCTGTCTGACGTCTCCCTTCACCCACTTTTCTGTTGTCCGTCCCCTGGGAGGAGGTCACATGTAAATCTTTGTCATCGTAATGCTTATTTTGAAATAGGCATCACAGAGGCTAGTAAAACTGCAGATCATACTCCTGAGGAAACAAAGGTAAATGACTTGACCCATAGCCTCTACTAAAGTGAGGACTCAAAATATACCCACCTGAATGCCTCCTCATTGCTCAGTGCATGGAGACCATTTCTGCACATAGATAGCAACCCTGTGCACAACAGAATAAAACACTACCTGGTCCTATGCTAAAAAAAAAAGTCAATTCCAACCCACAAGAACCTTATAGGACAGGGCACTTCTATCTGTGGGTTGTGGAGATGGTAAATCTTTATGCGAGGAGAAAGCCTTGTCCTTCTCCCAAAGCCAAACACAAGAGAATAAATATTATAGGATCCCACATATATAAAATATCCAGAACAGGAAAATTCAGAGAGCAAAGTTATCTAGACAAACTATCTAGAGGCCCAAATATCTAGAAGAGGCAAATGCGGAGAGACCGCTGGGCTGAAGGGAGGAGGAGTTATGGCTTAAGGGGTACTGAGTTTCTGCTTGGGGGAATGGCAATGTTTGGGAACTAGAGCGTCACGAGGGCTGCACCACATGGCAAACTTAAAGTCACCAAATCATATACTGAAAAATAGTTAAAGGGGAAAATGCTTTAGTATATGTATTTCTACCACACGGGGTGTCCTCCTGCTCTCTCAGACCATTCCACCCCCACTCTTCGGCCCTGCCACCTAATCACAAAGGAACCCCTCCCCCAGTGAGCTAGCCCCCACAGCCCCATTAATCAAAAAGAGGGCTCATTGGAGATGCCGAACAATGCTGGGTAGCAGGACCCTAGCTCACCACTTGTAAGCCTCCAGTTAAGAGACAAAGAACCAAAGTCCTACAGTGACCCCAAACCGAAACCCCACCCACTGCTGCCACCAAGTTGACTGCAACTCACTGATCCGCCATAGCGCTCCCAGGCCGTAAATCTTTATGGGAGCAGATAAACTCATCTGTCTCCCAAGGAGCAGCTGGTGAGTCTGAACCACCGACTTCAAGGTAAGCAGTCCAGTTTACCCACCAGCGAGCGCCCCAGGGATCCTTTGGCCAAGGACAAGCAGCTGGACGAAGCATAAACTACGAGCCAGATGAGGGAAAGACCCTCTGTCTGAGGGTCCAAGAGCTGAAGGGCTCTTGGAACAGACACTCCTCTCATTGCTCTTCAGCATTTTTGTATCAGGAGGCCTTCACCGAGGCCTGTTGTAACCACGTTTCACCAAATTGCAAGGTTTCTATGGGCCACGTGGCAGGCTCACCTCACAAGCAACCTAGTGACTGAGCCATTGATTGGCTTTTCGTGCAGCTCAGCTGCTTTCACACGTCCAAAGGTCCGTGAGCCGTGCTAGCCCCACACACATGTACCAGGAAGGCATCACTGCCTATGTCAGTAACAAGCAAGAATAGACAGGAAGGAGTCAGCAAAGACTGGTACCCCTCTCTTATGATCTGTGAGACAGGAAAT
>NW_022103951.1:18570823-18575150 GCF_000313985.2 Echinops telfairi
AACCGAAACCCCACCCACTGCTGCCACCAAGTTGACTGCAACTCACTGATCCGCCATAGCGCTCCCAGGCCGTAAATCTTTATGGGAGCAGATAAACTCATCTGTCTCCCAAGGAGCAGCTGGTGAGTCTGAACCACCGACTTCAAGGTAAGCAGTCCAGTTTACCCACCAGCGAGCGCCCCAGGGATCCTTTGGCCAAGGACAAGCAGCTGGACAAAGCATAAACTACGTCTCACTTTGGCAAAGAATGTGAGAATGAGCCAGATGAAGGAAAGACCCTCTGTCTGAGGGTCCAAGAGCTGAAGGGCTCTTGGAACAGACACTCCTCTCATTGCTCTTCAGCATTTTTGTATCAGGAGGCCTTCACCGAGGCCTGTTGTAACCACGTTTCACCAAATTGCAAGGTTTCTATGGGCCACGTGGCAGGCTCACCTCACAAGCAACCTAGTGACTGAGCCATTGATTGGCTTTTCGTGCAGCTCAGCTGCTTTCACACGTCCAAAGGTCCGTGAGCCGTGCTAGCCCCACACACATGTACCAGGAAGGCATCACTGCCTATGTCAGTAACAAGCAAGAATAGACAGGAAGGAGTCAGCAAAGACTGGTACCCCTCTCTTATGATCTGTGAGACAGGAAATCTCCGATGGGAAGAACCACACAGCAGCCTGTGGATCCCCACTGGAGAGCCAGCAGCTAAGGAGAGCCAGAGACTCGGACAGTCCTTGTGCCTGGAGTCTAACCAAGCACCTAGTCCAGGCAATAATAACGGTAGCAGAGTCACCCCGGAAACCAAACTCTCCTGGAGCAGTGGGCAGGACAATGACCCACAGAATCGCTAGAAGACAATCAACTTGAGTTTAGCTGCAGAGCCTCAGGGAGGAGGCAGTGGCATCACTGTTGAGGCTGGGCTTCAGGCAGCGGTTCTCAACCTGTGGGTCGCAACCCCTTTGTGGGTCAAAAGACCCTTTCACAGGGGTCACCCGATTCATCACAGCAGCAAAATGACAGTGATGAAGTAGCAACGAAAACCATGTGATGGTTGGGGGTCACCACCACAGGAGGAACTGCATGAAAGGGTCGCAGCATGAGGAAGGTTGAGAACCACTGTCTTAAGGGATGATGAGGAGAGACCATGTGAGCCCTAAGAAGGGTGCGGGCCCAGAAGGAGAGGAGCCAAATTCGCTAACTCCAAGTTAGAGAAAAAAGAGTTTATTAGCTGACCCCAGCAGGGAGCCCAACAGCAACTCCAGGTCTTATTGCAGTCCCGTCTGAAATCACAGAAGGCAGAGACTACACACTTTTTACTTTGGAATTCACACCCGGGGGGAGCCCCATACAGATGTTTTACATTAACTCAGGTTTCAGGATAGTCACGGGATGCAACTGCTGACCGTGGGCAAACAGACCAAAAAAACCTCAGTCTTCGGACAATCCCAGGATATCTCTGTTGACTGATCAGATAGCAGGAGTTAGCCTTTTGGCTACCAACAATCAGGTGAGGCAAGTGAGAGGCATTTATGAGGCTGAAGCAATCTTCAGTGTCTTAATGATTCTCAGAGTTATCGGGCCCTCTCAGGAGATATGGCAACCAACCTGTTTGTCTCTGAGCAATACAGAAAGTCATAAAAATTCCAAAGATCCTGAGATGGGGGACAAGGAAAATATGGCCTAAGTTAGGCTAAATTAGAGCGGGTTCGATGTTCGATGACAACAGAAGGGACCAGGGAGTGGCACAGAGCGCGGGAAAATGGAAAGAGGTGGAGTGTCTTAGTCTCAATTCTGCTGTAGCAGAAATGTCACCATGGATGGCTTCAATGAATGGAAATTGATTTTCTCACTGTTCGGGAGACTAGAAGCCCAAATTCCAGGCACTGGTCCCAGGGAGAAGATGCTCTGTCTGCGGGTGAAAAAACCCACAAAAACGCCACCTTCTTCAGTGGTGAGAAATCTCCACGTGGTATCTACCCTTCCCTCATGCCTGCTTACTTCTTGCTTCAGTGCCTAACCTGGTTCCTTTGATAGCAAACAGTGATGGGCTGAAGGCACGGCTGATACGGCTCCAGCAAACAAAGAAAACCCTGTTCCCAAACTGGATTACAAACGCCGGTGTTGGGCTGAGGATTCCAGCACGTTCTGCAGGAAAGACATTGTATCTATCCTTAACAAGGAACAAAGGACCAGAAGCCTCTCAGACATACAGCAACGGCCGTGGACTCCACGGACTTGTTAGCTGAGAAATAAGCTTCACCTCAAAATCGAACCACAAACTCACTGCCACGGCGTCCATTCCGACTCCAAACGACCCAATTGGGTACAGTATGACTGCCCCTGTGGATTGCTGAGGCTGGAAGTCTTTACAGACACAGAAAGCCTCATCTTCCCTCCACGGAGCAGCTGGTAGTTTTGAACTGCCTTTATGGCTGGCTGCCCACGGTATAACCCACTATGTCACTAAACTGCACCTCAGCAAACTCGCTATAGCCAAAGGAACCGTGAGCCACCTGCACCTTTGAAGGGCTCCCTCATTATTCTCACCTGATTCGATCTCTCTCCACTGCCAGCACTTTCACTGGCAGTTCAGGCCTCTGCCTATGGCCTCAAAACCATGGTTTTAAAGCTAGGTCAGCACCCCAGAGCCAGGGTACAGAACTAGTTCTTGATCCCTGAGGCCAGGGATCAACCAATGGCAGCCCGGGGGCCCAAGGCAGCCTGCTACCTGGCCGTACAAATAAAGCTGGCTCAGCACACAGCCCTGCCCTGCTGCTTGACGTCCTGTCTACGGCTGCTTCAAGCTCCAGTGGCCGAGTACGTAGTTACAACAAAGCTTAAGACGGTTACTGCCAACAACTGCTTTTCCTTTATAGCATAAGTTTGCCAATCTCTGATCTAGGTGGTAGCCTGACGGCAAACGCAGACTCTGTTCTGGGGGAAACAACCTAAACGGTCCCGAGCAGCCCAATCGATCAGCAGAACATGTTCTCACCACACGGTGAACAGACTGTTGGTCAACCCTAAAGACAAACGGCGTCCTGATGCCTGCTACAATGTGGGTGAACCTTGAGAACGGTATGCTGAGTGCAATAAAGGAGTGTAGGGATGCACTTACATGAAATATGTAAATGCATCTAAATAAAAAGCAGATTAGTGTTTACCAGAGACTAAGGCTAGAGGGAAGAACAATAAGGAAATGGTTGCTTCATGGGTATTGGGTTTTTGTTTGGGGTGATGAAAAGCTTATGGAAATGCTGGTGATAAGTAGACATGATGAAAGTAATGACCATATTTTTACACAAATAATGCGTGTTTTAGACGTGTGGATTTCCCCCCCAAGCTCACCCTCCCTCCTCCAGGTATTCTTGTAAGCTCGCTAGGCTAATTTTTAAAGCATGTTGCTGTGAAAAATTAGCATTGCACTTATGAGATCCAACCCCCACCCCCTTTCAGGACCATTGAACTCGCCGGCAGGATGAGGCAGGGGCAGAGGGAGGCACGTGGCGGTGGTGCAGTTGGCCAAAGGAAGCATGACACACATGCTATTTGTGTAAAACTACATAATGTCTTTGGATTGTACACTTGAAATGGTTAAAATTGCAAAATGTTTGTTATAGAGAGAGAGATGAAAAGTCGCCAGATTTAGCGACAAGAGGAGTTGCCTCCCAAATGCTTGCAAAGGCCCCCATAGGGGGGTTAGGAAGAAATCGGGCAGTAATTGGACACCTATGGGAAACCTAAACTGAGCATGCACAGATGAGGGCCCCCTAGGCACACCCACATTAAGTGCATCACACAGGTGGGTCTGCACTCAGCCCATGGGTCAACCAATACCTTCAATCCCTCCCGCCAGCCAGAGGTGTTAAATACACCCTCACCCCCACCCAGCCCCCAGGGCTGTGGGAGGGCCAGCTCTCTTTTTACTCTGCTCTCCCTCAGGGGCATGCTGTCAGGAGGGCCTCTAGCATGGGGAATGCATGCGCCTGCCTGCATGCCCCTTCAGGGCCGACTAGGGACCCACCTGTTCTTGGTCTCTTGGTCCCCAGGGATTCCCCAATTCCACACATGTGGGTGTTCCTTGCCACGTGGGTTTACATGCCCGGTTGTGAACCCCAGTGTGGCTTCTGTTCGACCCGGCATGCTTTCTAGAAATAGTGTGTACCCTTTTGAGATGGTAAAACCTGAAACATTCCCTGTCCTTCCTAAGAACTCACTTGGATGATAACATGTGCCTCATGAATTCTTTCAGCATCACGTGGCAAGAACTGAGGTTTACCCCACTCCAGAAACCTAACGTATTGAGAGAGATTTTTTTCCAGGCCAAGAGACATGGTCA
>NW_022103951.1:18576250-18578178 GCF_000313985.2 Echinops telfairi
GCCCCATTAGCCCTACCCTACCCCAAAGGGCAACCACCATTCTGACTCTCACACCACTGAGTGCCTTGGCCTGCTTTGGAAGTGGTCAGACCTGACTTCTGTTGTTTCTGACTTCTTTTTGTTCTGCATCAATTAGAAGATCCATCCACGGCGAGGGTCATTAGCCTTTGTTCCTTCTCTCTGCTCTCTGCTGATGTCAGCAAAATTTTCCTGTCAGTGCCAAACAGTAAAAACCTGAGGCTCTGCAGGCCAGATGATCTCTGTCTGGATTACACAACTCTGCCATTGCAGCATGAAAGTAGCCAGACACTATTTAAACCAATGCCCAAAGCTGTGTGCCAAAAAAACTTCATTTAGGGACACTGGAATGTGAGTGTCATACAATTCTTACATATCACAAAATGATATTCTTCTTCCATTTCTTTTTCCCAACGATTAAAAAATATATACACCTATAAACTCGAGTATAAGCCAACCCGAATAGCCACCGAGGCACTTAAGTTTACCACAAAACCTGCATAAAAATGTGCTGGAAAACTTGGTTTATACTTGAGTATATACGGTAAAAGCCCTTTTTAGCTGATGAACGGTACAAAAGCAGACGGCAGCCTAAATCTGGCCCACAGGTTGTAGTTTGCGGCCCCTGCTCTGTATTATTTCACTGGGGGAAGAAAGCACAATGGATTTGCCCACTCTACTGTGGATGGACATTTGAAGTGCTTCCTATTGGGAGCCATTTAGGGTCATGCTGGTTCTATGATTTTTTTACACCCACCCAAAGGAGGCCTATGTCATCTGGTTCTATTGGCGAAGCCCCCAGATGATCTGGTTAGGTGGAAAGAAATGTCAGAACTCTGAGGAAAACACGAGCTGTCTCCAATAAGCAAGGAAGGTAGGTACCCCACGGGAGTGAACTGCCAGCAGATTATATGCCACGATCCCTCCTGCTGGTCTTTCGAACTTTCCCAAAGAGCTTTCTCCTGCCAGTCCCCCTGGCGCAGTTTAAGTGGCACTCAGGATCAGTGACCATTTCCCAGGAAGGGCCAGATGGAAACTAGTTTAGCCTTTGCGGAGTATAGGCTCCCTGTCACAACTACTCAACTCTGCATTGTAGTATAAAGCAGCCGCAGACAATATGTACACAAATGGGCATGGCTGGATACCAATAAAACTTTATTTATAAAAATTGGCAGCCAGTCAAATTTGGCCTGTGAGCCCTAGTTGACCCACCCCTGGTTAATGCCACATTTGTTGGGCACCGGCTACCTGCCAGGCTCCTGTCTGAAGCACCAGAGCTGCCAGAGTATCTACAGCCCTCATCTTCTGCCAGCACGCAAGCAAGCAGATAACTGGGATCCAGTGGGGCAAACACAGAAGCCCTGGGGGTTGGCAGTTTGAACCAACTGGCTGCCCTGGGGGGCGGGTTGGGGTGGGGGTGGTAACAGGTTGTTTCCCTAAAAATGTACAGTATGGAACAGTTCTACTCTGCCCACGAGGGTCGCTGTGAGTCAGAATAGACTGGGCCTTGGTTGGAGTGACAAGTACGAAGTCATGGGCAGCCCGCACAGGTGTTTAAAGCTGGAAGGAATTTAATGACTCATTCCTGGGAGGAACTAAGACGCAGGAAACTCAACTAAAGGGCTTCAGTAGCAACGTGTCAAGGAGCCTTGGTGGCAAATGGTGACGTGCTCAGCTGGGAACTGAAAAGCGGGCCGTTTGGAAAACCCAGCTGCTCCAAGGGGGGTAGAGCCAGCCGATCTACACCTTATAGAGACAACCGCCTGGGGAGTCCTCTGGGGGCAGTTCCACTCTGTCCTACAGGGTCGCTGTGAGTTGCAATGAACTTGATGGTTCCCAACAATGGCAGCAACATTTCAACCTGAAACTTTGCAAAATAAAATGGTAACCCCTAAACACACACACACACA
>NW_022103951.1:18578307-18716917 GCF_000313985.2 Echinops telfairi
GATGAAGTAGCAACGAAAATAATGTTATGGTGGGGGGGTGGGGGCAGGTCACCACCACATGAGGAACTGGATGAAAGCGTCACGGCATGAGGAAGGTTGAGAACCACTGTCATATCTATGACACCCTGGAATCAGAGAAGCATCTCCAGCTATTTAGTTAATCCCACTGCCTCAAGATTCCAGGGGCCCTGGCTCCTGCATAACCATGATCACATCAGAGCGTGCACAAGGTCATCCGAGCTAGAGGTTACCTGTCATGCTTAAAAAACACATCAGCTCCAAGTGCAGTCCCTGGATCTGGTTAGACAGCACCTATCCCCAAGCCTATCCTTTTTCTAGGTTTCCCAGAAGGTACATTGATGAATCACAAACCGAATTTAGAAAGTCTCTTTTCTTGCAACCTGGCTGACACCGGGCGCTGAGCTCTGCCACTGGTGTCTGCTCTTTGCAGAGGAGTTTCATGGCACCATGTGGCCACCAGAGGGCACGCTGCACCAGCCCCTGCTGCCTGAGGTAGGCCACAACCAAAGGGGAGTTGTCTCTGGAGCTCCCCAAGCTCTTCCAGGCCAGCACAGCCTCCACCAATCTGTTTTCTGCAATAGAGATAGGCTGCCTCCTCCTTCCTCGCACTCACTCCCACATGCACTCCCTGCTCCAACCCTGGGCAGACTGAAAGGCAAATGGAATGTTAAAAGGGGGGCAGGGTGAGTGTGGAAAGCAGACAGGATAATCTGCTGTCCAGCCTCTCTTACCTGGAGACCCTCCCACAGCCTTCAGCCCTTTAGCCCAAATTCCTAATTCAACTCACCCAAACCTCCTACCCCCACAGGGATATGAGGGTGATTCCCTCCCCCACCTGTGGGCCCATTCCCTCTCACCCTTTAATTCAAACACTTCCAAAGGTATGCTTACAAATCGACGACTTAAAAAAAACTTCTTTTAATTGTATTTTCAGTAAAGGTTTCCACAGTAGTTTAGGTTCCCATTCAACCGTTCCTGTGCAGCGTCAATGTCAGTGACACCGATCACAGTCTCATCGTTCCTGGTCTGGTTGTTCCCGCGCTATTCATCTGTTTTCCCTGCCCTCGTACAAGTACACCAAAGTGCTGGTTGATCATTTGATGTCATACAGGTGTGTGTTTTTTTAAGAAGTAACGTACTTACAGATGATAGTCACGATTTTTTTCACTTCTTATTTAGCTACAAGGTGACCCTGAGAGTTAGTTTCAGCTCAAGTTAGGGTTAATTAGTTCAGTTCAAGAGTAGTAGCGTAACTCAGGGCTATACCCTCAAGGAATCCTCCAGTCTCAGCCAATCCAGTAAGTGTGTTTTCTCTGATATATAGGATGTTCCACCCCACACCCCATTCTATCAGGGTCTATCTACTGTGATTTGATCAGAATGGTTGGTAGAGGTAGCTGGGCACAATCTAGTTCTTGTGCTCCCAGGGTAGATGAGGCTGGAGCTCATGTAGACTATTAGGCCTGTAGCTCACATAGAGGTGGAAATATCTATGACATTAGGGAATGGATAATGCAGTGGGGAAAAGGTCAAGAAAAGCAGAGAGGGAGACAGTAGAATCAGGATCATAGTTTCCTCTGGGAGGAAGGATGGGACAAAGGTAAGAAGAGCATACAAGAGGCCAGCAGTGTTCTATGTCCTGGCCTGGGTCACGGTGACATGAGCGTTTTGGCAATTCATGAAGCTATATATTTAGGCTTTGTGTATGTGTAGCATAGGCTCTATGTACTTTCTGCCATAGCTGTTATACAGTTACTCCTCACTTATAGACTATCTTGTTATCCAACAGTTCATATTTCCAACAATAGTTTAAAAATCTACTATTGACTGTTCTGTGCATTAACATATGGTCTAGCATAGCAAATGCCAAGGGGCTATGTGAAAGTAACACTGGTTGTGATGGTTCAGGTTAGTGTCAACTTGGCTCGGTCATGATTCTCAGGGGGTTGGCAGTTAGGTAATGATGTAATTTGGCAGAATGTGAGAATTATAAAACAATATAATATCACATGCAAGTGAAATTTTCATTCAGGATCATTCAAAAACAGTTGCAGTAGTACACTGACAAGAAGCCACCAAAAATCCAAACTGTATTCAGCAGAGGCCATGAAACAAGGGCTATCACTGCTGCTGTCAGATAGATCTTGGCTCAAAGCTGAGAATACAAGAAAGATATTTATTTGTGTTTTATTGACTGCAAATTTGACTGTGTGGATCATAGCAAACTGGATAACATTGAGAAGAATGAGAATCCTAGGACATTTCATTGTTCTTATGTGGAACCAATACATAGACCCCAAGGCAATCAGTCAAACAGAACAAGGGGATACTGCTTGTTGGAAAGCCAGGAAAGGTGTGCATCAGGGTTTTATCCTTTCACCACATATTTTCCATCAGCATGCTGAGCAAATAATCGGAGAAGCGGGATTATATGAAGAAGAACAAAGTCCAGATTGGAGGGAGTTTATTACCAACCTAAGATATGCCAATAACACAACCTTGCTTGCTGAAAGGAAGCTGACTTGAAGCACTTACTGATGAAGATCAAAGACGTCAGCATTTGGTGTGGATGACATCCAAATGTAAAGAAAGAAAGAATCCTCACAATTGGACCAACCAGCAAAAGCACGATAAAGAGAGAACATATTGATGGAGTCAATAATTTCATTTTATTTGGATTCACAATCAATGTCCACAGAAGCAACAGTTCAAGAAATCAACCTAAAAGCTCAACGGATGAAGAGATCAACGAAATGTGGTGCATACCTACAAGAGAATACTACTCAGCCAGTAGAAGCAATGAAGCATTGAGACACGTGACAAAAATGGATGGCGATGGAAGCCATTATGCTTGGTGAAATAAGGGGAAAATACGTGTGGCTTCACTTACACAAAAAGACAAGTATCAACAGCAGTGGGTACAAGATGATAGGAAAATATTCCACAGTTGATGGTGGTGATGAAAGCACAACCCTTCTTAATGTGATTGGACAATTCAATTGTGTATGCTAATTATATCTCAATAAATCTTTTTTTAAGACAAGAAAAGGTCCAAAAACGCATGTGCAGATCCAGAAGTAAACGCGACCTGTTTGAAAGTTCTGCTGGAGCTAACCTTCCAACACAGAAATGAGGAAGGCACGCTTCCTGTTTCCTCCTCCTCCTCCCCACACCCTCCCGGTCCCCCAGCGCTCTGCGGTGCTCCTCCAGCTGCAGACTGTGTCCCCCCACTGCCCTCACCTTCCTGCCCAATGGCATGGTTCCTATGGCCTCAGGGCCCAGCACTTATTTGTCACATTTTGGAACACAGTCTGCCTGCGAGTTGGAAAGAGGGTGAAGCCAACTGTGTGTGGCCTCGGGTGAAACAATGAGCTCAGTGTTCCCATATCCCAGGGCCTGGGGGGGAGGGATGGGGGGGGCAAGGATGATGTGGGGAGGGTGCCATTGCGGTCTCCATGTTACTGCTGCCAAGAGCCAATGATTTAGAATTTCCCCAGACTCGCTTCCTGTAAAAATCATCATCATCATCATCATCATCATCATCATCATCACCATCATCATCACAACAATAATAACAACTTTATATATGGCTCACCACGTGCTGGCTGCCATTCTAACCACTTGACATGGATGGGGCATGTCATTTAGGCCTCCCGAACACCCTATGAATGAAGCACTGTCACCCTCAGCCCCATGGAACAGACAAGCCAACTGAGGCACAGGGAGAGGTTAAGTGACGTGCCTGAGCCACAGAGAGTCAGCAGGAAGGTTCTAGTTGTGGCATTTGGCTCCCTGAGAGTCCTTCCTCAGACCATAATCAAGAAGGCCTTAGTCACGACAGACCCCAATAGTCACTGCAGACCCCAAGAGCTAGGACAAGCAGTGTCCAGTCGGTCATTTTATTTTCTCGCTAAATTATGTGGAAAGAGCTCAGTTAAGGGGTCTATACTGTTACCCTCTAACCTCACAGGTGGATGAAGGCTCCCAGGCCCCTGAAAATGCGCATGGAACGCAACTCTGTAGAGAAGGCTACTCCCTTTCCTGTCCTCTCCTTCCACCGCCTTAGACAAGCCCTCCATTGAGCACTGGCTGACAAGTCTTCTTCCATAACAATCTAGTTTTTGCTTACAGGAAGCACACCGCCTCATAAATTTAAACCTATGTATCTGTCGATATATGATAGTCCATATATACCCAAAGGAACTTAGGGACTAGCATTGTTGTAAAGATTATATATAAAGGGAAGGTTTGATGTGGCCCTGGGGAACAAGCCGCCGTACGCACATGGCTGTGGGTGGATTCCCCATATTCTAGGTTACCAAGGTGAGGGCTGACTTTTCAGTCACTCCATTCATAAGTTCAGGAGGCAAGCAAGGCCGGGGAAAAGGATGACTGGGCAAAGACGAAAAATAACTTGCCTGTCATTGTTGTGGTTGGACCTCCTCTCTGCTTGACACAAAACCCTTTTAACCCAACCAACGTCTTCCTGGGCTCCACCGGGGGGAGAAGGGTATGAAATAAGTTTGCCATTTCACCAAAGAAAAACAAAGACCCGTGAGGCAGAGAAACACAGTCAACCATCAAAATGGCCACAGTCAGCCCAAGTATGGGAAACTGTGCCCATCACAAGAAATGAGTCCGCAGGCCTGGCCCTACCAGGGCAGGGACCAGAGATCCCAAGGGGAGAAGCAAACTAATGTGTGTGTTTCCCACTTAGCCAAACCCCAAACCTATCCTGGGCCTCCAAACTGCGGAAGATGGGAGAAAACCAGCAATATGGACCAAGGGCGTCCATCTCACAGCTGTGTTGTCACTACCCTTGCTTGCATGTTGGGTTGTCCCTGATGCGGGTCAGCAGCCTGAAACCAGGCCCTCAGGGCTCTCTCCTTAGGGAGGGCAATCTGTCCTCAGGGATCCGAGTCTCCTCCTCAAAGAAGGTTCCGGTCTCCTCCATCAGTTCAATCCAACCAATGCTGAAGCCTGTTCTCAAGGAACACCCAAAGCCCCGTCTCACCCTGCGCAAAGACTTGGGTGAGCTTTCTAACTGTGGAGTCTGGAGAAATGCCAGAGTGACGGGTGAAGGACAGGGTGAGCTGACAAGAGGAAGTCACTCAGAGGCGACATTGGGACATGAATGGCCTAGGGCAAGTGATGTGGGTGGCAGAGGGCTCAGGGAGCAGCAAGAACATTTACTTCTGAGATCTTAAACATAGTAGTCACTTCATTAACGCAGAGGACTTGATGCTTGACAGGGCTTTCACAGTCAAAGACTATCGTGTTCAGTGGTGTGGAAGGATCCACTAACACAAATGTCCATCTGGAAGCGGTTGATTCCATAACCCGCCATACCCTCCGCCACACAGTGGAACCCACCCTGAGTGTGTGCGCATCCAACAGTCTCCACACAACAGTCTCCACACAAGGGAACTGGGGTGTATCAGGTGCTCTCTGTTTTTCTCTCAGAAAGTGCCATTTCCGTGAAAATGGAATGAACTACCACTATATTCAATAATTGAGATGGATCCCAGAATCACATGGAGGGAAACAAGTGAAACAAGCATATGATTTCATTTATATAAAGTTCATACACAGGCAAAGGTAAACTGCCCTATTAGAAATCAGAAGCTCCGTTGCATCTTGCCCTAGAGTTTAGCTAAAAGAGCAGGGCTCTGAACACTGGCTTGTCAAGACCAACCAAATAGGATCCCTGAATTTTACAGGACATCGCAATGAAACAGAAAAAAAATAGGTGACACGCGCAGTTTCTGGAAGGCTACATGGACCCAGACATCTTGTGAATGGATCGATCTCTCCAAAGCTTCTCCGTGGCTGCCTTGGGGGTGAGGCAGGATGGGGTCAGCTATGGGAAGGAGACTGCCTTCTCTTTGTAGGACCTGACCCTGCGAGAAAGTGTCACCATGTGCAGGTGTCACTATTTCAATGAAAGCAAAACCCAAACTCCATCAAGTTCATGCTGTCTCCTAGCGACCCTATAGGACAGGGTAGAACTGCTGACCTTGTGGATCACGGCCCAGTGCATTACCACTGTGCCACTAAGGTTCCTGATTTCAATGAAAACGAATGGCTAAAAATATTGATCGAGGCCTATCAAGCAAGCCTACCCCTGCCCTTCAGAAGGACAGTTTACCTCTAGCCAACCATGAAAACGTGGTTAAGCCAATGCGGTTAATGATGAGACCTTCTCTACAACCAATTCACCAGAGCCAAGTGGACAAGTGGGAGCTGGGGGACGTGGGGGGAGGGGGATACAGAGGCAAATTTCCAATGAACCCATCTAGGACTGGGACAAAAGGCAAAAGGGGTAGGGAGGAGGTAGGCTAGGTGGGGGCCTCTGAAGCAGAGTCTCAAGGTGAGGTTACAGGCCCAGGTGATCAGGGCACCTGGAGCAAGCTTAATGCACCCTGAGAACCTCCCTCCGCAGAGGCCTGGTGGTGGAGTTACCCGTTGGGCTGCAATTCACATGGCCGGCTCCTCGCTCCTCAGGAGAAAGACCAGGCTTTCTGTAAACAGTGACAGTCTCAGAAACTCACAGGGGCTCGCTATGAGTCAGCACTGACAAGATGGCAGTGAGAGAACCTCTCCCCACCCCCCACCAGCTCCAGCCCCTCAAGTCTGACTCATGTGACACCTCCATGTGTGTCAGAGTAGAACTGGGCTCCAGTGGATTTTCCGTGGCCGATTTCTCAGAAGCACATTGGCAACTCTTTCTTCCAAGGTGTTTCTGAGTGGACCAGGGTTTTCTAGCCTTTTTGCTTCGCAGTAGAGCACAGTAAATATCTGCATCACCCAGTCATGTCGTGGGGGGCAGGGGCTTGCCTTAGGAATCAGAATCCCTGCCTGAGGGGTCCAAAGACTCTGTTTATTTTCTCTAGGCGTTTCCTTTTTTAACATTTTTTTCATGTATTTTGAAACACTGAGAATATTAAGAAGAGGCCAATAAACACCACCAATCAGATTCAACCATTGCTCTTCTTTGGCCATATTGGCCACCTCGCTGTTTCTCTCCCCCCTTGAGCTGACCTGTTGGAAAGTAGATCATTGCTCAAGACCTCCCAAGTGAGGTCCGGAGGACTCTTTGGAACCCCTCCGAACCTCTCAGATGTCAAGACGATTACACATTCCATGGCTCGTGCTTTCCCCACTCCCATTCTCCCGTGAGTGCCCAGTGGAGCATTCCTGAAGCTCCTGGAAGGTGAGGTGACATAGCTACTATCACCTGCACAGGTGTCAAAGCCAGTCCTCGGTTGGTGCTAAAGTGGGTGGCCACCACTGCCTTGAGCGAGTGCCCGCTTGGTGTGAGTGAGCAGTTGTGTTTTTCCATCCCCTGGTGATCATAAACATACTCCCCTCCTCTCCTCATCACACTCAGTGCCATCGCCAGATGTTAGCTCATTTAATCATTACAACAGCCCCAAAGAGGCACTCTTCTGCCCACTAGGACAGAGAGAGACGTGCACTGTTGGCTGTTCATGTGTATTTCTATGTCAATACGGCGACCTCTCCATCAAGGTCTCCTCACACCTTGCCTCCAGTGCTTCCCCCCACCCCCCAACACTCTCCTTTCTGCCGAGCCAGCTTCCCAGCTACAACTGGCATACGGACAACCCTCCCCTTTTTAACGTCAGCTATTTCTGGAAAACCACTGCATAAAAAGGCCTTGGTGTTGTATTTTCCAATGTAGATGGCATTATGAAAAGAAATGGAATTTCTGACCTTGGGCTCAGCATCAAACAAATCATATGAAAATGAATTCTAGAATGTTGGAGCCAGAGGAACATTTATCTAGCCCAGTGGTTCTCCACCCAGGGGACATTTGGCAATGTCTGGAGACAAGTTTGGTTACCCTAACGAGTGGAAGGAAAGGAAAGGGGCAACTGGTATCAAGTGGCTAGAAGCTAGGAATGCTGCTCAACATCCCAGTGCACAGGAGGACCCCTCCACAGAGAATAACTAGTGGGTAGGGACCCAGATGCTGCCCCACACCCCATGGCATGCAAGACCCCCCACCACAGGGAATGACTAGTGGGGAAGACCAGGGATGCTTCCCCACTCCCTACAGTGCACAGGACCCCCACCACAGAGAATGACTAGTGGGGGAGACAGGGATGCTGCCCCACATCCCACAGTCCACAGGACCCCCCACCACAGAGAACGACTAGTGGGGGAGACAGGGATGCTTCCCCACTCCCCATAGTGCACAGGACCCCCCACCACAGAGAATGACTAGTGGGGGAGACAGGGATGCTTCCCCACTCCCCACAGTGCACAGGACCCCCACCACAGAGAATGACTAGTGGGGGAGACGAAGGGTGTTGCCTCACTCCCCACAGTGCACAGGACCCCCCACCACAGAGAATGACTAGTGGGTGGGGACCAGAGATATGGCTCCACACTCTACAGTGCACAGGAAGGGCCCTACATTAGAGAGTCCTTGAGCTTGAATGTCAATAGTTAGGCTAACAAACCCCGCTCAAAATCACTTCACCACTTGGAGGGTGAAAAACCAGAGGCGCACCTTTACCAAGTGACTTATCTGAGGGGACACAGGAGAATCCAGGTCTCCGCCTTGCTCTAAGGTTGGGCTGGGGTGGGGGTGGGGGCGGATAGGGGAAAGTTAGGAGCTAGAAATCTCAATTTTCATAGCCAACCAGAACCAAAGGGAGAAAATGGCAATCAGGGACAAAACGCCTTCTTCAGTGAGACATTAAAACAACAATGCTTGACAGCTGTGCCCCAAACGCCCTGGACACTCACGTTTCTCCATCTGGAAAGCTCCAGTCCAGTACACAGAGCCCACGGTTCCCAGCAGAATCACATTGACATGAAAGAATATGTCAAAAAATTTAATAGAGGTCATTTTATCCTAAAGGCACATCCTAGCACAATTTCCTCTAGAGCCAGTGAAAGGGATGCAAACGCCAATCCTGAGCCTCCTAAGAAGCCATTCAAATCCCACCGCCTGCCAGGCTCCAGCTCAAAAGTCACCTGACCCCCTCCATCTGCCGCTGAGTCACCAGAGCCCCTCTTTCAGCAAGCTACTTATGCAGCAAGGGGATCCAAAGGAAGACTGCTGGGAAGGTTTGGGGGTGGGGATTCTTCTCCATCAGGCGCGCCTCTAAAGACCATTTTGTCCTCAGAGATGTAGGTGGCTGCTTCACTCTCTCCTCTCTCTTATTTTATTGACTACGTGTATTTTTCAATCCACTTAAAATCCCTGGAAGGGGTTGGGGGTGAGAGGGTGGCATCAATGATCAATTTTGAGAGCTCTCTTTTAAATGAGAACATCTTGCCAAAACGACGTACACCAATGTAGACTGCACAGCTAGCTCTGAAATCGCTAGTCACTAAGTTTCCACTCTCCGGCAAAAAACTAGCCAACGGCCAACCGGCAAGGCCCTGTTCAGAGAACTGGTAAATGTGGTATTTCAGAAGCGCAGGGACAGTTGGAACCAGTTGACAGGCATCTTTGAATAGCCTCTTTCTCGCCTCATAATACAAGTATTGTCATCATGCCAGGTGGTTTTCCTCCTGAGCAAGAGGAGGCCTGGCCTCTGCGCGCTTCCCAGGGAGGGGCACGCAGGGACCCAAGTCACGCGTGGGCCTGCCACCCGCCATCCCCGCCTGGTGCGCACGGCGACAGCAGCAGGCGGCCATGGGCAGGCAGCGCAGCCGCCACAGCCACAGGCCCAGCTCGCTCTGGGTGGCGCCGTGGGCCGGGAGGGCGCCCCTTACCTGAACTGCCGCATCGCGCAGCCGGCCGCCCACCTGGACCACAGCCTAGAGCATCCTTTCTCCAGAGAAACGGCAGGAGCGCGCTGACGTCACAAAGAGGCGGAGCCGGCGCGCCACGTGACGCCTCTAGGTTCGGCGCGGCAGGTGGGGGAGATGGGGGCAAAGATCACACCCGTCCCTGGAGCTGAGAAGCTAGCGGCCAGTGATGCGTGCATTCCCTTGGGGGCGTTCGCTTGGTGTGTGCAGCTCGACGCTCCTTCCACGAAGGATCATGGAAAACAAACGTCACAAGAATGAAATAGCTAATTTATGACAGAGTCCACGCTTTCAAAACCACCAGCCAGAAGGGGATCGGAAAGGAAAAGAAATAAACCCAGTTTCCTGTTTGTTTGTTTGTTTTTCAACATTTATCTGTTTGAGATATTGCACCTAAATTACATTTCAAAAACATTCCTGATCAAAAGCAATGCAGAGATAAATTTTTTTTGTGCAACGCAAAATGACACTTAAAATATAGAGTTCCTGAATATACTTTGCATAAATGCTCAGTGTTTCAAATAGGATCGCAAACACTTGCATGTGAAGCTTATTACACTAACCGCACTGCTAAAACAAAGCAAAAACAACAACAACAACAAAACCTTTGAATGACTTGCACTAGCTAACTTTCAAGATTAATCTGCTTTTGCCCAAAGCAAACCACCGGGGTATCACTTATTTACATTAGTGACTGCAACATTTGATTCTGTAAAATCATGCCTGGTGGTGCAGAGCTCGGTGTGTTTGTTTTCTTAAATCTTCCAGCCACTGGGTTTCATCTCTCACACATTCAAGAGTCCATACACAATAACTCATTTTTTTCCACATTTCTCATTCTCTCACATTCTGCAGTGATTCATAATAAAGAGGCTATGTAGAATGGCAACCATGCTCATTTATAACAGCCTTGCCTAGAAAGCCTTAGAAAAGTCGAACTGTAGCCATCTCTTAAATTTGACATTGTCGATTTCAATCTTAAGCGGTGAACATATGAAGTTTTTCTTAGCCAAACCACATCAATGCTTTTGAAATGGTCAGAGGGCAGAAGCAGAAGCTGTTTTCCTTGTATTCCCATTTCGCGTTGATCACTTTCACTCCACTTTAAATCCTACTTTTGTCTCTTTGCTCACACCCGCCAAAGAGAAGTCAAAAGGATCCTTTTTCCAACAGGCAAGAGATCCTTTGACTTGCTCATTATCCCAGCAGCTTCCGGTCCTTCCGAGTTGAACCCTGAGAGAGCCTTGGTGGTGTAGCCAGCCGGGAAGAGTTGCGCTGCCAACCGAGAGGTCAGGTGCTTTGCGCGACTCCCTGGTAGGAAGATGTTACCAGTCTGCTTCCATAAAGAAACCCTATTGGAGACGTTTTACTCTGTCCCATAGGGTCTCCATGAGATGTTAATCCACAACCACAGGTTTGAGTTGGGGGTTTATATTTAACCCGGGTCCCTCCACTCCCCAAGCCCCCCTCCTCCCCCTTCCCTCCAGATTAACCAAATCTCTGTTCCGGAGGTCTGTCGCTAATTTGGGGATAAAGAAGGTCCTTGTCTCTCACAGTGATCAATTATTTTCAACAGCCACTTTTAAAAATCAACATAGTGGCAGTGTGACCTTCTCGGTCCCCTTTCTCATCTGTCCTTCGGAATGATCCTTTACCTTTGGCTTTCAGATTCCTTGGCGAGACAGTTTCGACGCTACAGGGAGCCACTGCGCCTTTGGGTGGAGGGGTGGATGAAGACAGGACCTGACAAGTTCATATTCCTGCCAGAGGCAAATGTTGACTGCAGCTCCGGGAGCCCAGAGGGCCCGAGAGCATCACGTGCGCAGCGCAGCCACTCAAGCCCTGCTCAGCCGGCTCAGTCACCTCTTGGCACCGGAGGCCCCCAAGGCGGGTGCCAAGCTCGTCCGCCTTCTGTGCTGGGTGCTTTCGAGTCCAGAGGGAAGCCAGCAGTCCTGACACAGCACAGCACGGCCCGCCCTCTGACTGTGACCGGAGTTCCAAGAGTCGCTTGGGGAGGGGTTAATAGGATATGCACTCCTGTGCTTAGCAAAGCACCGCTGCGAAGAGTCCTCTGCAGGCCCCTTCCGTCCAGTCGGAATCCACTGGACAGCAGTAGATCGGGGATTTCTTTATGGTTTGGATTTTTTTTCTTTCTTTTTTCTTCTTCACCAGGGTCGTTTTATTTTGTTTTTTTGCAATAGGGCTACTTTCATCTGCTCCTTTCTAGGTGTTTGCTCAATTGACTGCAAAAAGCCATAGAACAAACAGAAGTAACTCAGGAAAGTCCTAATGCAGGCGTGTCATTTGCAAGACAATGCAAGGACTCCTCGTCCAACACCCCCCCCACCCCCCAACCATCAACTGGTCTTTTTGCAAGGATTTTTTTAAGAACAAAAAATTTTTAATTGAAAAAACTAAACTAAACATACCTAACCGGAGAATGTAAATTGACTGTCTTCTTGGATCGCAGGCCAATCTGCACTTGCCATGTGGACAGTGCAGGCCAGGTTTCCTCTTGGCAGACATTGAATCACAATGAGAGGGCCCACAGCCCCCAACCCATCTGTGACTGTCCAATCAATTTTGACGCATAATAATAGTCATAGATTACCCTTTGATATTTCATTTCTCCCATTTTCCTCCCAGATTTCTGTTTGAGTCTTTGCAATGTTTTCCTTTTGATTCTTTGCCTCTTTCCCACAAACTTCACGCAGGGCTGGAATAGTGGTTCTCAACATGTCAAAAGGGGGATATTTTTCAATATCTGGGCTTGGACTTCTAACTGCAAAATAAGCAGTTCAAACCTACCAGTAGCTGTCAGGGAGACAGGTGAGGCTATCTGCTCCCATAAAGATTCATAAAGGCTCAGAAGCCATATATAAGAGTGCTGTAAGTGGAAACCGACTCATGCAATGGATCTGGGGGCATTTTTGATTGTCACAACAGGGAAAGGGGAGCTGCTGACATTTAGTGGGCGGAGGCCAGGAATTTTGCCAAACACGGGGTGGCTCCCACAGCAAAGAAACATCAGTCCCCCAAATATCCTCAAGGTTGATAAAAACAGGTTTAGAATTGCCTATAAAGCATAATTTGGACCCAAAGTGTTGCCCTTCCAAACCATGTTTAGAGCTCACCATTGTATAATGTATTAGAGGCTCTGCGCTCGTAATAAATCCCTCCAAGGCCATGCTGCCAATACCTGGGAAATATGATTATCTATGCTAACTCTGAGGTCCATAGTCGCTATGATCCGCACCATTGAACACCGTTGCAGAGTCAGGAAAGCATTAACAAGCTTCTTGCCGCCGTTCTATGCTTTCAGCGAGGCTCCGCCTAACACGAGCGATGAAAGTCCTCTGCCACTGCCTTGAGTTTCTGAGCCCTCTTATTGTGTCCTTTCACTATACTTATTTAACCTGTATGCTGAGTAAGTGATCGGAGAAGCTGAACTAGATGACAAATGTGGCATCAGGTTGGAGAAGGCTCGGTAACAGCGTGCAGATGACAAAGGTATGCTGGCTGAAGGAGAGGACAATTTGAAGGACTTGTTGATGAAGATCAAGGACTGCAGCCCTCAGTAGGTGTGGTAGTCACCTAATCTGGTGTCAATTTAAGGATGAAGAGTGTAGGGGTGGAGTCTAGGCTGTCAATCTGGAGATCGCCAATGAGACTTCTGTGTGGGCATGGCCTTTTCCTGAGAATTCTGGGAAATCTGGGACTTCCTCCTTGAAGGCGGAAGACACCTCTCTCTCCCTGCTACTCCCTGGGAGACATGGCAGAAGACAAGCCACATGGACGCAACCAGACCTCGGAACCAAAGAAGCCACAGAGAGACCCCTGCCAGCGCTGAGATGCTAACAACGCCACTGGACCCAAAGACTTTCTACCCACTGGCTTGTGATCGTCCTGCATTAGGTTTAATTGTATGTGTTGCGTGAGTCTGAAGAGGACTTTATAGATTGGTATCAGACATATGGCCTAATATCAGACTTGTGGCCTTGGACTGGACTGGGTTAGGATGTTTACTCTATGTTCAATTCCTCATGTATATAAACCTTTCACTTATATACATATGCGTGTTTATGAATTTGTTTCTCTAGTCCACCCGGACTAACACAGTATGGATCACAACTCAATGTAAAGAAAACTAAAACCTTACAACTGGAGCAATAGACAGCATAAAGATAAATGGAGAAAAGATCGACCGTGTCAGATTTCATTTTGCTTGGATCCTCAATCAATGCTCGTGGAAGCAGCAGTCAAGCCATCAAGTAAAGGAATACATTGGACAAATCTGGTGTACAAGACTTCTTTGGACTGTTGAAGAACAATGATGTGATTTCAAACCCTAGCCCAAGCCCATGGCCTCATACATATGTGAGAGTCAGACATTGAATAAGGAAGACCACAGCAGAATTGATGAATTTGAATTACGGTGTTGGCGAACATTGGAAAATATCTTGGGCTGCCAGAAGAATAAACTAATCTGTCTTGGAAGAAGTACAACCAGAATGCTCTCTAGAAGGAAGGTTGGTACCACTACTTCTAAAGTGCTTTGGACATGTTATTATCAAGAGAAACCAGTCACTGGAAGAGGGCATCATGCTTGGTGAAGGACAAGGGCAGGGAAAAAGAGGAAGCTCATCCAAGAGATGGATTGGCATAGTGGCTGCAACAATGGGCTCAGTCATAGCAGTGATTGTGAGGATCATGGGAGACCAGTCCATGTTTCCTTCTGTTATGCACAGGGTCGCTACCAGTCAGAACCTAACAATAACCTCTGAAATGATACACAAGAAACCACCGATGGTGGTTAGCCCTGGGGAAAGACATCGGGTAGCTAAAGCACCCATTGCTATCACATTAATGTTTATTCATAGTGACCCTATGAACCAAAATACCAACCCCCACTGCCCCTGAGTCAAACACTTTCCAAGGCAGTAATCTTTATGGAAGCCGATTGTCCCCCCTTTCTCCCGCCAAATGGCCGATGGGATAGAACAATGGGCCACTTGAACTACTGGGCTGCCATGACTTTTCATGCTCTTGTTGTGTGATGCCATTGAGTCAGTACTGACCCAGAGCAACCCTATGCACAACAGAAGGAAACACTGCTCAGTCCTGTGTCACCCTCACAACTGTTCCTACGTGTGAGCCCATTGTTGCAGCCACTGTGTCCATCCATCCTGTTGTGGGCCTGCCGCTTCTTCGCTGCTCCTCTGCCTAACCAGGAGGACAGTGAAAAAGGCTCAAGGCTTCCTCGCTTTCACTGTCCCTCTACTTTAGCACCCGTGTCTGTCAGTCTGTTTTAGTGTGGTGGCTTGTGTGTTGCTATGACCCTGGGAAGGTATGTCATGGGTATTTCAAATGCCAGCAGGCTCACCCAAAGTGAACAGGTTTCAGCGGAGCTTCCAGACTAAGAAGAGACAACAAAGAAAGACTTGACTCCCCACTTTGGAGGAAGAAGCCTCTGACAGACTTACGTACAGCGTTGAAGCATTGTCAATTACTGAAAGCCTAAACAGAGGAAGCGGAACATGGTTGGAGATATTGCCAACAGAGAGGCCCCTCGGGTCTGAGGGCACTCTGAACGTACCTGAAAAGGAGATGGTTTCTTGGAGGGAAGTGGACCACGGTGATGTGAGTCCGAAAACACCTGTGGGAGTGGAGCCTTCAGGATCTTCATTTGCTGATGTGATGGGACATGACTCAAGGTCAAGAGAAACAGCTGCTAAAACCTGCTAATGATTGGAACTTGGAATGTGTGAAGTATGAATTCAAGAAAACTGGAAATGGTCGAAAAACTAAAGGAAATGCATGATGATCTATCTCCTAGGTGTTTGAGAGCTGAAATGGACTGGTATTGGTCATTTTGAACCAGAAAACCAAATTATTTACTATGTCGGGAATAACACAATCAAGAAAACTAGCTCAGTTTTCATCGTCAGAAAGGATCTTGCTAAATCTGTCATGAAGTACATTGCTGTCTGTGATTGGATTCTATATATCTGCCTTCAAGGAAATCCAAACTATTATTCAAACTTACCCACCAACCACAAAAGCTAGCGATGAAGAAATTGAGCAATTCTACCAACTACTCCAGTTGGAAATTGATCAAATATGCAATCAAGATGCATTGATAGTCAGTGAATGGAATGCAAATAGTAGAAACGAAGAAGGAACAGTAGGTGGAAAATATGGCATTGGTGATAGAAACAGAGCTGGAGATGGCATGATAGAATTTTGCAAAACCAATGACTTGTTCATAGCAAATGCCTACCTTTCCTCAACAACCCAAAAGGCAACTAGACACATGGACTTCCCCTGATGGAGTACACAGAAATCAAATTGACTACATCTGTGGGAAGACCCGATGGAGAAGCCCAATATCAGCAGGTAAAATCAGGTCGTGGGCTGACCATCTGGGGAACAGACCATCAATTGCTCATATGTAAATTCAAGATAATGCTGAAGAAAAGTAAAAACAAGTCCACAGGAGCCGAAATACGACCTTTGTGTACCCCCACCTGAATTTCCAGAACATCCCAAGAACAGATTTGAGGCATTGAACCCTAAAGACAGAAGATCTGATGAGCTGTGAGAGGACAGCAAGACCATCATTCACGAAGAAAGCAAAAGGTCATTAAAAAGATAGGAAAGAAAGAAAAGATCAAAGTCAATCTCAGAAGAGACTCTGAAATTTGCTATTAATTGTAGAAGACCAAAAGCAAAGGGAAGAAAGGATGAAGTCAAAGAGCTAAAGCAAACATTTCAAAGGGCAACTCAAGAAGACAAAACCAAATATTATAATGAAATGTGCAAGGACCAAGTCCAGCGGTTCTCAACCTGTGGGTCGCGACCCCTTTGGGGGGGTCGAACGACCCTTTCACAGAGGTCACCCGCTTCGTAACAGTAGCAAAATGACAGTGATGAAGTAGCAACGAAAATAATTTTATGTTTGGGGGGGAGGCATCACAACACAAGGAACCCTAGGAAAGCGTCACGGCATTAAGACGGTTGAGAACCACTGACCTAGACTAAGAAACCCAAAGGGGAAGAACAGGTGCAGCATATCTGACACTGAAAGAATGCAAGAAAAATTCCAAGACTCGCACTGCAATTTTGAAAGATTCTAGAGGCAAAATATTGAGTAATGTAGGAAGCCTCAAGAAAAGAGGCGCAGAGTAGAGTCACTGTCCTACAAAGAACTCGTCAACAGTCCACCATCTCAGGAGGTAGCAGAGGAGCAAGAACCAACAGTGCTGAAGGAAGAAGTCCAAACTGCACTGAATGCATGAGCCAAAAGCAAGGCTCCAGAAATTGACAGAATATCCACTGAAATGCTTTAGAAAGTGGAAGAAGCACTGGAAGCATTCCCTTGTCTAGGCCAGGAAATTTGGCAGACAGCTATCTAGCCAAGTGACTGGAAGAGATCCGTATTTGTGCCCATTCCAAAGAAAGGCAACCCAACAGAATGCGCAAACGACAGAACAATATCATTGATATTGCACACAAATAAAATTTTGCTTAAGATCACCCAACAACAGTTGCAGCAACACATTGACAGGGAACCGCAAGAAGTTCAGGCTGGATCAGAAGAGGATACGCAACAAGGGATATTATTGCTGGTGTCAGATGGATCTTGACTCAAAGTAGAAAATACCAGAAAGATGTTAGTTTGTGTTTTATTGACTATGAAAAGGCATTCGACTGTGTGGATCATAATAAACTGTACATGGATCAAGAGGCAGTTGTGTGAACAGAATGCTGCATGGTTTAAAATCAGGAAAGGTAGAAGCAACAAAACCCACAAGGAAGAAGCACACCAGCCTGTGTGATCATGAGGTGTCGATGGGATCAGGTATCAAAGACCCAGAACAAAAAAATCCCAAAGCCCATCTGTAGACAATTGGACATCCCCGTATAGAAGGGTCACAAGGAAGAGAAGAGCCAGTCAGGGTGCATTATAGCACCAACAAAACGTACAACTTTTCTCTAGTTCATGACCCCAGTTGCACCTTACAACCGGCTAGACCACAGCATTTACACGGGTACAGATAAGAGTTGGAAACACAGGGAACCCAGAACAGATAAACCCCTTGGGACCAATAATAAGAGTAGCAATACCAGGAGGGTGAGGGGAAGGTGGGGGGAGAACGGATCACAAGGATCTACATATAACTCCCTCACAGTGGGACGGACAACAGAAAAGTGGGTGAAGGGAGACAGAGGTTGGTGTGAGACATGAAAAAGTAATAATTTATAAATTTTCAAGGGTTCACGAGGGTGGGAGGGGAGGGAAGAGGGGGAAATAAGCTGATACCAAGGGCTCAAGTAGAAAAAAATGTTTTTAAAATGATGACAGGAACATATGTACAAATGTGCTTGACACAATGGGTAGATATATGGATTGTGATAAGAGTTGTGAGAGCCCCCAATAAAATGATTTTTTTTTTTAATCAGGAAAGGTGTACATCAGGGTTTTATTCTCTAACCATACTTCTTCAATCTCTATGCTGAGCAAATCATCAGAGGTGCTGGATTATAAAACAAAGAGTGCGACATCAGGATTGGAAGAAGGTTTATTAACAACCTGCAAAATGCAGAGGGCACAATCTTGCTTGCTGAAAGTACGGACATCCTGAAGCACTTGCTGATGAAGATCAAGGATTGCAGTCTTCAGTATGGATTACAACTCAATGTAATGTGGACCAAATCCTCACAACTGGACCAATAAGTAACATCATGATAAATGGAGAAAAGATTGAAGTTGTCAAGGATTTTTTCTTACTTGGATTGACAACCAATGCACATGAAAGCAACAGTCAAGAGATCACAGACATATTGCATAAGGTAAGTCTGCTGCACAAGCCCTCTTTAGAGTACTGAAGAGCAAGGATGTTTCTTTGAAGTCTAAGGTGTGCCTGACCCAAGCCATGGTCTTCTCCACTGCATCATATGCATGTGAAAGTTGGCCATAGAACAAGGAAGACCATAGAAGAATCAATGCGCTTGAACTGGGGTGTTGGAGAAGAATCTCCAATGTACCATGGACTGCTAAAAGGACAAACCAATCTGTCTTGGAAGAAGTAAGACCAGAGTGCTCCTTAAAGGCCAGGATGGCAAGAATTTGCCTTACATACTCGTACTTTGGACATGGTGTTGGGAGAGACCAGTCCTTGGAGAAGGACATCATGTTTGGTAGAGTGGAGGGGCAGCGGAAAAGAGGAAGGCCCTCAGTGAGGTGGATGGACACCGTGGATGCAGCCATGGGCTCAGGCACATGGACAATGGTGAGGAGGGGGCAGGGCCGGGCAGTGTTTCCTTTGGATGTGCATGGGGTCGCTATGGGGGTAGGAGCTGGCTCGATGGC
Organism: Echinops telfairi; assembly: GCF_000313985.2. NCBI lineage: Eukaryota > Metazoa > Chordata > Mammalia > Afrosoricida > Tenrecidae > Echinops > Echinops telfairi. The sequence goes on from NW_022103951.1 coordinate 18,597,491, forward strand.
ACCTAACCATGACAACTACTACAACATTACCAAGCATACTGTCTCTTTCCAGAGTCTGCTCTCTCCCCATAACGTTCATGGGCCTTTTCGTTTCGGTGGAAATATGCACAACAATATATACCCCCCATCAACAATTTCTATATGCACAATTTTGTCATGTGGGTGACATTCTTCAAGTTGTGCAACTTTTTCCAAGTGATTTCCTCACTTTTAACACAAACTGACTTGCTTCTAAGCTGCTCATTTAACCTTTCAAGTGACTGGTCTCTATTCGCTTCTATCTCGATAATTCAGAGAGTATAACGCTTAATGCGGGCATCTCTTCAAGTTAGCTATTATTCGGTGCAAAGAAAAACTTTCACAGACTTTGGATTGCATACATGCAAATGCATGTTCAAGAATAGACCACTTTCATTTTAATGCAACTAATGGACCAGTCAGTCACCAAGCCAATTCACCTGTCATGTGACATTCACATCTCAAAGCAGCATGCCTAGGAGAACAGAGCAGGTATAACGCTGGACTCCCAGTTATGGGTCAGTGGAAATAAGTTAGACCCTTGACCAGATGGACAGACCCAGTGACTACCACAATGGGCTCAGACAAAAGGAACAATTATAAGGATGGTGCCGGACCATATACAGTCAGAACCGACTCAAGGGCACCTAGCCACAAAACCCCGTTTTTCAGATCCTCAAAGGGAATCATGTAGTGGCCGTGGGAGTGCCCTGTAGGATCAGTCCTGATGTTGTATTGTGCTTCCCTGATGGCTCACCCTTTGACTGACCAGGTCCTACACACAAGGCCCAGGCTTCTCCCTGGTGTCCCCTCCAGCCCCCTGCCCAACCAGAGCTCCCTCGAATTCGCTGCACAGCGCTTGCTGCTGTAAACCCAAGTAATTGGCTCAAACTCACCCCAAACTTCTGTGAGGAGAGAGGGCATACTGGATCTGGGAAAGCCTAGCATGCGACGCTCCTAGGGATGCAAGGTCTGTTACAGCAGAACTAAAGTCGCCCCCACGTGTTCTCAACCAAGCCCCTGGCTTTCATCACACACCATCTCGAAGGATGGCATGACCATTTCCAACTATGCAAGTTTGCCACGCTTCTGGAAGTCTCAATGTTCTCTTCTGAAAAATGGGCAGGAGCCTTGGTGATGCCATCGTTAAGAACGTGGCTGCTAATTGTCAGCGATTCAGTTGACAATGCGGCCATCTGTTTCCGTAAAGACTATGAGGCAGTTAGTTCGACCCTGTCCTACAGGGTAGCTATGAGTTGGAATCCACTCCATAGTAACGGGTTTGAGTTTTGGGGTTTTGCTTGTATCATTTTGTGGTTTTAGAAGTAATAATAGTATTTACCACTTAGAAGGGTTGTGGAGGGGCCCTGATGGTGTAGGGGTTATACATTGGGCTGCTAACTACAAGGTCGGCAGTTTGAAACCACCAACCACTCCTCTGGAGAAAGATAGGACTTTCTACTCCTGTAAAGAGTTACAGTCTCAGAAACGCACCTGGGGCCATTTCCCCCTGTCCTACAGGGTCGCTATGAATCAACATTGACTGGATGGCAGTGAGCTTGGATTTTGGAGGGGTGTTGTGAGACCTAAGGAATGAATGACCTGCCAAAAGTGAGCAGTGTCTTGCAGAGACCTTACTGGATGAAGCCTGAAACACAAAGACCAATACATGCCCATGGACATAGACTTCGTATGAGACTGGACACATGATTCTTCTAAAGGTCTTCGGTTTCAATATGGTAAGTGCCTTACCAGCCTCGAGTACCTTAACATTTAGATGAGCTTCAGTTAAATGAAATGTAAAATTCCGTTTCTCAGCACACTAGCCACAGACGACTACTGACAACAATATTTTAGAGCAGATATAGAATATTTCCATCATCACAGAAAGCTCTATTGGACAGTGTTGCAAAGCACGGCTTTTAAACTAATTCTGTGGCAATAAGACAATTTGTGTTTAAGCTGACTTGCTCCTAAGCTTCTCCTTTATCCTTGCAACTGACTGCTATCCATGTGCTCATATATCAATACTATATCGATAATTCTTTCAAAGAGTATAATGCTTAATGCGGGCATCTCTTCTAGTTAGGATTCTGCTGATAATTTCTGGACAGAGAAAAGCTATCTGGCAAGAGTGGCTAGTGGTGGGTGAACTGAAAAGCAGGGATTCCATAATGCCATGTGTCTCAAGCCACGAGTGTCAGCAAGGACACTTGCTTCTAAATGCCACCAAATCCATGCCAAATGCACACCTTCTGCTTTTGGACATCATCAACCCTTAACCAACAAGATGACCACCAACCAGAAGACTCCAACTTCTCTGGCCCTATCAAGGGTTTCTGTTACTGCCCAGCTTCAGGGAGCCTCATCTTTTTCCCTCGGGGTGCCTGGTAGGTTTGAACTGCCAAACTTGCTGTTAGCAGCCCAATGCCTAACCTATTGGGACAGCAGGGCTCCTCAAAAGACGTCTAAAGTCACCAATTTCCTCAGAGGGAATAAAGAAAATAGGTCTCAATAAACCTATGAAACAAAGTACAGAGCAGGTCCAGATAGTTTGATCATTGAAGTCTCCCTAACTTATTCCCTCGAGCCAAGAAAAAGATGAAAAATGTGTTGCATGGAAAGTAACATTGATCCCTAACCTAGCAAAGATTTCTCTAAGGTAAAGTACAGTGTCTCGGTGCAAAATATATAAATAACACACCAGCAAACTGAATTCAAATCACAGTAAGAAATAAGTATAAAGGGACTTCAACAGGTTCATGGAAAAATTCCATTAGCTTTTCATTGCATTTTTTCCCGTGAGCTTTTATATTTTATTTTTAGTAGTTTTTAATATGATATTCATATGTCATACACTTCCATAGTTAAATCACTTTTTAAAAGAATTGTATATACATTATCACAATCAGTTCAAATGCTCTCACCTCCCGCATCCATGAACGTTTAGAAGCTCCCTCATATTCTGACCCAATGGAGTTTATTTTATGAAAGCAAGAGAAAATCCCTTAATGTGATCAACTATACATTTAAAGCTAAGAGAAAAATTGTATGATCATGCCCATAGATGCAGAAAAGGAACATGAAACCATCTTATACCCATTCATGTTCACATAATGGTGTGATGTCTGTGTGTGTGTGTGTGTGTGTGTGAGAGAGAGAGAGAGAGAGCTTGAGATTCATCACCACCCCACCCCAACGTCAACATCTTACTTAATGGGGAACGCTAGCTTTTTCAATAAAATCAAGAAAAAAGATAAATAGCTGTGCAGGAAAGAATTAACCTTGCCCAAAGAGCAGCCTGGCCTTTGCCCTGAGCCACTGCGAAGTGATCTCCAGGCTCTTGGAATGTCATGCCCGATAGGAATGTCTTTGTTTGCTGGGGTCCTTCTTCACCGGGTCAGTCCAACCATGTGATTTATGGTGGGGCCTTTGGCCATTGGGTATCAGTTCTATCTCCAGAGGAACTAGAGACGAAAGCTCAACCACGCGGGCAGGATGTAATCAAACCCCAATAAAAACTGCGCACTAAGGCTTGGGTGAGCTCTCTGGGTTGGCAAACCCTGGGTCTAGTTACACATTAGTACCAGAAGGAAAACACTATCCTGACTCCATGGGGAGAAGACAAGTGTCAGTAGTGCTGAAGCCAGGGTCCTCCTGGACTCTACTGGCTTTGGATTATACTGGGTCCCCCCTAAAAAGATATGCTGAAGTCCTACCACCTGTACGTGAGAATGTAACCTGTTTGGATATAGGGTCTTTCTGTGAAGATGATATCACTGGTTCTATGTCCTTTTCTGAGTCCAGCCTGAACTTCTGTCAGTGTGCTGTCAGTGTGCTGCTGCAACCATTGTTGGGTGATCTTAAGCAAAATTTTACTTGCTAGTGAAATCAATGATATCATTCTAGAGTTTGAGCAGTCTCTTGGGTCACCTTTCTTTGGACTGGGAACAGATATGGGTCTTTTCCAGTCACTTGGCCAGGTAGCTGTCTTCCAAATTTCCTAGCATAGATGACGGAGTGCTTCCAGTGCTTCTTCAGCTTTCTGAGGCATTTCGATGGGAATTCCATCAATTCCTCAAATGATAAGGTATGATAGAATTAGAGTATCATCATTTAACAACACTTAATGTGTGGATCTAGGAATGGTTTTAAGGAGCCTTGGCGGTTCAATGATTAAGAACTCAGCATCTCACTGAAAGGTTGGGGATTCAAACTCACCAGTGCCTCCACCTGGGGATCTACTGCAGTAACGATCTCTATATAGCATCTATATAGTCTCTCTATATAGTATATAGTAAATAATAATAATTTATTAATTATCAAGGGCTCGTGAGGGAGGGGGTCAGGGAGGGAGGGGAAAAAAGGAGGAGCTGATACCAAGGGCTCAAGTAGAAAGAAAATGTTTTGAGAATGATGATGGCAACAAATGTACAAATGTGCTTGACACAATGGATGGATGTATGGATTATGATAAGAGATGTACGAGCCCCCAATAAAATGATTTAAAAAAAAAGATCTCCGCCTAGGAAATCCTATGGGACCGTTATAGACAGCTCCCCTGGGTCACTGAGTGGGAATCAATTGAACAGCACAAAACAACGATTTTCAACCATTGCTAACATCACAGATACATTATAAGCCTCCAGATGGGTGACAGAATGAAATAGTTATGTCACCTGTTCCCCCTACCTCTAATCGAACTGTAATTTGATGAAGCTTCTAGACCCAGCTACTAATGTATAGGAATAAAGCTCAGAGAAATGTGTTTAACTATGCCAGGGGGATAGTACAATTAGCAAAGTTCAGATTGTGACTTACAAACTCATTTCTTCCTACAACAAATGCAAGGATGCTGATGTGCAATGGAGGGGGAAACTTATACATTCTACAGATTGAAAAATGCAGACATAACAGCAACGAGATACCAGTTCACATTCACTGAATAAAACCCATCATTGTCTATGGATACCATTCCCAGAGACTCCACGTGTTACAAAATAGAACGGCTCTGGGGTGGGCGGGGGTGGGGGGTGGGGTGTGTGTTACAATCTTTAGGAAAGCAGTTCACCAGGCCTTCCTGCTGAGCTACTGAATCGGTTCAAACCGTCATACTTTAGGTTAGCCGTTGGTTGCACACTGCAAATCACACTATCCACCCAATAGGATGGCTACAATATAAAAGCCCGATAATATCAAGTGTTGCTAAGGACGTGGAGAGATAGGGACCTTCATACACTGCTAGTGGGTATGGAAAATGGTACAACTGCCTTGGAACAATCTGGCAGTGTCCCCAAGTGTATCATATTCACCCTATGTCGCTGCTAGATGTACGTACATCCAAGGGAAATTAACAAACTTTTGCATAAAAAATACACGAATGCTCCTAGTGGCCTTACTTATGATAGTCCAAAAGTGGAAGCAAGCCATGTGTCTGTCAACTGATGGGATCGGAACAATACAATGCATACTTATGCAATGGAATATTGTTGTTAGGGTGGTAGAGTGAAATCTCTTAATATGGTTCTTCTATCCAAGTCTCTGTAACTCTCACCAAATGATTGGGTGAGACTATGCAAACAGGGTATGTGTAGCACTAATAAAAGGGATGGGTCAGTTTTCATTACCGCCCTCCAGGCTGTAAGGATGAACTATCTTTGAAAGGGCAGAGGAGACAGAGAAACCCAAGCACCTTGGATGAGCACTTCATGATCTCTGTCTAGGGTGCAGGTATCAGGTACCAAAAGATAAAAAACAATTATATTGATGTGAATGGGGGGGGGTGTTCGAGTGGAGACTCAAAGCCCATCTGTAGACAATTGGGCATCGCCCCCCTCAGAAGGGTTACAAGGAAGGGACAATTCAACCAGGGTGAAGTTCAGAGGTTCTCAACCTAGAGTTGGGACCCCTTTGGGGATTGAACGACCTTTCACAGGGGTCGCCCGATTCCTAACAATAGCAAAATTATAGTTATGAAGTAGCAATGACAATAACTTTATGATTGGGGGTCACCACAACATAAGGAACTGTATTAAAGGGTCATGGCATTAGGAAGGTTGAGAACCATTGATCTCGTTCCTGAATGCTTCCTCATCCCCCCCTTCCCCATGCCACCCCCCTTCCATGACCCAGTTCTACCTTACAAATCTGGCTAGACAGGAGTACACACATTGGTGCAGATAAGAGTTCTCGACGCATGGAATTCAGGACAGCTAGAACCCTCAGGAACAGTAGTTGTAGTAGTGATATCATGAGGGTAGGGGGATGGTGGAGGTGCGGGGTGGGTGGGAAGGGGGGCCAAGGGGGAACCAATCACAAGGTTGGATAGCCCACACCCCAAGGGGACGAACAACAGAAATGAGGGTGAAGGGAGAAAACGGACAGTGTAAGACACAAAATAACAACAATATATAATTGATCAAGGATTCATGAGGGTGGGAGGGTGGGAGGGAGGGAGGGGGAAAAGAGGAGCTGATACCAAGGGCTCAAGTAGAAAGAGAACATTTTGGAAATGTTAATGGCAACATATGTACAAGTGTGCTTAATACAATTGAATGATGGATTGTCATAAGATTTGTAAGAGCCCCCTAATGAGTTAAAAAATTCGCTGTCTAAAGTGGCTGAGGCCACCAAGACCAAATGCATCAGACGGCAGCATGGAAACTCAGAGAAGCAGCACTGAGACTATAGGGTCCCTTCTTCCTCATCGTGCCCGAGACTATGAACCTGGGGGACCGAGTGACAGGCCATCTTCCTGGCCCATGGAGGCAAAAGGACCTTGGCTGAGAGAGAGACTTGGCTGCTGGCTGAGAAGATGGAGGACTATACCCTTACTCTTTGTTGATCCTGACTTGTGGTTGGTAGCCTATTGACTTCCCTCATAAACCCTCCTAATTGTGAGCAGTCTAAGTTGTGTGTGGCCATTGCAATGAATTATTGAACCTTACAGATGTAGTGTGGCGTGGTGTTAGAATAAGCAAAGAATGGACCCTAGAGGCTTGTCTGACCTCTGCCTCATGGCCATAGGGAAGCCAGAGATTAGGTATGACCCTCTATGGCCTTGTATTACAGTAGGTGCCATTGAGTTCATTCTTACAGCCCCCCTATACACACTACCTGATCCTGCATCAGCCACACAATCACTGTCACATTCAAGTCCCTCGTTGCAGCCACTGTATCTATCCATCTTGTCCAGGGTCTCCTGGCACTCTATCTCACCATGTTCTGCTGCTGGAACATTGGGATATTACTCGACCACAAACAAGACCTGACTGTACATGCTAAATTGTGGAGAAATCTTGAGAGCATTATGCTAAGGGAAAGAAGTCAGATACAGCAGGCCACGTTGTGTGACTCTATTTATTTAAAATCATTTTATTGGGGGCTCATACAACTCCTATCACAATATCACAATCCATACACACATAAATTGCATAAAGCACATTTGTACATTCGTTGCCCTCATCATTCTCAAAACGTTTGCTCTCCACATAAGCCCCTGGCATCGGCTCATCCGCCCGCCCGCCCCCCCCACTCCCTCATGTGCCCTTGATAATTTATAAATTATTTTGTCATATCTTACACTGTCCGACATCTCCCTTCACCCACTCCTCTGTTGTTTGTCCCCCAGGGAGGAGGTTACATATAGATCCCTGTAATCAGTTCCCCCTTTTTACCCCACCCTCCCTCCACCCTCCCGGTATCGCCACTCTCACCACTGGTCCTGAAGGGATCACCCGTCCTGAATTCCGTTTCCAGTTCCTATCTGTACCAGTGTACATCACATCCTCTGGTCTAGCCAGATTTGTAAGGTAGAATTGGGATCATGATAGTGGCAGTGGAAAGGAAGCATTTAGGAACTAGAGGAAACTTGTATGTTTCATCACTGTGACACTGTACCGACTGACTCATCTCCTCCCCACGACCCTTCCGTAAGGGGATGTCCAGTTGCTTACAGATAGGCTTTGGGTCCCCACTCTGCACTCCCCCTCATTCACAGTAAGATTTTTTTGTTCTTTGATGCCTGATACCTCATCCCTTCGACACCTCGTGATCACATAGGCTGGTGTATTTCTTCTATGTGGGCTTTGTTGCTTCCAAGCTAGATGGCTGCTTGTTTACCTTCAAGTCTTTAAGACCCCAGATGCTATCGCTTTTTATATCTGGGCAGCATCAGCTTTCTTCACCACATTTGCTTATGCACCCATTTGGTATGACAATTTATATGAAGTATCTACAATGGGCAAATTCGTAGAAACTAGATTGGTACCTGGAGCTCAGGGAAGGCAGGGATAGAGATTGAGTCATCAATATCGTAATTTGAGGTGATGAAAATCTAAAATTGATTGCGGTGATATTTGCTCAACTCTCTAAATCTACTAACCACCACTGGGTTGAAGTATATGACCTGTGAAGTACATCTCAAAACAGTTAGAAAAATGTCACAAGACAACTGGGAAACTGGACTCTGAATATTTAATATTAAGGAATTAAGATGTGCTAAGAGTACTGTGAATGTTTATTAGCTCCTTCCTCTTAGCAATACATACTGGAATCTTGGCAGAGTCAATGATATATGGGATTGGTGCGGAAGAAGTGGCTGGTAGTATAGACGAGACAAGATTGCCATGTCTCATCCAGGTTGAACTGGGTGGGAAGTCCATTGTTTTATTCCACTTTCACATGAAGAATCTATTGAAATATCTCGAAGCCTTGAGAATAAAAAAATTAAAACACATGCCCACTTTGCTTTTAAGGCAGGTTAGTTTAATTTCATAGAAGAAATACTTTCAAACAATACAAATGACGTAATTAAAGAACAGTGACAAAGACAAAGAGATGAATACTGATTATACAATTTTCCCACAACAGAATTCTTGATTTTAGGGGTTATTATGCAATCTGGACAAATCAGTGATCAGATAAAGTGAAAACCAACGCCCCTTTTACAACGTAGAAGACTTTAAAAGCATTTTTCTTATTCTGATTTGAGGGAAAGTTTACAGAGCACATTGGTTTCCCATCAACCGTTCATACACATTTTGATTCACGAAAGTAATTGCAGTTCCCACCAATGTAACAGCACTCTCCCCACGTCCTCAGTGCGTGGTTCCCACCCCTTCCCGCCTCCGGCACGGGAGCCTTGGGCAAAGGCGCTTCTCATCTCCCAGGATGTTATGGTTCACCTGATAGGCCTATGGTTTGGCAGAACGTTGAGCTGCAAGGAGCATAAGCACTACTTTTAAAGCACCTTAGTGGCAGAATTCTGGTCATTTCCTGCTAAAACACGGCAGGGGTTTTCTCGTTAGAAAGCATAGCCTATATGTAAATTTAACATTAGAAGTTATTTTTTCTGACATGTGGGACATTTCTAATCAGACGTTGCAAAATCAAGCCACACATGAGAAGCGAATTAGGGTGTTTTGTGCCCCCTTGTCTGCTTGGCCCAGTCTCTCACATTGCCTGTCTGCCTTTTCAGGAAAGACGGCGAACACCCTTCCCTCCTTCATTTGTTTTCTCTTTCCTTGTGATGGCCCCGTTTAGCTGCGAAAGCCAACACATACAGTGCTGAGGTAACACAGAAAGGTGGCAAACACACAAGCTCCATGGATAGACACTGAAATGCTGGGGCTACATTTCCCCACCTTTGGTAAGGCAAAGGTGAGATTTTTTTTTAAATGGGGGGAAAAAGATATCTTGGGTGGGGGTGAGGGGGACCACTCCATAAACAGATGCCTGCATAAACCAGAAATTTATTTTAAAATACTTGGCATGCTGAGTTTGGCCCCTACTGCTGCTTAATATAGGCTGACAGTAAAGTTGCCTCAACCTCTGTGGAGAGCTACATGCGGCAGCCACTATGAGGAAGACCACAGGCAAGTCACCCAGAGCTCATCGGGTGAGCCGTGTGCTTGAGGCAGAACTGACGAGTCCTCTGCACAGTCTTCTCAAAACCAAAAAGCAAATTCTGACTCACAGAGCCACCCTACAGGGGAGAGTAGAACCCCTGTGGGTTCTGAGACAGTACCGCTGCATGGGAGCAGACAGCCTCATCTTCCTCCTGCAGAGCAGCTGGTGGTTTCACACGGCTGACCTTTCGGGTAGCAGCCCAGTTTATAATCCACTATATGTCACCAGGGCTCCTTACATTCTTAAAGTCTGTTTAAAGGGATAGAGAACGCTTACCATTGTCTTCACTGCTCAGCAATGCTATCTCGTGACTGGCAATTTGGCTAAGAACTGATGCTTTGTGAGTTTGTCTCCATCTCTGTTGTGGGTGGGTATATCAACAAACAACAAAGAAGGCAAGACTAAAGTCAGGAATAGATAGCAAGAGATGACAACCATGTAAAAGATAAAGTTTTCAGTCTTACCACCACTGACAAAGTCCATTGTCCGTGACAGGTCGTGTGTCAATGAAATGTTTTTATAAAAATCATTTTTAATAAATGTAAAAAGGAAGGCTGGTTACACAAGGGAGGAGGTTACATAGTAGCACGACGAGAGAGACCCTGATTAAAAATTACATTTCCAAATGGAGGGAAAGCAAGATATAGGATGAGAGAGTTGTTTTCTTCTACAATTCACATGCTCCGCCTCATTTTCCCATCAAGCCTCCTAAGGGAGAGTCCAATTCAGATACAATAAAAATGTGATCAGCCAAGAGTTCTATAGTTTGGCTTTTTTTAAAAAAAAAGGTGTATTTTTACTACACACATTTTTTTTCCTCATGAGCTAATTTTAAGAGTGCTTGAGAAATATTGGGTGGATTCCAGTATGGGGATAGGGAGACACTCAGATTTAAACTCAACTCTCTCCTGCAATAAATGACTCATGGTATAACGCTAGTCACTCACAAATCAAGCATCTTCAAAGGTTATTACGTCTGTGTTTGAACTGCTATATTCTTCAGTGATTTCACTGAAAATGCACGTTCCCAGTTCTTTTCACTTTCCTTCACGGTAATATAGGATTTCCTCTGCCACCTGGCACGTTTGTTGCCAGGAGGTGGCGCAGACTCACAAGGCAGGCTGGGCATTGTCTGAGGAACAAGGGCACTGTCGAGACAGCCCACGTAGAGAGGCAGGCGAAAAGCCTGGGTGGGCTGAGCCTCTGGCACCTGCTCTCAACTCGTGGTAAGCTCAGAAAGAGGCACAAGGCGACACAGAAACAAGAAGCTGTTAGTAGTGCCCAGCACAAATATAAGGCTGAGCTCTGCAATGCATACACAGCATTTGCATCACGATTACAACACAGCGGCTGGTATTGGAACGTAACACACAGAGCGTGAAAGCATACAACACACATGATGACCGCACATGGGCGAAATGACCCCAAGGACACACTGCGCTGGTATTTCAGGTGTCAGAAACCAAGCCAGCCCCCGAGCTCCATTCTACTGCATGACACATACTGAAGAACAAAGTTTCAGTCTTAAAATATATCTTAAAGTCCGGATTTTCCTTCAAGGAAAAAAAAAGTACTATAAATAAATTACAATACAGTGAATTTGCCTGCACTCACTTCGTTTCTGTCTTCCAGCCTTTAAGTCAAATAAAACAGCGTAAAAACTGTACACTCTTAACATGATAATTGATCTTTTATAAAATAATGTGTCTTCAGAGATGTCAATTTCACAACAAGGGAAAACCAAGCCCTGTTGCCGTCACTATTATAAAATAGATAGGTATAGATATCAGTTTGTGTGTGTGTGTGTTTTTGTTTTGTTTTTTTTGTTTTTTACAAAATGTGTATATTAATAGCTTTGCACAAACACTTTAAAGAAAAATTTAGCTAGTATAAGAACTTCATGGAAATAAAACAGGCAGATAAATATTTCCTGTGTACAAGGCACTACATCAAACGTCGTCGGCTGGCAGAGGAAGTATGTTAATCCTCGGTCTTGTGAAAAAGGCGATCTTCTCCCTAGAGCCGGGGCGGGTGGAGGAAAAAAAGACAGGTTAGACGATGACCAAAATTCTTTGAGAGCTGGCATTGAGGATCTCATATCCATCATGGAATTTCATATATAGAAAATGAACTGAATTTGAATCCCCACAATACAGATGGTGTGTAGACAGATTCTCAAAATTTTACTTCAAGTTCCCCAACTCCCTTGGTTTATCGCCGGTGCCAAGCACAGTGCCTGCTACGTTGGAGTTACTCAGTTAACAGCGGTTTGATTAATAAATGAATGAATAAAGGAATAGAAGCAAAGAAAAGAGTCCTAAATCATAATGGAAGGAAGCGAGTCGGAGCATTTTACAGCATTTTGTGTCAGGTCTGAAGGACTGATGATTGCTGCTACCATGTGGTGGGACCTTGCCAACCCTGCACTGAGTGGAAGAAGCCAGTCACAGAAGACCACAGAGGGCCTGCTTCCATGTCTATGAAATATCTGGGACAGGCAAAGCCATAGAGATAGACAGAGATCAGGAGTTGCCAGGGGCTGGGGTTTGGAGGAAATAGGGGCAACTGCCAATGGGCATGGGGTTTCCCTTTGCGGGGATGAAAATGTTTTGGAGCTAATTCAAGGTGATGGGTGCCCAATTCTGAATCTCCTAAATGCCGCTGAACTACTCACTTTAACATGGTTGATGTCATGTTATGTGAATTTAACCTCAACCTGGGGGCGGGGGGGTGGGGGGTGGGGAAGGCTCACAGGAGTACATATGTAACTCTATACCTGTATGTAGGAGTGCTGGGAATGTCATATCTGGAATGTTCAGTTGGTGGCAAGCCATTAGACGGTATGCGTAGGAAACGCACACTTTTCTACATGGACAGCATACATTTGTAGTTAGTCAAAAAACTGAAATGTTTTCGTTAATTAAAAAGCACACATGACACATGCATGCATGTTTGTAAGTGATGGTGTCATTTCCAGTCGCAGACATTTGGAAAGAAGCAGTAGTATATTATAAAGTAGTTAAGGCATTTATATCTACTTGAAAAAAAATATAGAAAAGAAAAATGCGGAGGGGAAAAAAATCAGAAGAAAATGCCACAGTTAGTTGATTCCTTTTTACATTACGACTCATCCTGTTTTGTTTTTTCCTCTTAAAGCTTATGTTACTTTTTTTTTATAACAACAAAGATTAAAGTGACACCCAGCCCCGATTCCTTATTTCTGTACCTAAAAGTCTGCACTTGGATGGGCTGTTTGTGGTTTTGCCCTCGCAGCTGGTAGATCTCTTTGGAGGCTTTCTTCAGCATCTTCTCAGCTGCCTGCTCCTGATGGTGCTCCAGTTTGGTCTGTCTTGTCTGGAACAGCAATATTTGATTAACGGGGAGCCCTCTGCCCCTTGAAGGGTGGGTGAATGAATTCACTTCCCATCCTTGGACACCAAGAAGGATTTAACTGTCCTAGGACCCCAGAGGTGGACAGACAGAAAATAGTGTCGATGGCAAGCACTGAAATTTTGCCCCTTTCCAAACATCTGATACCCGTCTTATCAATAACTTTCCTATCATGATCTCAAGGAGGTCTGATGCTGTAGTGGGTTAGCTGCTAACCGCAAGGTCTATGGTTCAAATCCACCAGCTGCTCGGCGGAGAAAGATGAAGCATTCTGCTCCTGCAAGGATGTGCAACTTCGGAAACCCACAGGGGCAGTTCTCTTCTGTCCCATAAGGTTGCACGAGCTGGGATGCCTCAATGACAGTGAGTGATCATGCTTGACGGCATTATCATGGAGCTTTTGGTTAAAACATTATGGCACTCTATCAAATGGACAACTTTCCTTTCCTTGAAGAGGTCCACAATGTAGCCAAAAGTGGTGGTGGTTTTATTTTGTCAGCGTTTCTCTTTCCAGGAGCCCTGGTAGCGCAATGGCTAATGCAATTTGCCAGTAACAGAAAGGTTGGTGGTTTGATACCACCAGTTGCTCCGTGGGAGAAAGATGCGGCAGTATGCTGATGTCAAGATTTCTCACTTTGGAAACCATACAGGGCAGGTCGACTTGATCCTATCATCTTGTTATGTATCAGAATCAACTCAATAGCACTGAGTTTGGGTCTTCTCCTTCGACACTCAGCAGAGCAAGATCACACCCCGTCTGCTTTGACCCACAGGGGCTCTCAAATACTAAAATATTCATTGTAACTCGTTGAATTCTTCTCTCATAGCTGATAATGGAAACTGCAATGGTAAACTGAAAATGCTCACGGGTGCCCATGCTCCCCCTCTGATGGTGCCATATATGCCATCCCTTAGCTGCACCGCTGTGTGACATGGAGTGGAGATCTCTCTATTCCCTCAGGGGACTTCTTCACAGAAGATGGCACCACATGGCAACATGGGAGCCTGGTCTTGAGCTCTTTCCCTCTAACCTCTTTCTCAGAAGTGTCAAAGCCTCAAGATGTATGTGCTGCCCTTTCGCACACTAACCTCTTCCTCCTTACCCTCCTGGTCTGCGGAGGGAGAAAACAAGGCAGCTGCTTGGATTTTATTATCTGAGATCTTCACCTCAGAATCTATGCTCACCGAGAGCTAGGATCCTGACCGCAACCACTCAACACCTGGAACCCCACGCCCTCTTACCTGTCTCTCGGCTTCCTTCAGCAGGGTCCGAAATCGCTCATCTCGAAGTACCCAGTGGGGTAGGTCAGTTTGGCCTCGGAGCTGGGCGTCTTCTAACCGCTGCCTCAGTTCTCGAAGGGTGCAGATCTCCTCGTGCAGCTGCCTCTGCCGTGTTCTTGATGCCTGGAGATCCAGCTCCAGATCCAGGGAGGTGCGGGCCATGAGCTCAGCCAGGGAAGAGCTGCCGGACTGCGGGAGACAGCAGCGGTGAGCACACAGCAGCCTTCAACAGGCACATAGCACACTTACTGCGATGCAACACAGCTGTCAAGTTCTGGCCTTCTAGAAAGTTCTCCAACGAGTAATAGAAGACCGATATATGGTATTCTCTAAGAATACCACAGACATACTGATTAGAGGTATTTCTCTAAGCACGGCTCAATGTTTAAAAATACAGATTTATTTTTTTTTGGTCAAGATCGATTTTAAACTCTAGTTCCATATCAAAGTTAACAACTATAAATTATTTTCCTAAGTGTTTACAAAAGTGTCCAGAAACAGATCCTCTTGTATGGGGTTGGGAGAATTTTAAAAATAAGGTACAAACTTTCTGAAGTACTATTTAACGATACTATATGCTTAATACATTTTTTTTAAACCCTGAAAATTGGGGACGTTTTGGTCCAAGCATTTCATTTTAGACTTGCATCTGACAACACAACTCTAGACATGTGAACGTTGTCTAATTGAGGTTCGACAGAGCAAGTAAAAAAAAAGGGGGGAAAAACCACCTAAATATATAACTACAGGAAATGGATTAAAGTACAAGACCAAATAAAATGCAGTCACTGTAAAATGTTAAACATATACACGTGTGTGTACACACACATACTGACATGAAAAGATCTTATTGATTTACAGCATGGGAGGAAAAGCATATTACAAACTGCATGTGTGCCTTTTTGTTTGAAAAAAAAATCACACACACACAAAAAACTACACACACACACACACACACACACACACACACACACACAAGTAAGCTGCCCACAGCTTTCCTCCTGATATAAGTCTCAGAGATGCAAATACCCTGTATTCCAGCGAGTCCCAAGATGCGAACAGACGTGTGTGAGAGAGAGGGGGGGGAGGGGCGGGGAGGTTAAAGGCAGTGGTTCCCACGGAATGAGAAACAGTCCTGAAGCATTTTCTAAGTAAGTGTATGCTTTCCACAGGCACATAATACCATTCCCCCACACACACACAACTTCAATGCAAATGTAAGGGGGAGTCTAAAAGTACTGCTGCAGAAGCACAGACATCATCGCGAAAGCAAAATGTGAAGCTCTTGTTTCCCGACGTCTCCTCCATCTAGGGGTATACATGTTCAACACGGGCGTTTCCAGCTCTGGTGCCCTTCCCTGAAGACTGCTGCGCTCTTTGAGGGACACCATGTCAAAATGGCAGTTTGGGCATCTTGAGGGACTCAAATTGTGTTCCTTTGAAATGTTCTTCGAATTTGGGGGACAAGAAGCATTCGGGGGGTGGGGGGCAAGATGAGAGCTGTAGGGTAGATGGGGTGTGGTTTCCCAAGGAGAGTTTTGTAGGGCAGCCCTTGCTACCCTCGACGAATGAGCAGGTACACTGTTGCAATGGGAAAAAAATCCTTGAGGAAATTTTCCTAGCCTTTATCTCACCAATGCAGTTTTCACTTGATCAAAACTTCTTCATCATACGACCCTGTCATTGTCCTATGTCCTTTAAGAAGATCTGTCAAGATGACCTCTTTTGAATCTCCAAAACCAGCTGCCACAAACTTCTGAGCTGCCTTCTTTGCCTTGACTGGCACTGGCCTGGCAGCTGCCCTCCCAGAACACTAGGAGCAATACTTTGGGACTTACCATTGTACCTGCTGCAATCGCATAAGTAAGTCTTTGAAAGCGTTGCTATCTACATAGCAGCTCAGTGGTTCTCAATCAGGGATGATTTAGCCTTCTCTAAGGGACACTGGGCAAAAATACCTGAAGAGAATTATCTCATAGATGTACTTCCCACCATAAGAAAAAGGCAGGAAGCAACAGAAGTGCAGCTCCCCCCCCCACCCCCCACCCCCCCCGTGAATGTCACAGGTTGTGCCGCTGTGGGGGTTGCAGGAGGGCTGTAGTGCTGGGATAGTTCTGTATCTTGCTCGTTACATGAACCAACAGGTGATAAAATTGTATCGAAGCACCCACACTCGCAAATGAGCACATGTGAAACTGATACACTCTGAATCTGTTCTGTGGGTTGTTCTCAATTCTGGCCACTGTACTATATAAGATGATATCAAAGGGGAGAGGGGGAGTAGAGAAGAACTAGGTAAAGGGTACCTGGGTCCCCTCTACAGTATTTTCACAACTTTCTGTGAATCTCTAGTTCAGAAGAAAGTTGTTTGAAATGCCTGAAGCTATTTTAGATGGTCAGAACTTGGGGGGCAGGGGTGTGGGGAGTGTTACTGGCTTCTAGTGGGCAGGGGCCAGGGATGCTGCGAAACAACTTTCAAAGCACAGGCCTAGGAAACAATCGTCTGATCCAAAATGGAAATATAGCTTCTGTTGAGAACCATGGTTGCAGCTGAATAATACATTTTCTTCTAATACATAGTCAACAGCTCCTCAAACACTGTATGGAAATTCAAGATTTTTTTTCATTCAAAAGAATTTTTTCCCCAAAAGACTGGGAAGGACTAGCTGGCAAATGCAAAGTGGCAAATCTGACTACCTGGTGCGGTATAGAGGAAGTGGAATGTTCAAGCCAACAAAGGTCACAGGATAGGCCTAGGAGAAGAACCCTATGGGTTGAAAGACCCCAAACTTCTCATCTCTGATATTTTTAAAACAAATAATGCATGTTACACCTGTGTTTGCTACCCATGCCCCCACCCAGTGAGGCATTTTTATCACCGTGCTAGGCCAAATTCCTTTTTGAACTTATCGCTATAAAAAATAGTATTGTGTGCTTTACAGAAATACCATTCAGAAGGAGAATATGGTTGGCAAACAAATATAGAACATGTGCATTATTCATGTAAAACTGTGTGTACACACACGAGGGGACTTCAAAAAGTTCAGTGAAAATGGAACTAAAAGACAATAGAATTTTCACACAATTTTTTAAGCCCCCGGGTATAGACATTGCCAAAAACAAAAGGTATTCTGCTATATAGAAATGCTTGTCTCCAACAAAGCCCACATGGAAGAAGCACACCAGCCTATGCAACCACGAGGTGTCGAAGGGATCAGGTGTAAGGCATCATCAGAACAAAAAATCTTACCATAGTGAATGATGGGGGGAGTGCGGAGTGGAGATCCAAAGCCCATTAGTAGGCCACTGGAGATCCCCTTGCAGAGGGATCTCGGGGAGGAGATGAGCCAGTCAGGGTGCGATGTAACAATGATGAGAAACACAACTTTCCTCTAGTTCCTAAAGGTTTCCTCCCCGCTCCCACTACCATGACTCGAATTCTATCTTGCAAGACTGGCTAGACCAGAGGAGGTACACTGGTACAGATAGGAACTGAAAATACAGGGAATCCAGGACGGATGAGCCCTATAGGACCAGTGGTGTGAGTGGCAAAACAGGGAGGGTAAAGGGAGAATGGGTAGGAAAGAGGGAACCGATTACATGGAACTGTGTGTGACCTCCTCCCTGGGGGACAGACAACCGAAAAGTGGATGAAGGGAGACGTCGGACAGGGCAAGATATGACAAAATACCCATTTATAAACTATCAAGGGCTCATGAGGGAGGGGGGAGCGGGGAGTGAGGGGAAAAATGAGGACCTAATGTCGGGGGTTTAAATGGAGAGAAAATGTTTTGAGAAACGATGTACAAATGCGCTTTACACAATTGATGTGTGTATGGATTGCGATAACAGTTGTATGAGCCCCTAATAAAATGTTAAAAAAGAAAAGAAATGCTTGTCTCTAGGAATTTACTACACTTAAACATATAAAGACCACAAATTATCTTGGGTCAGAATACTGTCTTCAGAAATTAAGAAATAATTGGCAAATTTGGCATTATATATGCTTTTCAAATTACAGGAAAATAACTATACTACCCTTCCAATTAATATTGTGTTAAATGTTACCTAAAATACTACTTGTCATGGTTCATAAAAATACTCCCAAGAAAATACAAAACCCCTTATGAGTTTATGTGATACACACCTGCTTATAGCGGAGGGTTCGTCTTTCCAGAGTGTTTCGGACGAAGGGTGATTTCCGTGGCAGTGTTGAACTGTCGCTGTCACTACGATAAAGCTGCATGGAAAATCGAATGAAGTTCAGAAACTCAACGTTCATCGAGCCATATCCTCTGAGTTGGATCATTTTGTTTCAAAGGTCCCTAAATTCACTGATGACTTTGGGCGCTTTTAACAAGTCTATGCGTTTCATTTCAAATACGAGTATAATCGACACAAGATTTCCAACGAAAACAAGAGGCAGACAAGAACGCCCCCCACCCCACCCCCACCCCACCCCTGCTTCTTATCCATCAGATTAATATCAGTAACAGCATTTTGGTCCTAGAGATGCCAACTGTGATTTCCTATCATGGAGGACGCGTGTGACAACCTGCTCTGTCCTCGGCACGCTTCCCATCTTACCCATCTCTCTCATTTGTGGTGTTTCTGGCTTTGGCAAGAGTTGGAACAGATATGGCCTCCCAGAGAACAGACTCACTGCCATGAGTGGAAAAGAAAAGGAAATAATGCTCTCTTGACAGGAGCCATGACGTTCGCATCTCATTTGGTGGCGCGGGGGAGTTCTCGCTTCAGGATGACTGTGCACCTGTGCTGAAGCAACAGTCCTTGCCCTCATTTCCTTGCGATTCGCGTCAATGACTCCCAAGTACTCAGGAAATGCAGTGGCACGGCTGGCTAAATAACCTGTGACTGCTATAAACATACAGAGAAACAATAGGCATTGCCGGGGAACCCACACTTTCGTTTACAGTCTGGAACATACCACAGCAAAGACTAAAGCAAAGGATTTTCTCCCTGTCTTTCTCAGTCTGCACATTTGAGTCCGCTCCTCGGCAGGTCAGTAAGCCAACTGCTCTTCCTTCCTTACAGGATGGCTTGGGGAGTGTGATGGGGTGCTCTGGGATGAATGACCCAAAAAGGTAAGCATTTGCTCAGGGCATTAACCCAATAGGGACACTAGCTCTCCAAAGTACAGACTCACAGATGCCAAGCAGATAGGACACATGGAAAAGTGAGTGCTGCAGTGGCAGGGACCTGGCAGGGCACGGCATGAAATTGATTGCTATCGTTTTATAATGTGATGTACAATTAACAATTATATTTTCCTTTTCATGTCAGATTGATAGGCTATCATCCCACGCTCCCTTCTCTCTGGTTGACTGCATGAAGTACATGCCTGCAGCAATATAATCGAGGAATCGAGGGTGGCTTGCCCAAAGCAAACCAAAACGTGCCTTCAAAAAGTACATGGGAACCTTCCACTATCTTTTCATTCCATTGTGGCTGTGAACTTTTTGAAGCCCAATTGTATTTGTATCATAAGCTCTGCAATGGTTCTCACCCTTGGTGGGTCTCAGGAGCAGTTTAATGAACTGTGAAGATGCAGTATCAAGGATGCAAAGGAAAGTGAGTGTGAAGTCTGAAAGTATTTTGTTGGGGTGGGAGGGGGATCCTCATGTAAATCTGTGAAGGACCCACCAACAAGCATAGTGCAACAAATGGGTGAAATTATTTTCGACTGCCGTATAAGCACTTTATCTTTTTACTACTAAAGAACAAAATACATGGTACAAACACATTTTTTTCACTTACAAATTCTCAAATATAAATTTTAATGTCCAAATTAGAATGTGAAGTTTGTTTTATGTTTTACTTGTTTTAGAAACTGTACTTATTTTCAACTATTCAAATGTTTTTGCTATAGTAGAACCAAATATTAAAAATGACAGAATTTTATATCCAGGTAGATGCAGCTAAGGTGCACCCATTGGTTTTTCCCAGTCCAGAGGAAAGAAGAGTGATGAAAATTGGAAAGACATATAGAAACAATTAGCCCAATGGACTACACAAACTTATCAACCTCCAAAACCATGAGGCCAGAAGAACTAGATGGTGCCCAGCCACCACCGCCAATTGCACTGAAGAGGGTCATATATAATAAAGACCAGGCTTACTGGCTAGAGAGACAGGTGGGACCCCTGAGGCTACGACCCTCAGTCAGGTCGAGGACCAGGCATTTCCCACTATCACTTTAGGAATGACAACTGACAGATGGGTGAATTCAAAGCCCATTGCTGCCATGTTTTAAATCCTCAAGGCTACCCTGGCTAATCACTGCTGTAACTTCAATTGAGAACTTCTAGTTATGCAGAGTGACCTGACTTTGCAGATCTCAACCCAATTCAAGCTCTGCCCTGTGTTGACGTGTTACTCCTTAGTCTGATGTGGAAATGATCCATTCTGCTTCTTGACTATCAGTTGGAACATCTGCAACCTTGAAAACCTGGGGGTGGGTGGGAATGTATTACAACCTACCAATGATCAGAGCCTGTGAATGTAGGAAAAGGAGGGGATGACAGCACACCTCCGATTTCACATTCACCTATGTATGGTGTCAGGGATTGGCATTACAGGTGATAACACATACATCTCTCAACACAAAAAGTAGTTGGGGGGTGGGCTTTTCAGATACGCAGCAAAAAAAGTCCAACTTACTCTGCAAACATACTGGCTTCGTGCTCCTGGCGAGAAGGTCTGTGAACGGACGATCGTGCTGCTGCGCACAAAAGGAGACCCGCGGGGCCTGTGGCCAGCCCTCTCTTTTGGAAGACTGGCAAGTTCTTCAGGGAAGAGATCTTCTGTATTGGTTTCTTTATCAACCTGGAGATTAGTTCATTTATTATTATGACTTTTCTTATTAACACAAGCCATGCAATTAGCTTAGTCACTAGGCTGGATGGAATTGTGTCCACCCAAAAAGACAAACTGAAGCCCCAAGGCCCTCTGTCATATTCAAATGTCCCTGGCTGGTCTCTGTTTCCAACTTGAGGGCAGGAGTTTCCGTGGGTTTTGTTTATTGTTGCCTCTTCCGGCTGGCACATGCACACAGAAAGAATGAATGCCAGTGTGGGGAAGCACTGACAACCGGGCACCGGAGGTAAAGGAGCAGGAGCCCCGGTGGCAAAACGCTTATCATCCAGCTGCTAACAGAAAAGCCGGTGGTTTGAACCCACCCACCTTCTCTGCAGGAGAAAAAGGAAGCAAGCTGCTCCGTAGAGATTCAAAGCCTAGAAGGCCCTATGGGGTAATTCTCCTTCATTCTATAGGGTCCCCATGAATCAGAATGGACCCAACTTGACAATATGCAAAATGGCCCGTGAAGGAGTAATGTTTTATTCTTAGTCTCCACGGCAATAATCATGTCTGTAGTGTCTGCTATGCTGATTGGAAGCACTTTACAAATATTAGGCCATTCATTTCTTTTCCTCTACATGCAATAAAACACAATCATACCTATGAGGCCCTAATGCAGCAGCATGTTCCTTATCATACCAATTGATCCCAAACCACATCACTGGCATGTCTGTAGGCAAGCTGCACTGTTCTACTCTCTTTCACCAGCTGTCCTTTCCTTTGGGTTCATCTCATTATGTAATCGTCCAATGTCTCATGGTGGAGGTTTGGAGGACACCCTCCTTTCCCCCCACCCCAATCTCCTTCCAGGGCACTGCCAAGTGTTGCACCATAAAATGGCAAGAGTCTGGGTCAACTCCCTTGGTGCATTCTATTTACCTTAGGATGTGGAGGCTGGTGTTGCTTAGGTTGGTAAGGGTCTGTCTGGCCAGCAAAGAGGTGTCCGTGGATGGATTCGACACCCACACATGATTCTTGGTACACAGGGCCAGTCTGGGTGCAGCTGCTGCATCCACTATCGACTGAGTCAGCTTGCCAACTCCTAAAGGTGGGACATTGAAACAAACAACCAAACACCACAACTCACAATGATCATCAGAAGGACATTCTGAGAGAAGCCTAACTCCCTTGCTTCTGATGATTGAAGCTATGGCTTTCTCAAGCCTAAGGGTTTCCAGGTCCTCTACGGAAGACAACTATACTGCGTGTCTCGCTAAGAGGCTTGGTCTGTCTCTGTGACCCAATTACAGCCACTGAAGAAACCAGACTCCTGGAACCTTGGCCCTCCCCCAGAGCTCCCCCAGCTTCTGGTTATCTCCCTCCTTGTACCCTTCCTGCTTCTCCTCAAAACAAAGTCCTCAGAACCAAATTCAGGAGAAGATACTAGGAAAAAGTAGGCAACTTTGGAAATAGGGGCTTCTGTGGAGAAATGTCTAAATCAAACTTTCTAGTGCTGCAACCCTTTAATACAGTTCCTCATGTTGTAGTGACTCCCCAACCATAAAATTATTTTCGTTGCTGAGAGAAAAAAAAATTGTTGCTACTTCATCACTGTCATTTTGCTACTGTGATGAATCAGGTGACCCCTGTGAAAGGGTCGTTCAATCCCCAAAGGGGTCATGACCCACAGGTTGAGAACCGCTGGTCTAAGTCAAGCAGTATCAAGTGCCCATGGTGAGAGATGGAAAGCAGTTCAGTAGAAGTGCTTGTTCATCTGGATCCTCCACCTATTCCACACAAGCTTGCTCTGGGAACACTTCCTGGGGCCACACATGGTTTCACTGCTATAAAACAGCAACTCCATGGACACAGTGTAGATCAGTGGTGGCCTAGAAGTGACAGCTAGTGGGGGCACAGGGTTTCTTTCTGGGGTGACGCAAATGTTCTCAAATGGACGGTGGTGATGGTTGCTCAACTCTGAACACACTGAAACTGTTTACTTTAAATGGGGGAGTTGGACCGTGTGCGAGCAAGCTGTTTAAAAGCAAAAGAACATCATGGAGCCCTGTTCTTCTCAGTCTTGGCAGAAGAGAGTGTACCTCCGTCCTCCCAGGTGCCGAGCAATGCTGGGAAAGAAGGACAAGGCGGAATGCAGAGAGGGAGAGTTGGGGGGAGAGTTGGTAGCCCTGCCCTCATCCAGAGCAGCCTCGCCTTCCCTGTCCCCTTCCCCGAGAGGACAAGGGCACTGAAGAATTGCCTGGCCCTTTTCGCCATTGGCCTGGACAAGAGATGGAATTTCCCCTGCAAAGGCACAGCTCCTGGGGTGGAGCCACCTCTAACATGATGGCCACCTCATCCCCATGAACCCCGGTGGCCCTTCCCTGAGACGCATTTCCACGGGCCTCTCTTCAGAGAAGTCTGTCCCCTGAAGGTGAACATCCTCCTTTTCCTGGAGGAGGATGAAGGCTGGCGGCGAGGAGACCCCACTGGCTCCTACCTGTCGGGCATGGCTTCCACTTGGCCTTCCCGCTGCTCCACCTGGAGGATCTCCTCCTTGGTGCATTCCAGCTTCACCCGCTCCTCCTCCAGCTCCCTCTCCACGGCCTGCAGCTGGGCCGTGGTTCTCGCCAGTAGCACGGTGACAGCATCCTGCAAAGACAGGGCACTCCGTGAAGACCCACCTTCGAGAGCCTTTGTCACCCAGTAAGCTGTTCATCCCACCTCGACGCAGAAACTCACCTCCCCTGTCAACAGTGTGGTGCCCGTTTGGTCTTTTCTGGAAGCTGTGAGGACTTCCATTTGAAAATTACCTACCATAAGTCACTTGGGATCAGGAACGTTAGAAATACGGCATTAAAAATTCCCATGATGAAGCATGTCATCAGTGCTACTGAATTAAACATATTAAACAGTGTTGGATTGGTATGTATTCTGGTATGTATATTTTCAACAGTGGAAGAAATGATTGGAAAAGTAATCATATGTGTTCCCAGAGTTGAGCCTCGTTATTCATTGTATGTTCTAGAAAGCCACCACAAACATGGAATTAATGAATATTGGGTTCTTGTTTCTAGGGGAGCTATGCCAGTTAGAGAGAGTCCTGCCAATCTTTGGACTTAATATCTTAGTCTACCAGTCAATAGCTACTTTTGCTTGATATAAGTTTCTGTGTAAAGGCATCTATGGCGGCACTGTTGGGCTGTTAACAGAAAGACGGTGGCTGAAGCTAGTTGCTCTGCAGGAGAAAGATGAGGCTGTCTATGCCAGGAAAGATTTGCAGTCCTGCCACTCTAGACACAGTGGCTGTGAGGCAGACTCTCCTCGACAGGACTGAGTATTCTTTAGAATCTCAGTATATTGCCATTCTATTAATCCTGAATTCAGGGCCAATGACATTGTAATTCAAGCCTGAAAGAAGTTCATCTAACACAGTTACGGTCTCCACGAGGCCCATCACGGCCTTTCTGCACTGAGGAACCCTAGGCAGCGCTTCCCCACTGACCTTAAAGGGTATTTAAAAAGGAGAAATTGCCAATTAAAGGTACATAAATGCGTGTGCGTGCACACACACAGACACCTAGCATCAAATGACCGTGATCCATTCAGGGGCACTTGTTGGCAGTGCCATGTGGGAGTTGAAACAAGATGATGAGGTATCTATCACCTTTGCCACCTCAGCTGGGAACGTGCACAGCAGGCCAGTCAAGCTGCTTGCCCCTTTGTGGCACAGTTTCCAAATGATGGCAAAAGGGCTGCTGGCATGGATTTGGAGGCTACAAATACATGTTAGCGAGTGGGCAAATTGGCAAATATAGAACTTGCAAAGAATAAAAAGCGTGTGTATGTTCCATGTTTTTTACTTTCCTGGAAACTCTACCTCTTCTTCTCTATCGGGAGACTATCTAAATAGATACTTCTTGGAAACCACCTCCCCCAATACTGGTCTGTGTTATTTTTAAAAGCCAGGAGGGTAGCCGGGACACGCTCCTGAAAGCAAAGCAATACGTACCGTCTTCACGACGTTGGAGTGCGTGGGCTCCCGTGCTCTGGGCGCTTCTGCCCGCTCGTTCTCCCGGGGCCTCTGGGGCCCAGTGCTGGTGAAGACCTGGACGGGATACCAGCGTAGCTGCATATCGCCAGAACTCTCATAGTTGGCCAGGTTAATCTGTGCGATACCCTATAGAGATGGTGAAGGAAGTGGCACTGAATGCTTTCATCTCAACAGTGAAGTCATTTAACATACCAAGTTCACCTTCTAGTCTTGAGAAAGACTAACAACACACACTTCCTTTCCAGTGGGACAGTAAAATGAACATGACTAAGGTAGAACCTCATGGGTGGCTCGATCAGGCAGACCTCCCAGCTGGAAAGGAAACCAAGTATGGAGAAGCTGGGGGGCTGGGTGAGCCACCAGGCTGTTTGACACCAGCTGATCTCTGCTCTGCATGTCCTGATTTTGCTCCGGAGGTAACATGACCAAGGGAGTGGCATTCTGATTTGGGAAAGAAACCTCACTGACTTCTGAATCCTGACCTGGGCATCAAATAACTCGGTGGGCCTGAGGACAAACTGCCGAAATCCTGCGTGTCCCAAGTTCTAGACTTGCCAGAGGGTCTTCAAAAAGTTCATGAGGAAAATGCCTCATCTTCTAATTTCATCTTTCCACACATTTTGAAGTCCCCACATACAAGGCATCGAGTTCGATCTGAATAATGCATTGTTCAACTTTTGGGGGGGGGGGGTAAATATGTCCAAAATATTGTATGACATATACTTCAACTAATTAATATATACAGCTTATTTGAAATTCCATTTTAGCTGGGTGCTGAATTTTCCTGTTCGCTAACTCTAGCAAAGTTCCCTCAACTGAAAATTAATCCATTTCAAATAAAATTGGTAGTGCCTCATTGGGGGAGGGTTGCAGAATCAACTGAGATAACATAGTTAAAGGACAAAACTCTGGTCTAGATAAATGGTACAATCCTTTTCTATACTCCCAGTTAGAGAGATCACTTACCACTATTGTAATTTCTAAGCAGCAGGGGGGGGGGGAAATGGAAGGAAGGAAGAGATAAGGGAGGGAGAGGGAAAGAAGAGAGAGATGAGAAAGCTGAAAAAAATGGAAGAGGGAGGGAGGGAAGGATGGAAATGGACACCGGAACATGGAAAGACAAAGATACAAAGGCAGAAAGAGAGAGAACTAGAAAGACAAGACAGACTAGCCCAAAGACAAAGAAGAGAGAGCCATACCAGTAGCTCTTCCTGCAGTTGATGATTCACAGAGCACACATATAATTGAAGAGACTTCAACGTCGATAAGCTTGAATGCACAGGGATTCTGAAGACTTCATTAAATACCAACAGGGCCTGAAACTCAAGAGCCTTGGAGCAGTAGGTGTTGGGCGTGCTGGAGTCGAGCGGCGGCAAGTAGACACGGATGTGTCTGGAACGAAAGGAAGAAGACAGTAGCTAACACTTCTTGACAGATCTGACCGGAAAACAAATGCATAGCATGAGCCACACACACATGCATGCACTTTTCATTTCCCCATCTTGGATGCACACATAACGAATTTCAGAGCCTTTGGGAAAAGCCCCTTGCTCAACAAAGTAAAGGTCCAAAGACTTGGGTATGATACTGGGGATGGGGGAGCGGATCAGTCACTAGAAGAAAGACCATGTAAATGCCAGAGCTTTTGCCAGATTCGAATGGAGGCTCTGCTGTTTCACTGTCTTCGTGGGAAACATCTGTTCTGATCTTTCCATGGACTCTCTTCCAGCTCTGCACACGTGTGAGGTGAGTTCAGTTCTCCCTCACCAGCTGTCTGCTAGGGCCCGCTGTTTCCATCCTCACAGAAAGAGCTCAAGCCATCATGAAGAGAGGGACAGGACACCGTTAGAGTGAGCCAAACTCCAGGGCAAAACCTTAGCCACTTAAAACCAGGTTGCTGCCAAGGTCTTCAGAAGACCACTCTTGGAAGAGGAAGTCCACTCTTGGACTTCAACTGACCATTACAGAGATGGTCACTCCCTGGGATAAGCAACCTCTCCTTCAGGCCCCCATGCAGATCACTACAACCACAATGCCGAAGTCATCAACCAGGTGTGTTAACTAGTCATATGAGTAGCTCATCCTCCCTCCCTAGACAAGCCCCCCCACCCCCACCAATTCACTGCCATTGAGCCCACTTGGACTCAGTGGTCCTATATAGTGTTTCTGAGGCTGCTTACAGGAGCAGATGAGCCTGCTCTTTCTCCCATGAAGTGGCTGATGGGTTTGAATCACCAGCTTTGCGGTTAGCAGGCCCATGCTTCCCTTCCAGCGCTCCTGTCCAGGGCTCCTGTCCCCTACTCAAGGACACCCTAATTACAGCAAGGGGCCTTTAGTGTGGGGAAGAAAATATGCATTTCCCTAGAGATTTCATATAAGTGGGTTCAAAT
Organism: Echinops telfairi; assembly: GCF_000313985.2. Classification (NCBI taxonomy): domain Eukaryota; kingdom Metazoa; phylum Chordata; class Mammalia; order Afrosoricida; family Tenrecidae; genus Echinops; species Echinops telfairi. Next base: position 18,625,349 of record NW_022103951.1, read on the forward strand.
AATCAGTGACCTTTATGCCAGACTCATTTTGCTTTTAGACGTTCACCTATATCATAAGATTTGTCAGCAGTTCATTTCTCTTTGTGGCTAAGAGTTCATCGAATGGATAGCCACATTTTATTTATCCATTCCTCTGTTGCTGGACACTTGGGCTCTTTCCACCTCTTGGCTAGTGTGACTTATGTGACAATGAGCACTGGTGTACATGTGTGTGAATACTTACTTTCAAGACTTTTGGGTCTATACTGAGGGGAGGAATCGCTTGGGTCATATGGAAATTCTCCATTTAACCTCTGGAGCGAATGTACCATTTTCCATTCCCATTAGGAAAGGATGAAGGGTCCAATCCTCACTAGCACTCATTATTTTCTGGTTTTCTGATCACAGCAATCATATGTTGGGAAGTAGTAGTTCGTTGTGGTTTCGATTTGCCTTTTCCTAATGACTAACAGATCCTGGACAACTTTTCATGTGCTTCTTGGCCATTTGTGTATCTTTTCTGGTGAAATGTCTATTCAGGTCCTTTGCCCACTTTTTGACTGAGCTGTTTGCCTTTCTGCTGTTGAGTTAGCCAGAGGCCTTTAACACTTATCGCCCACATTCAGATACAGCATATGGTGGCATTAGCACCAACTCAGCCCTGGGAGCAGGAAGGGCATGTGAATCCTAAATGCTGCTGATGGGGCATTCCTTAGCATCTTGTCCTGCAGCACAGAGCTAGCCTGGTTCTGCCCAAAAGAATATACTAGACTCTTCATAACGTTTACAATTCTTGTCATTGCAAATGAACTTTGCCTGATGTTTTATGGTAAACTCACGTCCCCAAACTCTCTGTTACTTACAAAACTGACAAGCAGACTAGGTCATTGGGCTAGGTTGTCTAAAGAGCGCCTCATCCGCTATGCACATGTTCCTCCTCTAATGAACAAGTCCCTGCCTTTGTGGGGGTGGGCAGTGCAGGCTTACATTTTGCAGTTTTCTTTCACACCCAATCCAGAAAAGTTCTTCAGTTGGAGCACATTCACGAGGAGACACTCACTGTTGCTATCATGCCTAGAAAAGAAGACACGAGTTCACCAACTGCAGAGCCTCTGTGGTGAAGAGAGAGGAATGACCTGGAGCAGGAGCTCTCCAGAGGAGGAGACACGGACTTTGCGGAGACTCCAGGCAATGTCTAGATATTTTCTACATGCCAAAACCGAGGAGGAAGGATGGATGAGGTGGAGAAGCCAGGGATGCTGCTCTACACCCTACAAGGCAATAGGTTGGCCCCCAAAGCACAGAGAAGGACCAGTGGGGAGGAGACTAGGGATATTGCTCCACACATCACAGGGCACAGGATGGTCCCCACCACAAAGAACGATCCAACCCCAACTGCCAAGAGGGTCGAATGGTATCAACCCTGGGCTGAATTTATGAAACGGGAGCAAAGACAACCTGTTGGCCTTGCTAACATCAACGTGGCCATCATGGGTCAGGGCCTTTGCTGAGACTGCAATCAGAAACCCAAAAGTGTCCTATTGCAAAATCACCTGATGGCCTCCTCTGGGGATGTGGAGAAGGGCCTTGCTATCTGTGTTGCTGTGAATGGAATCGCGTCCTGGCTGAAATGTGTGATTGTTGTCCCCAGAGAATCAGACTTCTCTGGAGACTTTCTGTACCCACAGTATTAGTGTTCCCCAACCCTTGCCACCCTGGGCCAGCTAGGAGTCAACCATTACTCCTCACCTCTCCCCTTCACTAAAAACAAGGTACAGTAGTCCCGGGGGTATCAAGGCTAGGGGTAGCACACAGGTAGGGCCTGTGGGTGGAGGAGGGACTCGCTGGCAAGGGAGCACCCCAATGGTGTCTGATCAAAGCCTTCGAGACCAGCAGGCACAGAGCCTTTTGTACTCACACAAATCCTACACGGATCTGGGGCTCTTCACCATGGCCGGCCTCGCTGGACGCAGATTCCTCGGCCTCTTCACTCCTACACACAATTGGGAATGCACCCGGGGTTATTCCAAGCCTCCTGCTAGGAGTATCCTGATCTTACTTAGAAGGGCCTTACTAACCTTCCAGAGCAGTCAACTCCCTACTTGTCTGAAAGGGCACAACAGGTGCCTGGACCCAGGACCCATGACAGAGCTCATTGGGTAACCTGCTGGCACACTGTTTCCTTTTTCTTTTTTTAGAAAGTAACATTGCATTCCTTTCAAAATCACATGTGTTATTCAGGGTAAAGTTCCAAACCACTTTGAAAATGCTTGTCATAGCATAGCGATAACCGAGATTCACTAATGTCCAAACAACCAACCAATATCCCCCCAAAGCCAAGCCAAGTCCCAAGCTCCCAAAGCTGTCTTGTCATTGCAAAGTGAGTCTTATAGCTATGGAAGGGAGGGAGGAGACTCCTTTCTAATGGATGTCTCTTCTAATAAAAGGGGCCCTGGTGACACAAGTGGCAAGCCCTCAACTGCGAAGCACAGGTCAGCAGTTTGAGCCCACCAGCTGTGCTGCGGGAGAAAGACGTGGCAGTTTGCTTCCATCAAGCTTGACATCCCGGAAACCCCTATGGGACAGTGCTACTTGGTCCTAGAGGGTCCCTCTGAGTTGGAATGAATGCAATGGTGATCACAGGCTTGGTTGACACACTGCCCCCACCCCTGAAACTAAGCAAGCCTAAGGAGTCTCCTTGTCCAGCTTTATTGTCCAGGACTGGAAAAAGAGAAATCTTCCTACCACTCCAAAGCTGACCCAGAAACTCCAACAGCAGTTACTATTCCAGTTTCTAAAGCCCCATATACCACAGTTGAAACAGCTTGCAAAGTAATTCTGCTCCCAGAAAAGCAAAGATTAAATATGTACATGTCTCAGTATGTGTCCTTTGGGTTCAATATTTAACAGTAACATTGTCTCAAAGCTGGTCAGGGTGAGGCAACCTGTAAGCTCAGTTTCTGACCTTTTGGTTAAAGGTTCAAATACTCCACTGTCACTGGCTAGTGAGTAGTCTGACTGGCAGGCAGAGACACGGCGAGCTCTCCTCTCCAACCTCCTGGCACTGTCTTCTCGAAGAGTCACTGCTATAAGGAAGACACACACAGGTTACCAAGGGTTGCATGATTGCAATGAACATAATCCTAAACACATACAACTGTGCCCAATATTTTTTTTTTCCACATGGAAAAACTAAAGACATGCCTATTTCTTTGAATTCTTTAGAAAGGCACTTGGGATCATAAATATCGTTTCACCTCCTTAATGAGCACACACACACACACACACACACACACATACAATGCTGGCAGAGAGGTCTTCACAAGGCACTTTAAGACAGACTGGCAGAACCAAAAGACCAAGCAAGATGTCCCCAAATGGTTAATGGCAAATAATTTCAAATGGTCAACGTTTCTACGTGTGTGTGAGATTATCTTGAATTATTTTCTTTATGCTGTTTGGCATTTCCTCATATTTTAGACCATAAATACACCTTGTTTTTTATAATAAGGAAAGAAAATGTTTAATGTTACAAATAAGTCCTAACAAAATTGAGTAACCGTTAGGTCACCAGACCACCCATTTCAATCAAGAGTCAGAAGGTATTTCCTCAGGGGAGGAGCTAGGGAGGCTTCAGATGGCAATATTCCTCCCAGGAGCCCTGGGGTCAGCCTCTCCTCCAGAACTGCTTCCTTGGCGTGGCAATGCTACTATTACTAGGCAGCTGAGTGTAAGTTTCAGATCTACTTTAATCAAGAGCCAAGGACAAGTGCTGACATTCTTCTCTTTAGGATGTTTTCTTACCCCTCACTAATCAGAGCCAACTCCATTGAACAAAAGAAAGACCAAAGAACCACACATCTCATCTCATCTCCCTAGACTGAGCATGATTATGTACACAGGAGTCTCGACCATTTTAGAATGTGGTGTGTTTTCATGAAAAAAAAAAAAGAATCGAAATAATCTGCTTAGAAATGTGGTCCTGATGGCCCCTGGTCATAACACATGCCCCCCGCCCCCCTTGATACATCTATACATGTCTTTGGCGGTTCAAGCTCTCTAATCAGAAAACCTTGGCATGGGTGACCCCTTGATTGAGGGAAATGACCAAAGCTACAACCAACCCTCTTTTCAACCAGACTATTTATTCACACCAATGAAACATAAGCAACGTGTTAAATACTGCACCAGACAGTAGGACGGGGCTGGGACACTTGGTCTCCTAGTTTCACTTAGAGAGAAAATGCTAACCTTGTGCAATGCAAAACCCTACGGTGACCGTGTCCCTTCACCTGGTCAGCCAGGAATAAGAAGTTGTGCCCTTCTAGACAGCCCAGAGCTCCAGTTATAGGTCAGATCTCCTGAGTCCAGTTCCTTTCTTCAACCCAGCCTTATGCAAAGACCCAAACTACTTGCCTTGAATTTCAAACAGAATGTACTGGTTGGACGAAGTCTCGGGAGGGGGGGGGAGGCAGTTAACATGCTTGGCTGCTCAACAAAAGGTTGGTGGTTCAAGCCCCCCAGAGGCACCCTGAAAGAAAAGCTTGATGATCCACCAAAACATTAGTCACTGAAAACCCTACAGAGACTGTATACCCCGTACCAGAAGTCAGAGTGGACTTAATAGCAGCTGGCTTTGCTTTGTTTTGTTTTAGCAAATGACACTGGGGCACAAGCCGAGACAGCTCCCAGGCAGCCGAGGGTGGAGCTCGGAGGCCCCTTTTCCCTCACCATCACAATGCAAGCCAAGGAAGAGAGAGAGGACAGCAAGGACTTCAACCTCCACGGGCTCAGGCTTCGTCGCCAAGCTCACAGTGCACCTAGGAGCAGGAGCCAACCCAAGATGATGGCCAGCTGCTGCTCAGGGTGAGCAGATGGGACCCACAGAAAGCACATTAGGTCAGCTTGGGGAGCAAGCAACATCAAGGAGGCAAGGAATAGATGCTCCTTCAAACAAGTGCGTGCATGTTCCATCATTAAAGACAGACAGTCCAACATGAATGCTTACAAGTATCAATAGCACGTAATAAAAGGGACAAAAATACAACAGAAAATCACAGCATGGACAAAGTTGTCAGACAGTGTGCTCGCATAACAGAAAACATTAACATCCGGGGCGGAGGCGGGGGGCATATTCAGAAAATAGAGAGTTGACACTTTAAGGAAAGTTTCTCTACAATGAATGTAGTCATTGTGAATGTTAATGTAGAAAGAACAATAACTGCAACAATAAAGATAGTAGCTGATAAACTAGAGTACAACTGAGCTACATAAGATGCTCTCCTGGGTCGCACCCTGGGAATAAGAAAGAAATGTATCCACTCCACCAAGATACATTCACAGCCTAACCAGCACGGTGAACAGGAACTCCAAGGTCACTTACAGCGAATATTTCTGCCACGCTGCGTGAGAAGCAAGATTTAAAAAGAAGAAAAGAAAGTGAAAAACACTGTACAATGTATGCCAATAATTTTAAGCCGAGAATGCTTGTAATAAAAATGCCAACGAACAGACCATCGAAGTCAAGGTTTTTACAGGTTTATATTAGCAAATACTAGTGGACTGATGGGGCAAAAAAAGTATTTCAAAGTCATGACACATTTGACTTTTATAGCCCAGGGAAGACAGAAGTGTACTAACACCGTGAACACGTCAATGACACAGTGGCTTTTCCCACTCGACCCGCCCTCTCTCCCAACACATTGACCAACAGCATGATGGAAGAAATCACTCAGTGTGCTGGCCTTGGACGTCTGGACAATGTTGGAATGTTCTCTTACTAAGATGGGATAAACTTCCCAGGGGGGTGGAAATGCTAACGTGCTAGACTGCTCACCAAAGGGTTGGAGGTTTGAGTCTATCCAGGTGTGCCTAAGAAAGGCCCGGTGATCTACTTTTGGATAACCAGCCACTGAAAACCCTATGGAACACAATTCGACCCAGACACTTATGGGCAGCCATGTGTTGGGGTTGACTCGGTGCCAATTGGTTAAAGTATGTCAGAAACTTGCTTAGGGTTACACATGGGCAGTTTTGATACTGGCAAGACTGTGAATGGGAAGTTGGACGGAGCTACCGTATATACTCGAGTATAAGAGAACCCGAATACCCGTAGAGGCACCTAAACTGCATTAAAATTTGCTGAAGAACTTGGCTTATATTCGAGTGTATACGGTATATGACTTTAACCACCATACCCAACCCATTGCCATTGAGTTGAGTCTGACTCATAGCAACTCTATATAAGGGTTCCAGGGCTATCAATCTTTATGGGAACACAAAGCCTCATCTTCTTCATGAGGAGCAGCTGGTGGGTTTGAACTGCTGACCTTGCAAGTCACAGTTCAGAATTTACCTGACAACATCACCAGAGGGAAGGGGTAACATGATGAGTTCTACGACCCTTACAAAGCTACAATAACTTTGGGCTCTGTGTTCCTGCAAGTACCAAGGGAGGCAAGATGTCACCTGATGCATGTTAACCAACCGACCCCTGGTGGTAAACTCTTATGTGCCATTGTTAGTCGATCTCAGAAAGTTTGAAAAAAGGATAAGACTAACAATGGCACATAAGAGTTGACCACCAGGTGGCAGTATCAAAATGGAGCCTAAGCTTGGAGCCTAAGCCATTTAACCTAAGGAGGGAGGGGGGGGGGCGTCTGTCAAGGGAGCCCTGGTGGCATGGTAGGGTTACTATGAGTCAGCATCAACTGGATGGCAGTGAGTTTGGTTTGGTTTGGGTTGGTTTGGGGGGGTCTACCGAGAGGAGTTCTGGTGCTATGGTGGGTATGCACTGGGCATGACCGCAAAGTTAGCAATTCAAAACCACTAACTGCTCCATGGGAGAAAGATGCAGCTTCCTACTCCCATAAAGAGTTACAGTCTCAGATCCCGCAGGGACAATTCTACGCTGCCATCGAGGGTCCCTATGAGTCAGCATGGACTTGATGGCAGCGGATTTGGGTTCTGATTTTTGAAATCTGCCAGGGTGGGAAGAGGTGGTCAAGAAATGAGCATCAGAAATAAAGCTACTTAGTTTCCCTCCCACCTTGGCTTTCGCCTGGCCTCAATCCTCTCATGGCCAGATGGATCCTCTTTAAAGAAAAGTTGGCCTGGGGGTGGGCAGGCTAGGCAGGAAATAAACGTAAGTGTTGAAGGATGTGCCATCCCGCCCTTAGTGTGTTACCTCCTGCTTTCAATGAAAGGCAGAGACAAGGAGCAGAGCACCTGTGCCTGTGAAGCAGAACCTAGGAGCACAGGCAGGGGGGGTTTGCAAACACAGAGAAGATGGTGCGGAGTCACAGTGCCAGAAAGGGCTGGTGCGGCCACAGAACGGGACGTGTCTCGGGGTCAATAGCCATGTGTTACCAGAGACTCCTTGCATCTATTCTATGGAACCCATGGGGGCAGCAGAATGGTGAGCCACACAAGGGACCAGAAAGACCACCTTGTTCAAAGATCGGGAAGCCCAAACTCAGAGGAGTGGAAAGGATGCTTGTGGCTCAAGTTCAGACAGCTGGCCAGTGGAGAGGGCAGGGAATGAAGCCGGAGCCCAGGGCTCCCAACTGCTCATCCAAAGTGGTTTCCACGACCCTAACTACAGTGGTTTGGTAGTTTTCTTTTGAGTAAAGGTGTTAAGCAACTCTACAGTAGGTCACCAGGGTTGGTTTTTTTTTCAATCTTGGTGCTGATACGCGGGACTTTCATTGGAAGGGGCTGTCCTGCACAATGGAGTGTGTCGATCAGCATCTGTGGCCTCTGCCCCCGAGAAGCCAGGAGCACTCTCCCTGTACCCAGTTGTGACAACCCAAAGTATCTCCAGTCATTGTCGAATGTCCTTGGTAGGGGCAGCAACATTGTTCCCAGTTGAAAAAGACATTGAGATTTCTGCTTGGCACCAACTGGACTCCAGTCTGTGTGCTGGTCTTCAGCGGGCAATGCAGGACATTCCTCCCTGGCCCCCCTGCAGAACTCATCAGGCCCTCTGCCATCGCTCTCATCCTCTGAATGGGAACTACTACGTGGTTCTTAGGTTATCTCCAACAATTAAATTATTTTCTTACAACAGGCCAAATATGTGGGAATGACTGCCTGGGAATGGACAGGATCTTTCCAGACATGGGAAAAGCCACCAGGAAATGATGCAGATGGGCCCAGGTTTGTTCCCTTCCTAATCGGATCGAGCTTCCTAAATTTAAAGCTCGGGAGGCCAGGGAAACACCAGACGGTCTCCATGTAATCAAACGTGCTTTCTTCCCTGAATGTTAAACCTTCCTTCCAAAGGCTGAGAAAACCTACAAACCTTAGTGATACTTACTTCCACCCGCAGGAGTCCCAGCTTGTTGGGGTCCTCGGTCTCGCAATCCTTCCCCATCGCTGGGGAACAGATGTGGCTGAAGGGCTGCTGTTCCCTGCGGCTCTTCATCCCCCACAGCAGCGGCCTGGGTCCTCATTCTGTCTAGCGCTCCCAGACCTGGCACCTCAAAGCCATCGGCCACCTGGGCCAAAGGAGAGTCCCTCGAGGTAGGGTGGAAGGGCGTGTCCAGAGGTGAGCTGGGGGGAGACAGGGAGGACAGGGAGGAGCGGGAAGACAGAGAAGCCAGGGACTGGGGAGTGTCCAGGGACCGCCTCTGCTTGCTAAAGCTGGTGGGGGCGGGGCAATCAGAGCAGGGGGGATCTCTCCCCAGGGAGTCGAAGGGAATTAGGTCGAAGCGCAAAAGCTGGCTGCCATCGACATCAGTCTTCTCGTACTGCGGCAGGCCATAGATGTCGGTGAAGCTGATGGAGCTCAAGGAGCCCCGGCTGGAAGCCAGTGAGCCCCGGCTGGAGGCCAGCGAGCCCCGGCTGCTCCCCGAGGAGACCGTCAGGGTGCTGGCAGACAGGCTGAAACGAGACAGGCCACACTCTGAGCGTTCCAGCTCTGAGACCAGTGTCAAGAACATGTCATCTGCTCCATGAGGGAAGAAACGCTGGCCTCATGCTGCCATTAACGAGGAATTTGAAACCCTCAGTGCTCATGCCCATGATTTTCATTAATACCTCCCTTGTTTATTTTTAATGTCAATGAGGCACAGGGGTTCAAATCCAGGGCTCTGGGGCATAAGTGTCTAGGTTCAAGTCCTGCCTCAAACACCGACCAGCTGAGTACAGTAGGTCAAATTAGTGGACCTCTCTGAACCTCCCATTTTATCACCAGGGCTGGGGTAATACCTGTTCCGACCATCAGGTAGGAGGACTGGGAAGACGACATACAAAGCCCTAGAATCACTACTTCACAAGACGGTAAGTATTGAAGACACCAGCAATGACTGTGCACCCCAACCTCGCCAATCTAAAACCATTGAAAAGAAATGCATGTGTGCATATATGTAGAGCTAGACCTTTCAAAAGCTGTGGATAGATGGTAAAAATCCTCAGATAAATGTGACTTCAGACTGGTTGCTCTGAGTTCAATTCTCTTCAGCTATCAAATCATATTTTAATAAAATACTCCCTCTGTCCATTCTTTCATTCTGCATTTATACCACCTCAAGTTCCAAATGACCACGGGAGAAATCCAAGTGAAAGGGAATCACAAAGTTCGTGGCAGCGCCATTAGAACACAATATTGCAGCAGCGGGTGTTTTTCTTGTAAAGTAACCAACCTTTTCAGCTGGGACTGGAGATAGGACTTTAAGCGGGTAGCTTCTTCTAGCTGCTTAAGTAGAGAATTTTTTTTCTCCTGAAGTATAATCCTACAGATAAGAAAATAGCCAGTTGGTGGATTTCAAATAAAACAAAGCAAAAAAAAAAAATCCTAATGTTGACCCTGTAGGACAGAGTCGAACTGCCCCAATAGGTTTCTAAGGAGCCCTGGAAGGACAGTGGGTTAAGGACCGAACCTGAGATGTTGGCGGTTCCAGTCCACCAGCCACTCTGCTCGAGGATGATGCGGTCATCTTTAGCTCAGTTCTACTCTGGGCTGTAGGGTTACTATGGCCTGGCGGTGACATGATCGTCGTGAGTTTGGTTTGGGGTTTTAATCTGTATGGAAGCAGGCTGTCAAATTGTCCTCATGCAGAGTAGCTGGTATTTTAGAACCACCCACCTTTGGGTGAGCAGCCAAGCGCTTGCCCCAAGGCATCACCAGGGCACCTTTGCATTTCAAAGAGAGTGGGTATACTTTCATAACAAGAAATTTGACTGCAAATTTCTTATTCTCAATGCTACACCTTCCCAACGACAGGAAACCTCTTACTTCTCCAAGAATTCCAGGGCTGCAATGACCTCGGCAAAGCACATCCCACAGCAAACAGCAACCGGTAGGCCGGAATCTATGCAGGCCCAGAACAAGGCTGGTGGTATTTCCCTTAACACTTTCGCATGAATTTTCAACTCCAAAATTAACACAACTGAAACTCACACTTCTTGATTTAAAACATACTATACAATAGTGATAGTGGTCCAAACAGCCTGGTACTGGTATGGCAATATACACATAGATCAGTGGAAAAGAAACATAAGTTCCTAAATAAACCCACACACCTACGATTGTTGACAAGGGTTCTAAGTCGATATGATGGGAAAGAGAAGTCTCTTCAAAAAATAGTGCAAGGAAAACTGGATGCCCACATGTGGGGAAAGTGAAACTGGGTCCCATGGTTCACACCACACACAAAAACAAATTAGAAAATGAATTAAGGACCTAAATGCACCAACGGAAACCATAAAGTTTTTAGGAGATCAAGCAAGGGCCATACCTGCTGTTGGGCCTAGTTTTCAACAATGGGTTATCTAGCATACGTTAATAACAAAATCATGAACGGTAAAAAACTAAATAAACAAATGGGACCTCACAAAAGTTTAAAAAAAAAAACAAAAAAAAACTACTGTTTGTCCAAAGACTTTATACCAAAAAAGGGAACATACAAATTGCTCACTGGCATCTTCAAAAACCATATATCCAATAAGAAGCTAATACCGAATGTAGGTGAACATATAAAATGTTGACAACAACCAAAAGACAAATAACTTGATCACAAAATGGGCAAAAGCCTTGGTTCATCCAAGAGGACATTCAACTGTCCATCAAATACATGACAAGAGGCTCAGTGTCATTAGCCATCAGAAGCATGCATATCAAAAGCACAATGAGATGCCATTTTGCTCTTACTTAGATGGCAAGGTGTTTTTTTTTTCTAAAGGAGAAATCAAGCAAACAAACAGAACAAATGTTAGCAACACTGTGGGGGACAAGGAGCAGGTTCTTTAGCACCCTCAGAAGATACTGACATGGTAACACCCCCTCCCCCAAATCTAGGACTCCTGACCAATAGTGCAGTGAAAGAATACATTTCTGTCCTTACAAGCCATCTAGTTAGTGGTACTTTATTATCACAGCTCAGGAAACAAAGATGAGGGCAAGTACAAAACATTGCTACAATGTTACAGAAACCTTCACAACATTCACTTAGACACAGCTTGCTATTGTTCTCTCTATGGAGTGGGCTCTCACCTCACAGTGACCTCAATGCCCGGTCTGGCCACTGGGATTTATAGGATTTTCAGTGACTAGTTTGGGGAAGTTAAGCGTATGTCTTTCTTCCTATTTCATCTTGGTCTGAAAGTTCTGTCGCAACCTGTTCAACATGCAAGCCTCCGCCGACAGACAGGAGGTAGCCACGTGTGAGCAGCAATGGCCAGGGATGGCACAGGGCCTCCCATGTGGAAGGTGAGAATTCTACCACTGAACCACCGACTGCCCCCCTCCCCCAGATAACAGTTTACAATCATGATAAGAAGCGGAACTTCAAGGAGCCAGTATATTATCAGATGAGGCTGGGGCCAGTGGGGGGTGGGAAGGACTCTACAAAGCTCAGCAAATGCCACACACAGATAAACGTCTGACAACACCTCAATGTGCAAAGCAGACCCCACTGCCACCAAGTCAGTGATCGCACCCGGGAATGGGAGCCAGAAGCCATGGCACTGGATGAAAAGGACAAAAGATACTGGGCTGGCCCCTCGTTTCCCACGCTGCACAAGAGTGCAAAGATTGAGCGTGGGGCGGCCTGTTCGGAAGCAGCAGGCTTCCTCCTGCCAAAGGAAAAACGTGCTTGCTTTCCTGGCCAGAAATGCAGGGCAGAAATCAAAGCAGCAGGGCGGCTCTTTGCAACACTGATGATGTGGGGAACGGTGACTTCCCATGGGCAGCAGAGCCACCCTGTTCTAGAGCTGGGCCTCTACGGGCAGTGCTTAGGGGGAGTACGATGACACCTCACCTCTAGAGGGCGCTATCTGGGCAAAACCACAGAGCAGGAATACCAGGAAGGGGCCTGAGGTAAGTGGTAAGCAAGCTGTCCTTCCCCTTCTCAATCACTTCTGAGCAGGTGGTTCCTCTCTACTTTCATGGCTCCCCTTCACTTGGCACGGAAACACCCCAGGCGGTTGTTGCTTTGATGACAATCAAGAAGGTTCTAGAGCCACTTGGAAGTGCTTCAAATTTTCTTTTAACCAGGTGACCCCCCCACCCCACCCCCGGAAGCCTTGTCCCTGCCTGTCCTGGAGCTGTCGGGAGCAGCCCACCTTTCTGTGGCGCCCTGCACAGATGTGGCGCGGGCTCGCTGGATCTCCTCCTCTAGCCGCGTCACTTCTTCTGCTGACCTCCGCTGCTGAGGGATGAGCTGGAGCTCCTGAAGCAAGGCTTCCTTCTCTTTGAGGAGCTGGAGCCGGTCCTTGTCGGCCTCAGCCAGTCCCGGCCAGGACTCATTATCCAGCTGGGCCAGCTGCTGCTGGATATTGGAGACTCTGGAAGAGAGAGAGACAAGGAGTGAACTCAACTGACTACCAGAACCCATTCTCGGCACCAATCCTTGGATGCTGTAAACCCAACTGCCCTGCGTAAACCCTTCATGATGCAAGCAAGGATTTTAGAGGCAATGAGTCATAGAAATGGGGTGTGCGTCCTTTACATAATCCTCCCTGGTCAATGAGTCAGAGAGTAACAATAATGTCCTCTCCTGCTTGTTTCAAAGACTTGAAACCAAGGTGGCAGCCCTCCTTGGACCCAGTACTGCATGTTGGTTCAGACCAGTGGCCTTCTCTGTGATGGGTGTGAACAGAGGCACTCTCTTCCCTTAGTCTCTCCCTGCCCTGATCAGGAGCTAACCACTGTGCTTGATCCCCACAGAGAAGCTTCGGGCTTTCAGTCCTCACTGCAGAGCCTCCCCGGTAACAACCCGCCTAAACCGTAAGCGAGAGATGCACCGCTCACCTGTGCACTGGAATGCAAGGATCGGAAGGCAGGGGCTGCACACACCCTGGCTCAGGCCACACCGGAAATCCAAGGCACTCAAGTCTGAGACTCGCTGCTCTCCAGTGATGGGCATGGCAAACGCAGGACGAAAGCGCCCAGGGCGCCTGCTACTCATCAGGGCTGCCAGCCTGCCCATTGGGTCCAGGCTGCAGAAACCTGCTCACTCCACACAGACACGGCTCAGAGCTTGCAGCTGGCACATCTACGAAAACCTGTTGGCCGGCCCTGCAATAAGTCAGGCTCCACCAGAATAGCTGTGAGCACAGAGACTCGCCAGCCCCTGCGGGTATTGAGGCAAGCAGGAAAACCCACAGCTATGACCCATTACAGCTGAAAAGCAAGCATGCATTTCACTCGTTTGATATGCTACTAGTTTCACGGCAGGAACTGCTCGACACAAGTTTTTGACTCCCTTAAAACATAGCTCCTGGAAATGTGTTGGAAAGTGGTGCTGAGTGGTGTCACTGACCCAACGAAGGGCAGAGGCAGCTAAACAGGACTGTGGAGTCAAGTGGGCCGAGGTGTCCACCTATGTCTAATTAGTAGGATTCAACTTTACGGGATCCATATAACTGAGACCCAAGGAAAATACACTGCAAGGTACCAAGTCAGACATTATACACAATGAAATTTCGGGGACCTCCTACTAGAGTCGAAAATAGGGAATAACTCATGAAGGATCTCGTCACCCAAGCAAGATCACTGTGGCCTCCGGCTTTTTTTCATTTCAGTGTATGGGATCCACAGGAACGTTCCATGTCGCTAACAGAGCCATGTGACAAAGCACGTCTTGCGTTTGCCGAGGTCCTTGTAGACCAATGACCTCTAAAGGCAGGTTTATGGGTGAGGAGACTGAGATTCCATCGGAGTCCGGCAGCTCTAGGCTAGCTAGCTGCCCTTCTGCGATGACTCAGGCTGCTGGGGGTGGTGGCGATCCTGTCCTAAGATAATCAGCCTTTCCAGGAAAGCTTCAAGCACTAGCTACTATCAGAAAGAAGAAAGAGGGGGGCCGGGGGGGATGAATTCCAGGAGGAAGGAGAAGTAAAGGGCAAATTTCAAAAGGCCGGCCCATTGCTGGCATGCAAGCAGGAGCACCGGGGCCAAAAGGGAACAGTGGACTGGAACTTTCCACAGCTCGGAGGACAAACACGAAAGGACGGATGGTGAGGGATGACCTCTCCGGAAAAACAAAACGAGGATGCTGCTGCCTTCGTGCCACCCACCTGGAACGTTGACTGGGCCATGTAAGCCCTGCTGGGCTCGGGAACAATGCCTTGAGCTGTGTGTGTGCTACAACTGCACCACAACCATAATGTTTGCAAGCTCATTTTTGAGCAATAGATGAATCTAGAAGAATACTGGCTATTTCAGAAAGTACAATGGCCTTTCCTACATCTGCGCCCTTAGAGGGGAAACCAAGGGTCTACCAGATGTGGACACTAGGTCCTGCCTTCGGCCAGGCCAAGAGACACATACATGCTGGTCTACCTGGACTGGAAGTGGAAAGAACATGTCCTTCAATGATTTCTTGTACATTCCAATGGGATTGGAGTGCCCGAGTGGAACTAAGAGCCGGTGTGCTTGGCTGCCAACCAAAAGGTTGGATGGTGGTCCGAATCTACCCTGGAGTGCCCTAGCAATAATGTCCGGTGCCCATGCCTCAGAAATACCAGTCACTGAAGCCCAGGTGTGCTCTAAAACACATGGAATTACCATGAATTGGAGTCTACTTGACAGCAACCACTCTCCACACACACCCCCACACCCCCATGGGATAGATAAGATGGTTCTCCTCACTTCTCCCAGCGCCTTCCTACCCATTCTGAGTAGCAAAGGAAAAATCCTTTCCAGAAAAATGTTTCCTTGAAATTGCATTTCAGTGAAATTAAATACACAGAAGCTAAGCAAGGTCATGATGGAAGTTTGCCCAAAAAGCAAGAAGAAAAAACTTCCAAGTGCATCGTTAAAGAGAATAAAGAGTACTTTACAACTGGCGAGGGTTTGGGTTTTTGCTCCCACAAGTCAACTACATTCTTTATTGATTCTTGTATTTGATAGGTAATACTTTTTACGGTCTCCGTATAAGCTTTCACAAATGCCTTTCGAAGCTTTCAACTCTGTGCCCCTGGGTCTTGGACAGTGAAGAAAAGCAAGCAGCTCCTCAGTCAGGCCTTCCACTTTCAGTTTCCAAATTATATTCCCTGAACAGGTCCTAAAGTGGACAGACGTCAAACAGGAATAACTGTTTTTGCCCACCTCGTCTGTTGCAGAGCAGGCACACTATGAAACCAGGAGTGAAAATCCGCACTGATGCTGCAGAAACCACCGGAGCACCTCACACAGTCATCAGAAACCCAAGCTGCATTTTCTCAAACTAAAAGGCACCTTTAAGACCACACGGAGCACTGTTTTACACGACAAGACAAGAGTTGTTGTTAGTGTCTGCTCAGTCGGCTCAGGCTCTTGGCAACCTTACATTTAAGTGGGAAGCTCCGGTGCTCTGGATCTGTACCTGAAATCTAAAATCCATTACACAACTGCTCAGGTTCCTAAAATGTTGCTGCTTTCAGAAGGATCCACCCAAACCCCAGGCAGCCCACCATCCCGCATGATGGGGATGGGGGCAATGGGGCCCTTTGTCTGCTTGCAGAAAATGGTCTTGGCTCAGTGCCTCCTGGTTTCAGTGACAGCTATAGGTTTGAAATATCTGCTTTTTCTTCCTCCTTAGTTTGTTTCTATGCCATTTCTAAAATATCCATTTAAATTCAAAGCAAAGGTTGGCTATGAGCTTGAATTGATAGTATGTTTCAATTTCAGCTCATTATTTGTAACAAATGGACCACACCACAGGCATGCGAAGTGTTAAGAGAGAGAGAGAGAGAGAAGGGGTGTGTGAGGGGGAGGAGGGATAAATGAGGACTCGCTGTACCTTCTGTAAAACTTTTCTGTAAACCTAAAACTGTTCTAGAAGTAAAATGTTTTATTTTGTTTTCTTTTAAAGAAGAAAAGGCTCAAGAAAAGCTCAGCTAAGGTCAAAGTCCAATGGAAAGATGAAGTCTCATGGCGCACTTGGAGAAGACTAACGCTAAAATCTTAACCGGTGGGTGTAACTTTGTTCTTTGAAGATGGTATCAATTAGGTTAACATGAAGTCATACTGGGGTGGGATGGATCCTAATTCAGTATGAGTGGTGACCTTATAAAAGAGGAAAAGAAACCCACCCAGACACACAGGCTGCCATGTGGAGATGGGCAGAGATTAGAACACCAAGGATCACAGGCCATCACCAGAAGGCAGGAAGAGGCATGGCATAGATCCTCCCTTAACGCCTCTAAAAGAAATCAACAGAGCTAACACCCCATCATTTGGACCTCTAGCCTCCAGGACTGTGAGACTGTAGACTTCTGTTTTTAATGGGCTGCCCAGTGTGTGGTACTTTGTTACAACAGTGCTACGAAACAATTACAGATGGAGAGGGCACGTTTCATTGTCTTCAGTAACTAAGCCCCTGTCTTAGTCTCCTAGGGCTTCTGTAACAAAATCCCACAAAGTGGGTGGCTTTTAAGAACAGAAACTCATTGTCTCATAGTACTAGGGGCTAGAAGCTTGAAATCAGGGCGTGAGCAGGGCCCTGTTCTTGCTGAAGGCTCTCAAGGAAGATACTTTCTGGTCTCTCACAGCTGTGATAGCCCCAGGTGTCTTGTGACATTCCTTGGCTTGCAGATTCATCTTCACATGACTGTCTTCACATGACTCTGCTCGGTGACTGCTCCTCTCATTTATAAAATGCCACTCAAGGGAAAGAAGAGGAAAAGAGAAATCTAAGGGTTGGGGTAAAGTATGCTATTGGTGGTGGGTGGGTGGGTGTTGATACATAGCTTAAGTTGTTGAATACAAAACTGAAGATCTTGTAAGGTAAACCTCCAGGTACCAAATTCACAATTAAAAATATAAAACAGCAACACTCAAAAGGGATTAGGACTAGGGCCATACTGTGGTATGGCCTAATTTACAAAATAACATCTGCAAAAGGAAGACCCTATTTCCAAACAAGAATACACTCAAAGGCATGGGGGTTAGGACTTCAATACATTTTTTTTTGGGGGGGGGGGCTTTAATCCTTAACAGTTCCCGCCCTCAAACTTGACACCTAAAGAAAGGAAGAAAACGTCCAAGTTACCGGCCACATCGCATTGGGAGCATGAGCTGCACAGACTGCTGTCAACAGAGGAGCAGCAGGCCTGACCTTGGCAGCAGACACTAAGGCAGAGAAAGAAAACTGGATGGACAGAATGTTTTGTTCCTATCTGGGCAGGCCGTGTTTCTATGGAGATGGCTGCAGTTGGCACAGTTCTGGGACATGTGCTCTCAGGTAAAAAGAGAGCCATCTGCATCATCTGGAGAGACTCAAAAAGATGTGCTCCTCTCACTTGACTCTTGGAGAAAAAACAAAAACCCAAACTTTGAAGCGACTCATTTGAAATGTTCCTACCCTATGGTCTGCTTTTGGAATTCAAAGAGATCTTCCTGAAGGGGAAAGAAAGCAGCAACAGTCATTTGAGAGACATAGACATATTCAATATGTTTTAGGTGACTATATGCATAGATTAGGTTTAATAATTTCAGAAGGACAATCATTTTTATGCAAGGCTTTCCGTGACATTGGTTAACATTTTCACAATGTGTCAGGACTCCCATTATTTCCCTTCTGCTTGGTCTGCTTCTATCGCACTAGCTTCCTGGCCCCTCCTTGCCTTCTCATCTTTGCTTTCGGGTAAACCTTGACCCCTTGGTCTCATAGCACAGATTATTTAAGAGATCACTTTGAGTAATGTGCAAAAGAAACAGACTAGTCTTGAAGGTCACCTTTCTGTCAGATAATAAATTTGCCTTAAGACTGGCTACAGCTTCAAATTCAAGGATATGTTAGGGTCATGCTCTCTATTGAGCCAGTAAGTCTGGCCTTTTTAAGGAATTCAAATTTCTGTTCGACATTTTCTCCCAGTCTGTCTTCAAATGTGTCCCTGGTGAGAATGGCTGGCAGTGATAGCCAGTATCAAAATAAATAGAAGACTGAGCTAGTCTCTACGAAAATGATTGAAGTTAGCATCATGATTTGCAAACCCAGGAAACACTCTCCGTATGAAGTTGAGAAAGCTACCCCTCTTCCCCCTCCGCCTCCTCCTGCCAGGAGAGGAGCTTATTCTTCTATTTAAAGTACTTCACTAACCAGATACCATCCATGACAAGGTTCTATGTGATTTGACTAGGGAACTTTTTTTTGAGGTTTTGAATCTAAAGATTAAGGAAAGTTGGGGTAATGATATGTGCATTTGGGGGTTCCAGCATGCCTGGAATCAGTGAGAAATAATGTTCACAGCGGTTGTGTCTCATAAGGAAGGTTAACCCTGTGCAGTAGGTTCTTTTTGAGTCTTTTGTTTCTTTCACTCATTCTCTTTTGCTCCAAACAAGACAAATAGTTGTATTTCACATCGCTGCTCGTAAGCTTTAAGCTCGCAGACACTATACACCAAGCTAGGATGTACAACAGTATCTTTATGGATTATCTAAGCCAACTGACTAAGTTATCCCATGAGACTGTGGTCCTAATCCTTCCAGATCCACCCAGGTCATAGGATGTTTCTCAGGCATTGACTGTATGAAACGGTTGCCACAGCATCAATTCTGACTCAAGTATGGATTTTAGGAACAAGATGGGCAACCCCCCCA
Source organism: Echinops telfairi (assembly GCF_000313985.2). Taxonomy (NCBI): domain Eukaryota; kingdom Metazoa; phylum Chordata; class Mammalia; order Afrosoricida; family Tenrecidae; genus Echinops; species Echinops telfairi. The sequence continues at coordinate 18,644,352 of NW_022103951.1, forward strand.
ATTCCCTGCTATGTCTCAGATTACCCTTAGCTAAAGTTTCTCAAACTACTGTCATTTAGGGGCAGATCATTCTTTGCTGTGGGCCTGTCCTGTGCATTGCATGATCTTTAGCAGCACCTGTTCTCTACATATTAGATCCCTATAAAATGTGTGTGTGTGCGCGTGCGTGCGTGCGTGCACGCGTGCGAGAGTTTTGACAACTGAAAAGGTCTTCATATATAGGAAAGTCTTTCTGGGGAAGGGAGTAGAGGTCAAGCCTCTCTCCCCCCACATGCAGAACCCCCATGCTGCCGGTTAAGGAGAAGGCACTTGAGCGAGTTAACCTAGGATGGCTTCAACATTCAGCTCGGCTTTGGAAATGGTGCTGCTGCAGCCCTGAAAGGTGTTTTTGAGAAGCCCTTGCTGTTCCAAAGGCTGAAATGCTCGGGTATGAACCTCCTCTCTGCAGTCATAGCTGTTGCCTGATGCTAAGAAGGGGCCATCAATCTAGAAAGAATATGGAGGGAGTTTCAAATAATTCATAGGAAAATGGAATGAAAAGGTCATGGATTTTTTTTCCCCATGAACTTTTTGAAGCCGTCTCATACATTCTCAAAGATATTAATGAAGGCCGGTGGGTGATCCCTGAATACTGTTCTTAAACACTCAGCGAGTTTCACAAATGCAGCCTCTGAATCTCGAAAGGGTTACTCCCTCTACACCAACACGATCTCTAGAAGACAAAGAACGCACTTGCTATGTTTGATAAATGTCACAGCAAACTCTGAAACAATCATGTTCCAGTGGAGCGATGATCGACTTTCTGCATTCTAAGACAGCACAGCAAATTCCAGCACCCACACGGAGACGTTTCAGCAGAACGCAAGCAGGAGCAGAGGACTGTGCAGAAGAGACAATAGCCACTCACAAGCGCAGGCAAGCCAGAGCGGAGGAATGTATGATAAGTGAAGAATGTGGACACAGAGATAGCCAGCCCAGCTGAAGGAACTTTGTTCACGGGGACGCGTAACGCCCAACACGAGGACATCGTAACAGGCAAGGAAGGATGGCTATAAGCCTTCCCTCCTTGTGCGCACATGTACACACACACACACACACACACACACACACACACACAGGGCCCCTCATCGTTCACTTGCCCTGCAGCAGGGAGTCATATGATCCGCCTGTGCTGCTATTTTTACATTTTCGAAAAAGCCAGCAAAGTGGATTTCCAGACACTCGTGCACTGCCCGCTATACTGCGCGGGCTCAGCTCTTTTTGCTTTCCAGAACAGATCTCCCTCTCCCTCCCTGGCCTTCTGCTCCACCCACCCCACCCCCACCCCCAGGTCCTGTTTCATTGAGACAAAAGAAACATTAAGCAGAGATATATACTTCTTAGTTTTCAGAAGGACATTTGAAAATAATTTGGTTTTAAGGCTTTTTCCAGAAGATACAAAAGAGGGAAAGGCTTTCAAAAGAGGACATGAAAGCCACTGACGACTCGGGCTGCGAAAACAGGGCTCCATGCCCAGGAGGATGGACTCTGGGTTGCGCAAACGGTTAAGCACCCCCACCGCCAAGGTATTTTCGTAAGCACCACAGTGCCAAATTTTATAATGGCGCTTACAAAAATACCTCACAGGGGAGGGCGCAGTTGGCAAACAAACATTGAAGGACTCGTGTTGGTTGCATTAAAATATGACTGTTCAAACCTACCCAGGGGCCCTTTGGAAGACAGGCCCGGAAATGTGCTTCCCAAGGTTCCAGGCTTGAAAACCCTACCGAGGACAGTTCTATCCCACACACATGGGGTCACCACGAGCTGGAATCCACTTGATGACAACTAACAACAATGAGGCCCAAGAACGAAATGTGACCCAATAAAAATTCTGGCCATGAAAGGCACACCCTGCCTTCCTTGTTTTGCCCATGCCCTGTGAAACACGAGGAAGGGAAGACAAGAAACAAAAGGTGAAACAGGAGGGAGGAAAGAAAGGAAGGAGAGATAGGAATTCACAAACACAGCCAAATCTTGATCTTCGGCGGGCAGATTAGGTCAACTGCAGTTCAATGTAACTGATGGCATTTACACACTTCCCACCAAAAATAAATAGGTCTGTTATCTCATGTTGACCCAACAGTAAAGAAAGTGTCTTTTAAACCAAGACATGTAGCTTTGCCCATTAACCTAAGGCATCAGGAACCACATAGGTAGGTACAGGGAAATCAATGATTGAACTAAAGCTGGGACGAGTGGCTGATGCTCAATCTGTAGGAAGAATGAACAGAAGGAGAGGAGGAGAGAGGGAGACAAAGAGTTCTGGGAGGATAAGTTTTCAAAAAAATCGCTTCTTCATGGATCAAGTCGTTATAACCGTTTGAAATACTGAGAATGTCACATTTTAAATGCACTTGAAATGTATCACAGGTAGCAATAAGCTAAATATAAATGCATACCCAATATCTTATATCAGGCACTGCTCTCTTATAAAACTGTGGACAAGCATACATTGGAACTCTGCCGAACCTCTTTCCGCGGGAAAGGGGAAAGAAGCAGAAGGCAAAACTTGAAAAAGAGCTTCTTACCTCTTCCTGGCTTCTTCATACTGCCAGTTAAGTCGGACTCGGTCTACAAGTCTTGTTTTCTCATCAAAGACAAACTTTCAGGAACAGACACACACACAAAAAGGAAAGCATATATTAAAGTCACGTTGTAATATGCTCTGATAAGCCTTGAACCCATGATGCTGAATGAGATGGGTCAAATACAAAAGGACAAATGGCATATGACCTCCATTACGGGAAATCCGCGCAGAATGCGTAAGCAAGGGGAAAGAGGCCGAAGTCCACCCACAGCTCCTGGAGGCAGGCAGAAGGGAGGAGAAGCGGGAGTGATTGCTTCAGGAGCCTTGCGCTTCTGTCTAGGATCCTAGATCCTGGCGACAGGTGTACAGCAAGGTGACGGTGTCACTGAACTGTACACAAATAGCTAACAGTTTGGAGAACGATATGCCATAGATCCACGATTGCTTTAAAAGACATATTTTCAAAACAGAAAATTCATTTCAACAATGAGGGACCTTCTTTTCTTTCCATCTAGAAGGAGACCGACCAAACAGTACTCTGCAGAAGACCTCTGCTTGGCAGTACTTGGAGAGGGGCCAGAATACTTCAGCTTTACCCAAAGTGGTGCATTTTTTAAAAGTAACCTTTTTTTTTTAACGGTGGGAATGTCTTCCTCTATTGTGCAATTTCAAGCAACAATGACAGATGAAGATTGAAAATAGAGATAGAACATGGGCGAATCTCAAAAACATTCTGAGTGAAGGAAGCCAGATCCCAAAGGCCAAGCAGTTCGACTCCATTAGTATGCAACAACCCGGTGGATCTATAGAGCCCGGAAGCAGATGAATGGTTGCCTAGGGCGAGGGGTTGTGAGGAATGGGGAGTGACTGCTAATGGGTGCTTGGTGTCTACTTGGGGTGATGGAAACATTCTGGGACTATACAGAGGTAGTGCTTTCACAACACTGCGAGTGCTCTAAATGCCAGAGGAGTGTGCTCTTTAAATTGGTTAATGGCCACTTTTATGTTATGTGGATTTCAACACAATAAAAGCAAAACAGAAAATAGAAAAGTATTTAGTAGAAGTCGGTACAAAGGCAAACCATTTCATCCCATTTGGGCCAGCACAGTCTCCTGTTCCTCAGTAAGTTGAGGACCATGGAGTAGTAGGTTACAAGACACTGTCTGATGGCCCAGGGAGTACCTTAGAATGAAAGGTAAAAAGAGAGACAGCGACAGGAACAGGGGTATCACTCAGAAATTTGAATAAAAAAATGCAGTGCTCAGAAACCAACCGGTAGTTGTACTTACGGTTTTTCACACCAATATTAAAAAGTGAATCAAGTTTCCATACAAAACCAAAAGGATAATTCACCTTCGTTACCTCTTCCTGGGTTCCTGGGAATAGCCTATAACTGTATTTTCAATCAACTGGCTCCACTAGTGGATCTGAATTTTATTAGACCAGATACGAACCCAACCCACTGTCAAAAGTCAATTCTGATAGATACATGGATAGATTGTTTCCAAGAGTACAGATCTTTAAGGTAAAAGATGGCCAAGGAGCAGCTGGTGAGTTTGAACCTTGTGGTTAGCAGCCCAATGCCTAACCCACAGCACTACCAGAGCTCCTTACACCAGCTATGATATGGTAAATATATATGCAACAAAACATTTGCCATTTCAATACTCGACCTGTCCAATTCAGTGACTGTAACTACATTTATCATGTTGCACAACCACCATCAACATCCATTTTCAAATTTTCCCTTTACCTAAAGCACAGCATCTCCTAAGCAACTGTCAACCTTTAGGGTAAGCAGTTGAGCACAAACTGTACGCGCAAGAACCTTAACCTCATGCTGACCAATGGACTATTCGAGGAATTCCCTGAACCTTGTACTTCTTTCCTTCCTTACTCTGAAACCTTCATGCAAAAGGCTGGGCATCCTTTACTGTTCTCTGGGTGTTACAGATGGTGGACAGACCCGTTAAACCCAAGAAGACACACGGTCACAAGTGTATGTTTGAGAATAATGAAGGGGAAATTGAAATGGGGACAGTTCTAGTAAGCCTAAGTCATTATTTATTATATTTTGTACCACAAAGTGGCATTCTTTGCCAAAGCTTTAAAAATTAGCTAATTATTTAAAACCTTGAGCTGTCTGCCTCTTTTCTGTTGTCTCTCTTCACCCACCCACCGCATCCCCCCTGCTGCCTTCTGCAGTCCATTAGTATCTCATCTTTACTTAATAAGCTCAAAGGGAAAAAAAGCAATCCAAACTGCTTTTTCAAGTGGTTAACGCCAACGCCAATGACCCCTCACTGACATGACAATAGCAGGGACTTGAAGTACTCATCACCCAGCTTCAAACAAGTTATTGCCAACCTTGGTGGCGGTGCTTGTTTTTGTTTTGTTCTGTTTTGCATTTTTCTAACTCAAGGCTTCAAAAATTATCCAAAGGGGCATTCTGAAATGTTTCCAAGTCTCACACAAAATTCAATTTAATTCCATTTCCTGCCATTTTACTAGAGGAATAAGGAACAGCATTCAGGGATAAACCCAAGGGTGGGTCAGCTACAAAAAAGCCTTTAGAAATCACTGGTTGAAGTCAGAAATCAGCCAACTACACACAGGCTGGACCACTTGTTTTTGTAAATAAAGTTTTATTGGCACACAGCCACAGACATCCATTTACGATTCATTTGTGGCAGCTTTTGCGCTACTGTGGCACTGCGGAGTAGTTGCAACAGAGACCACATGGCCCACAAGGCCAAACTTATTTACTATCAGGCCCTTCACAGAAACACTTTGCTGACCCACATTCAAACAGGTCTTAGGTCTGTCATGAAAACAGTAAACTCAGTTCTCAAAACCATTCTGCCATTTGTAAGACTCCAAATCACAGGGATCGAGGCATTCAGCAGTTCGATTGACTCGTTCACTACGGAACCTTCTCAGCTGGAGGTGAGGCACAGTCTTTTCACTTCAGACTGAACTGCACAAAAGCCAAAATCATTCTGACGTGAAAATGGAAAATTAAACAAAATGAGTGATGGCCACACAAAAGCTGCCCTCTTCTCTCTCGGCAACTGGTGAGCATACCTCTCCGATGATGTCGGTCTGAGACCCAGCATCACAGAACTGTTGAGGTAAACAAGAATCCCCAAGTGCACCCGGATTGGGAGGGACATCTTGGAGCACTTCTGCCAGAGAGCAGCAGTTCTTGAAGCCATCAGTAAGCTTAGCCAGGCTCTGGAATAGAAGGAGATGAGAGATTTGAAGAGAGATATGAATGTTGATCTCTCCTTTAGAAAGGATCTTTCTGCTTTGCTTCTACATCTGCTATTTGATTAGCAGAGAACTGCCGCCCCACCCCCACCCCGCCGACTCTCTCTCCATGAGTCAGTGATGAGTTCGGATCAGAAAGACCAGGGGGCTTACTTCATTGTAATGGAAGAGGACATGGCCTACACCTCTCCGTGGAGCTTCTAGGACTTAAACTGCAGACACTTCAAAGAAGATGCTGGGGCCCTGAAGCTTCTTCCAGACCTCTTATCTCCTGCCTCCATGGTGGGGCACCCAAGCATTGCAACAAGGTGGCTTACGCAGTCCTGCACATTGTGGCCTCAGAAAACAGGGCAGGGGGGGGGGTGTCGAATGACCCTTTCACAGGGGTCGCCGAATTCTTAACAGTAGCAAAATGACAGCTATGAAGTAGCAACAAAAATAATTTTATGGCTAGGGGGGTCACCACAACATGAAGAACTGTATGAAAGGGTCGCAGCATGAGGAAGGTTGAGGACCACTGGCCTAAGGGAAAAAACCTTTTCCACCAGGAAACACCATGGTCCACACTAGAACTTAGGCTTGTCTTGTGCGGAGAATGGCTCTCCAATTGAGGTCTCAGAAATGGCTGTTTTTCCTGTTGTCACTATTGCTCTGAGGAAATCTACTAATTCATCCTTTGCTTATCATGACCAGAAAAGGCTGTTGGCAAATACAGATTTCTGTAGTTCTGGCAAGCACCCGAGAACCTGACACAAGTAGCCCCCTGCCTTGACTTCAGAAAACGCTGTCAGACTCAGTACTTATTTGTGCACTTGTCTCATTTGGTCTTTGAGTCAGAGTTGGCATGTTGCACATTCTTGAGAATCTAGACAATAGCCTTCCAGGTACCATGGGTTCACTTGGGTTATTGAGAGAAATGAAAAGCCACAGAAACACCTGAATGCACTCCCACATCCAGCAGATAGACCAGCAGACGCCCACTGGCAAAATGGCAAAAGCTCAATGCTCCCAGCAACGGTCACTTTCAAACAGCCACAGGGTGGAACGCTAAGCAGTCATTTCAAAGGAATGAAGCAGCTCCTTGTGTACAGGTCACGTGAGTGAGGACAGACCAGTGTGAAAGGTCCCGAGCTGTGTGAGAGAGGTGAATATGCGTTCCTACTTCTGTGTGTCTGCACACATCAATCAATCCTTCGTAGTAGTTTGTTGGTGGGAGAATGGGCCAATAGCAAGACTTTCTAACATACGTTCTAGCATTTTGACTGTTGAACGATGGAAAGGTATTCTCATTGGCTGTTGAGTTGAACTGTGTCCCCTAAGAATATATCCTGAAATCCTAAACTCTGGTGCCAGCAAATGTGACTTTATTTGGCAAATGGGTCTTTGACGAAGTCAACAAGTTAAGGTGCGGCCATACTGGATTGAGGGTGGGACCTAACTCCAATGACTGATGTCCTTGTAAGAAGAATAAATATAGACATGGAGACAGGGAGAAGACCATGTGACAACAGAGGCAGAGGCAGGAGGGATGCATCTACAAGCCAAGAAACACCAGGTTTGCCAGCAGCAACCGGAAGCTAGAAAAGGCAAGAAGGATTCTTCTATCTAGAGCCTTTCAAGACAGCAGAGTCCTGCTGACACCCTGACTTTGAGCTTCTGGCATTCAGAATTATGAGAGAAAAAAGTCCCCATGGTCCTAAGGTTTGTGGTTTTTTTGTCATGCATACATATATTGTGTTGTCCGCCGTATAGCTGAGTTGTTTTGAACTCATAGCATAACCATGTGACAGAGTAGAACTGCCCCCTAGAGTTTCTAAGCTGTCATCTTTATGGAAGCAGACTGCCAGGTCTTTCCCCTGAGGAGCCTTGGGGTGGGTTGGAACCAATGATCTTTCGGTTAGTAGTTGAGCACTTTGCCATTTGCATCATCAGGGCTTCAATATGTGTGTGTGTGTGTGTGTGTGTGTGTGTGTGTGTAGACAAAAAGTCTCTCTCTAGAGAGAGAGATAGAGAGAGAGATCAGAAGAAAGGACACAGCCAGATAACAAGACAGTGGCTCTGAGGAAGGGCTGCAACCCCACGTCTCACCTGCATCAGGTCCCGCCTCTCCTTCTCCCCTGTACAAATGGCTTTTTTGATGGTCCGGAGTTCATTCATGATAGCTTGTGCCTCGTCTAGCTTATAATTGGTGTGAGCACTTGACATCTTACGGTCAATCCTGGTTAAGAAAGAAAAGAAAATGAGTCATTCCACAAACGATCTAAACAAACCTGAAAAGTTCCATAGAAAGGTGAGAAAAGTTTTGGTAGAGAAAAAAGATCCCCATAAAACACTCTTGCCAAAGTAGATTAAACATCCAAAGGAGATCTGGGTGCACAGAAAATGAATGGGAAATAGCAAAAAGTTGTGAACTTTTGGTAATGGTATCTTTAGCAAAAGTTGGAAAATTCTGTCTTCTCTTTGTATCTCTTTTACTTCATTCGTGTTCTAATCCATTGCTCTCTCCTACATACCTCAGTTCTCTCCTTACCTTCAAATATCTATTCATGTCGGCATGTCTATCCCCATCCAGCCATCAATCGCCATTCTTCCTTCTTCCCCATGCATCCATGTCATTGTATACCGCTAAACAGCAGTACCTCCATCCATCCTTCCTGCCTTCCACCCATCTACCCATCTATGCATCCATCCAATTGTCTGTCTACCCAACCAACCATTGATCCATGCATACATCTAACATTTGTGTGCCCCTAGCCTTGTTTGTTCTGGGTGGCAGGGGCAGAATACTGTGTGAAAAAAACAACACTGGGTCCTGGCCTCTTTCGTAGCCTGTCCTTTTACAAGCCACATTTTAAGTCTTTAGCCACAGGGCTATAATTGTTGGGAAACTTTGTCCTAGAAATAGGATAAAGTATGTCCCAGGTTCTAGATCCCCATTACATAACAAAGATTCTGGTTCTAAATGCCCCCACCCATATTTATACATTGAATCGTGTGTTCTTGAACGAGGTGTCAATTTGGCCAACAGGAGTCGGCAAACTGCAGCTTGAAGTAAAATTGAAAAATGCTAGATGCTTGTATTCACAGATAATGGTGAGTTCATTTGTTTGTAAAACTGTATTTATGGCTCTTGAATAATTTTTAAGATGTGGTGAATGACAGAATTGGCTCCTTCCTCTCCAAAGTTTGCTGACTCCAGGGGTAGGCCATGATTCTTTTTTTTTTTTTTTGGGGGGGGGGCTAGATCGAATTTATTCAAGCTTAAGAGACATGCATTACTCAGCCATGATTCTTAGTATGATGCAATTATCCTCTATTTTAATGACCTAATTCTCTTGTGCTATAAACACTAACCTCTAGGATGTGAATGAGGCAGGATTAGAGCAGTTTGAGTCCATCAGCTGCTCTGAGGGAGCGAGATGAAACTTCCTGCTCCCATAAAGATGTTTCGCCTTAGAAACCCAAAGGGGCATTTACCCTCTGTCCTATAGGGTCACTGTGTGTCAGAATGAACTCCATGGCAGTAAGTATGGTAATGAGGCAGGGTACAAGCTACAGAATTTGTTTGTATCTTGAGCCATTATCTTTTGAAATATAAAAAGGATCCAACAAGCAAGCAGAGGAAGAGGGTATCAAGAAAAAAAGTGGGGGGCGGGGGGGCAGGAGTGAGGCATATCTTCTATACTGAGGGCTTCCACCTAAGAACCCCAAAACCCAGGGGGAAGACAGATGCAAGACGCATGGAGGTCTCCAAGGTTGGCCAAGCCTACAAATGCTGAAAGGAGACAAGGGCCTTCCCCTGGAGTGAAGAGAGAATGTTTTTACCTAGATCTGGTACCCTGAATTTAAACTTCTAGCTTCCTACATTGTAAGAGATTAAATCTCCTTTTAAAAATCTCATTTTCCAGGCCACCCATGTTTGGTGGGTTTTCTGCTATGGCAACACGCGAGAACTAGGACGCCAAGATCCTGAAAACCATCAGCCCGAAGTCCTCCACTTTCGACTCAGGAAACATCCCAGGACTATCATTCACTAGCTATTGAGCTTTGGGCAAGTCACGCCACCTCTTTACACCTCTGCTTCCTCATATGTAAGTGAGGGTACTAAAAATATTTCTCTCACAGGGTGGGTAAGACTTAATGAGGAAATGCAAGGGAAGGGCTCACTGGGCAGGATGCCGGGCGTGTAATGTTTTAGGTGATTATTATGTTGAATCTACTCACTCATGGCAAGAAAAGTCAATGATTTACCAACTCCCATACTTTATTATCATTAACAAATTCCCTGCGGCATATATCACAACTCACAATAAAACTTGGCATGAGAGGTATTTGAACATTCGACACCCTTGGAATAGGAGAAGGGCAAACAAAACAAGTCATGGGAACCCATTCACTCCTGGGGAATGAAGGCACGATAGTTCGACAGCATAGCTGTTGCTCATCAGATACAAATATTTATGGAAAGTGTCCCGAGTGCTTTCAGGGAGATACTGGACACAAGTGTACAAGCAGCAATGCCCGGAAGTCTCGATACCATCTGAAATGCTTCAAGTGTACCATTCCTTATCTATTCTGACAAAGCAGAATTCTTGACTTGGACATTTGAACAAAAAGTACTGATTTGGAAGACAAACAGGTTTTGCTTTGTTTTTGATTTTTGTAGCACAGTCCTGCCACTTGTTGCTGTTGTTAGGTGCCATACAGTCAGTTCTGACCCATAGTGACCTCATGCACAACAGAACAGAACCCCACCCGGTCCTGCGCCCTCCTCACAATGGTTCCTGTGCCTGAGCCCATTGTTGCAGCTACCGTCTCAATCCATCTCCTTGAGGGCCTTCCTCTCCTTCGTTGCCCCTCTACTTTACCTAACATGATATGATGTCCTTCTCCAGGGACTGGTCTCTCCTGACAACATGTCCAGAGTACGTAAGACAAAGTCTCGCCATCCTTGCCTCTAAAGAGCACTCTGGCAGTACTTCTTACAAAGTGGGAGCCATACCTAGAACACGGACAGTAGCAGCAACCCTTCGACCACATCCAAGAGAGCCCTGGTGGCACCATGGTTAATGCGGTGGGCTAGGCAAGAGGGGGGTGGTTTGCATCTACCAGCTGCTCTATGGGAGAAAGATGTAGCAGTCTGCTTCTGTAAAGACTGCAGCCTTGGAAAGGGGCTGTTCTGATCTGTCCTATGAGGTCACTATGAATCAGAATCAACTTGATGCCAGTGGTTATGGTTGGGGCTTATATATTTTGTGAAATGTTATCTTGTCCCTTAAAGCCAGCCCTACTTCCACAACAAGAACTGGCTTTATCACTCATTTGCTGTCGCCTTACACAGGCCGACAAGACAACTGCAATACCCACGAGGTCTTTCCGTTTCTGACCCATGACAAAAATCACTGTATTTCACTGAAATGTTATGGGTGGCCAACAGGCATAATGAAAAGGAACAGAACCAGAAGTCGGGTCTTAGCTCTGATGCAAATTCACTGGGTCACCTGGAGAAGTCTCAATGCTCAGGAGCCTTAGTGACTTTAAAAAGGCATGAGACTTAGGAGGGCGTTCCCAATCACAGCTGCCCACCAGAACTTATCTTTGAAGTTAAAAGGAATACATTGTCCTGTGTCCCTCCCCAAATGTGGAACTAAGAGATTTGCTCATTCATCAACCAGGTTTAAGAAACACTAGACTGGAGCCTAATCTCCTACGATTGATTAGCTGATGGATGCTATATAACTGTTACAATTTAACTGACAAGGAAGGCTTATCTGTGTGCTCCTATGATATTGATGCGAAGACAGTGAGACTTTGTCTCACGTACTTTGGACGTGTTCTCAAGAGAGGAGAGACCAGTCCCTAGGGGAAAAAAAAGACCTCATGCTTAGTAAACTAGAAGGACAGTGAAAAAGCTGAAGACCCCTGATGAGATGGATTAACAACTGTGGCTGCAACAATGGTTCCAACAGAACAATACTTGTGAGGATGGCACCGGACGGGGCAGTGTTTTGGTCTGTTGTACACAGGGTTGCTATGAGTTTGGAACAGACTTGACAACAGTAACAACAATATGATACTGAACAGGTTTCATTAGAGCTTCCAGACTAAGACAGACGAGGAAGAACAGCTTGGTGATCAGCTTCTTCAAATCAGCCAAGGAAAACCCTCTGGAGCACCACAGCCCAGTCTCATTGTGTACGAGGGGGCCATGAGTCTGGGGCTGACTCAAGGGCAGCTAACAAGGAAAGTCAACTTACGGGGTATCTCTGTACGTCTCTGCATAGCCCATGAATCAACAGGAGAAAGACTTGCAACTGCGAACCAGGTCTGCCCTCAATTGTTCACTGACAAAGCAACACCAGCAACACATGCAAGGCCTCTCCTTGGTCTCTAGTTGGAGAGTGCAGCGGTACACAGGCGGGAGCCCCTTGCAGAGGGCTGTTTATCTTACAGGGATACCAGCAACGCCAAGACATGTCATGGCAGACTACACCAAGGGAAGCCCATGTGTTTTTCCATTTTAGATGCTCCATAGAGAACACAGAATGAAGAGTCTCTGACACCAGACAGAAATACGAGGCCGTACATCTCACAGCACTAAATCTACCAACAAAGTGGCCCAACTCTGCTCACATGGAAAAGCTAGACTCGTGTACATAATAGCCTCCCCTTAGATTCGCCTGCTGATAAAGAAAGCACTTTATGATATGTGTATTTTTAATTTCATGAACCACAACACACCTAATCTGATGAAGTCTGTCAAAAAGCATTAGACCATTTCCAGACAGGAGGTCTGAAGCCAGAAAAACTCATCTTGTTCTCTAGCACCTCTGCTAATCGGATCGCCCTGCTCCTCCGAAATCAAAGCCACAGCAAATAAATCATCGCACTATGTGATTATCCACCAGGAGCAATGGCGCTCGACAGCATTACAGACAATTTTCGCCAGTGCCTGGACATAAATGCTAATCGAATGTCCACACGGGTTATAGACACACACCCATTGTTAAAGGCTGCCATTCGAGACCCTGACCATGTCAGCTGGGTCCTGTGCATAAGCGTTATGATTTACTCGCAGCTTTTAGGAGCTGTAACTTCTGATAGTGTGGCCATCAGGGAATCCCAAGCAGTAATCAGCAGCCTCTCAAGGCCCTGGGTTCTAGGATGGGAATGGCTGTCACACAGAGGAAAGCAAGGCCTGTTTCTGACAGGGTGGGGAACGGCATTCGCCTAGAACCTAGTCTCCATCAGCAGATCCTGCAACTCAGTCAGAACAGACACCCGGCCACAAGGCAAAGGGGGCTGGGCACCAGTCGTAGCTCTAAAGTATGTGACTCTGAGACGGGTTACGTTTCACTTGAGAAAAATAAGAAGACTGGACTTGAATATTCCCCATGTCATGGAAGTGTCCAGGGGTGAGGAGGCAAGAGGAGTAAAAGGGCTCAGAATCCCTCACCACAGATTCTACAAGGAGCTTCCCTTTATTCCGTCTTACAGATTCCAGTTCCATACAAGTTGTCACCAGGAACAACATGGAAAAGAGCCCGTGGTTCAACAAGTGGAAAATAGATGTTTACTGCAATATGATTCATAATTGTCAAAAGGGAGAAACACCCCACGTGGCCATCCACTGATGAATGGACAAACAGTGTTGCTCTAACCATATGATGGAATATAATTCAGCTATAAAAAAGAATGAAGAACGAAAGCTGATTTATGCTAGAGCATGGATGGACTTTATGCTGCGTGACAGTAGCCAGTCACAAAAGGCCACATCTTGTATGACTCAATTCTTAACAAATGTCCAGAATAAGGAAATCTAGACAGAAAGGAGAAAAGCAGTTGCCTGGGGCACTGGGGGAAAAGGTTAAGGGAATGATAACTGAAGGGAGTGGGGCTTCTTTTTGAAGTAATGGAAATATTTAAAATTTACTGTGGTGATGGCTACATGTATCTGTGAATATACACAAACCACAGGATTGTATGCTTGTTATGGGTCAATAAAGCTCTTTATTTACATGTGAAAACCATGAGAGAAAATTATTTCAAAGCTCTAAGTTTATCTAACATGCCATAAGGAACTATTAAATCTATCAAGCACCTACCAGGTGAGTGGGTCTTGCTTAAGGTGACCAGATTTTAACATTGGTAAAGCGGGACACCATTGATAAAACTCATATCCTGGCGAAATAGCCACATGGCAGCTGAAAACCGTATAACCTAGCTTGTCGTGCATTCTTTCCAAAACTCGGGACTTTTTTTTTTCTCCCGCCCCCAACTCAGGACTTTTTTAAAACGCCGCAGGACAGGGGGAAACATTGTTAAAAATCAGGACTGTCCTGCCAAAAGTGGGACGTCTGGTCACCTTAGTCTTGCTACATGTTTTACTTTTTTCATATCATTGAATCCTCTCAGTCACCATAGAGATAAATAGAATTGTCTTAGATTTATAAAAAATAAAATAGGGCTCAGACAGACTCAAGAGCCCAAGATCATAAACCAATATTTGACACAGCTGAGATCCAAGCCACATCTCTCAACTCGGGAATCTGCATCCAGTCCCAATGTGAGCAAAGCTTCTTCCTGCTACATACACACATCGCTGAGTGCACCATCTCTCACAGTCCTGCAGAGGCAAGGCAGGCTTGGGCCATATGTTTTCCTAAGTGCAAGATACATTTCATATAACTCAAACCACTTCCATTTCTCAATTGTGATACATTTTCATCTGTGGGGGAAAAAACTTCAAAGGAAAGGCAACTTCTTTTCCTTCACATCTGTAAAATTCACTTACTTGAGATTTCTCTTTTAAAGCCCTGTAAACCTTCGTCCAATTCAGATGGTATGCTCGATTTCTTGGTATTTTCTAAAATGTCACTGTATTCAATGTCATATAGAAAATCATAACATGTGTGGCTGTTATAAAACAAAAAAACGGCCTTGTTCTTATTTTCATTTAACTAAGGGCCTAAGACTGTTCTTACATCTCAACTAAAAATGCTAGATTATTGAGAACTGCTCAATCAGAATAACAACCAGTATTAATAAAGAGATAAAATATTAGGTAGTGGAGAGAGAGAGAGAGAGAAATTGGTGTGCAGAAACACCTAGTTTTACTTTCCAATCCTCTCGATTTTGCCACTCCACTTTAGGGAGGTCAAGTGACTTGCTCAAGACTGCACAACCAGTAAGAACACAGTGAAGTTCACCGTTGAGGCTTCTTCACGCCAACACTCAGCCTTCTTCATGGCTTGGTTTGCAATACGCTTAACACAAAGGCCTCCAGACCCACGTGCGTGTGAAAAACGGAAGACCATCCACACAACCCATCGTGCTTGGCTGCAAAATAAACTGGTGGATCTTTAGGGTTGGCCTTTGAAAGAAGTGGGTTCAAGAGAGAAGGTTCATCTTCATTTTAGAGACATTTCTCACCGACCTCTCCCTCCCATAAAGTTTCCCCGGTAGTTGTTCAATTTAAGATATCAAGAGAATTGTACTGGAAAAAGAAGAGTAGACCTGAACAACTTTTGAAGCCTGCGTCTTGATGAAACAGGCTACCAGGCCCCAAACTGTTATCACGTGACTAACACCGATTAGAGGCCCAAGGAACGTGAACTTTTGTTGCTGCGGACATCACCAGCTCTGACACCTTGGAGAACTTCCTGCAGGGCTTCTGTTTCTAGCAACTGCAGGTCCCACAGCAAGAACACTGTTCTTGCTGTTTCTGCCCCCATTTCTACAGGCTTTACGTTAATCTGAGTCTGGCCACCGTTTTCTCAGGGGCTGTACTTGATTTGCTATGTTAATGGGACACTGTTCATTGAAGCATGTTCTAACTCAGAACAATCCCACTCTCTTCTGAAACCACTAAATCCCCTCAGCTAGAAAACATGATGTCCAATCTTTAATAATGCCTTATTCTAGGATCAAATGCTCAGAAGTGTGCAGTTGTGGTTAGGTAAGGAAAGAAATGGATTTATTCTCATTCATACCACTCCCATAAGGAAGCTAATCAAGCAATTAAGAGGCTGGAAGCAAAGCAGCTTATCTAATGGCTAACAATGTATGGCATGGTAATGGAACTGGTTATTGGAACAAAGGCTGAGCAAGCTTCCTGTGATTTGAATAACAGTAATAAGTAATGGACCAAACCAAATTCACTGCAATAGAGTGGATGCTGACTCATAGCAACCCTATAGGAAACGGTAGCACTGACCCTGAGGGTTTTCCAAGACTAAACTCTTTACGGGAGTCCAACATCCGGTCTTTCTCCCCAGGAACTACTGACTTTATGGTTAGCAGTCCAATGTATAACCACGACACCACCAGGGCTCTGCCGCAGTAAATAATAGGACTTCTAATAGCAGGAGGCCAAAATGCTATATAAGACATAGTTTAGAAGAGAAGGAAATGCTAGCGGACAGCTAAAAGTGTTGTTAGATGTTGCCCAGTCAGCCCTGCCCAATGACAACTCCTTTTGGAATGGCACAAAAAGATGTCTGCTCCTGCATAGTCTTGTGGATCGGTTGCAGACAGACGATTAAGATCCATGTGGCTTTCCCTGGCTGATTTTTGGAAGTACAGCACCAGGCCTTTCTTCCCAGTCTGCTTAATATGGAAATGTTACTAGTACCTATTCAGCTTCATAATAGCACTTAAGCCTTCACCAACCGGCAGGTTATGGCCATGTATGAGGTGCATTGATCAATATGGCTATGAGGTGGATGTAGAGAGACCTAGCCTGGACACAATTTCTGTCCATGGACACATCTGCCCTTAACCAGAAGATCATAGGATATGAGCACAAAGGGCTCTGTGCCAGGATTGCCAGAAGCATTGGCTGCTGTATGTAATCCCCCAAGTCCAGAATGTTTGAGGTCCTAAGGAGAGGCTAAGATACAGGAGATATATATATCGAGAGAGAGAGAAAGAGAGAGGAACAAGGGGAGCCCAGGGCATTTGGGGGACAGTGAAACTCTCCTGCATTACCCTGTAACTAGAGAAACATGACATTATGCGTTTGTCAAAATTCGTAGAACTGCACAACGTTGAGTGACCACTCCTGTAAACTATGGGCTCCGGTTAATAATAATGTATTACATCAGTTCATCAACGTAACAAATGTACCTCTGGAGTGCAGGTATTAAGAACAGAAGAATACAGTGCGCTGTGGGAAGAGAAGATGTACAGGAAAACTGTAGTGTCTGCACATTTTTTTTCTATAACCCTAAAACTGCTGTTAAAACAGTCTTTTAATCACTAACAACTTATTAGTTCTGGTGGCAGTAGATGCTTTCAGGAAAACGGAGCAGGGACACACTACGATAAAGGGCTTTTTAACATACGGTAGTTACACGAGAATCTTGGCAAGATGTTATGTGTCCAGAAACCTATGGGAAGGGAAAGAACAGACATGCAGGAATTTGGGGGAAAAGAATGCTCAAGGCATGGGAACTATGAGTCCCCATGAGAAAGGCAAGAAGGTACCTGGTACACTGGCCAGACAACAAGGAGGCCAGTGGGGTGATGGTAGGTGAACAAAGGGGAAATGAGGTTGGGATCGGGAGTGCAATCAGTTGGGCTCTAGATTTTTCTGAGAGAGAATGTCACAGGTGGGCCAATGCAGAGGATCCAGTTTAAAAGCACCCCACGTGAGAATGACAATCTTGCAGAAACTGTGACGGTATCAGGCTACAGGTATGCAGACATCACACCACAGGCAACTTATGAGATGAAACAGGTGATCAGGGTGGTGCTGGCCCACTGTCTTTTATCATTGCATCAGTGCTCAGGGATATTCTAGACACATGATGGGGCATGGCTTCCGTGGCAGGTGAGCCTAGAAAACTCAAGAGTTCAGCAAGATGAGAAAGATCTGCTTGATTGCAGGACAACTCTAGAACCTGAGATGGGAACTAGAGAGTCAAGTCTCCTCATACCCAACTGGCGTGTCTAGTGGATTACTCATTTGAGAAACACATGTACATTATTGTCCTGCTTCTTTCCCCTTTGCCTCTGACTGCCAGTAATAAGTCACATTCAAATAATTTTACCAAACAAGCTTGTGAAGCTTTGGTTCAGGAAAGCCCAGTAGATCGTTCACTAGAAAAGAATAGTCCTTTTTTTTCTGAAGACTTTAATTACCCATTGTGTTGCTTCTCATTGTGTTTTCAAAAATTAGTTCATCCAATACTTCATAAAGTGTATATATGATGGGGCCTTGTGAAAGTCTGTACAGAAATGAAATGAAAAGATAACAGAATTTTTCCCATGAACTCTGGGAAGCTCCCGTGTGTATACTATGACATGCACATGACACAGCCATGCTTGCCAACAGTGAAGAAGCACTTACTGGAGATCCCAGACTATGTGCATCCTTCAGTATGGCTTGCATTACAACATAGACCATTTAAAAAAAATTCTTACAAAGGACCAATAAGCAACATCAATATAGGGAGAGAAAATTGAAGTTGTCAAGGATTTTGTTTTACCTGGATTTACGATCAATGCATAGAGAAGTAGCAATCAGGAAAGAAACTGCACGTTGCACTGGGCAACTCAGTTGCAAAAGATCTCTTTAAAGTGTTAAAAAAAAAGTCATTCTGAAGGCTAAGGTGCACCTGATCCAAGAGGTGGTCTTCTCAAACACCCCTCTGCATGTGAAAGCTGGATGATGAGAGAGGCAGACTGAAGACAAACCGGTGCCTTTGAACTCAGGTGCTGCTGAAGACTATTATCTATACCCTGGACTACCAGCAAACCAAACCAATGTGTGTTAGAAAGAAGGACAGCCAGAACTTTCGTCAGAAGCAAGGATGGCAAGACTTTGCCTCGCGTACTTTGGACATGTTCTCAGGAGGGACCAGCCCCTGGAGAACAGCACATCAAGCTGAGTAAAGGATCCATGAGAAAGAGAAGAACCCTCCGTGAGACGAACTAGCACCGTGACCGCAACAGTGAACTCAAACATCAGCATGATTGTGAGGAAGGTGCAGGGATCGGGCAGTGTTTGGTTCTATGGGACACATTGCTGCAAAGGACTTGACGGCAAGCATACCCGGACATTTTTTTAATAAAGGGCCACAAGAGAAACACAAATCAAAACTACCCTGAGATCCTGTTTCTCCCCTGTAAAGACTGTCAAAAGGTCAAGAGCCTGTTAATGTGCTCTGTTGGCAAAGGTTGGGAAACGGAAAGACAGAAACCCCATAGGACAGAGCAGAACTGCCCACAGGGTTTCGGAAACGATGAATCTTTAAGACATGACGACATCTTTCTCCTGTGGAGCAGTTGGTATGTTACAACCACTGACCGCCTGGGTTTGCAGCCAGGCATTTAAGGACGGTGCCACCAGGCCTCCTGGGAAATTCGACAAAAGAAGCAAATCCGTTTCCTCAACAAAGTAAGTTTTGTTTTGTTTTTGAAAATGGGACAGAGAAAAGCGTATTGACCAAATGCAATGTACGCACCTGCATTTGAATCGCAAGTCAAGCCAACCTGGAAAGTGTGAAAATGCCCTGGGGAGATGAGGCTAGCAGGCTGGAGTTCCTGTCACCAAAAAGCTGGAGGTGTGAGCTGGCCCAGAGGCATGGCTACCGAAAGTGCTGGTGATCTACTTCTGAAAAACCCATCCATGAAAACCGCTCTGGGGAACAGTTGATCCAGAAGTCACAACAGACTGGGTGGTTGTTGTGGGTGCTAAGGGCACTGTCCTTACGTTTTTTTAAGGCACTGCATAATTTTAGGAGCTAAATTTCTATATTAAGTATGACGCTGGGATTCGCTACAAAATAAGGCAACGGGAACACAGGAAGTGGGCGGGGTAAAATGTTCTTAATCCCTGAAGCTCAGTGAGGGGTCTGTGAGGTGTTTATTAGACCATTCTCATCACTGAAAGTTTGGCTTGAGAGAAAAATAAGTCCGAGACAAAAGGGCAAATGTTGTATGATTTCACTTTGGTGAAAGATCTAGAATAGGCAAATGCAAAATGAGACCAAAGCAGACTGCGGAGCTCCCGGGCCTGGGGATAGGGAAATGGGGGGTGGGGGTGGGGGGGTTGAGTTTGCTTGGGTGACAGAACACTTTCAGAAATGGCTAGAAGTGACCGGTGCACAAGATGATGAATGTAATTAATGTCACTGAACCGTATACATGTGTTAATAGTTGAAAAAGAAAACCAGTTGAATACAATTTTTTTAAGATTAAAAGGGCAATTTTTTCATTATACTTTACCACAATAAAAAAGGTGAAGTTTAGCCACATACACATAAGCACACGTGTATCATCTATCAAAGCCCAGAGTATGTGTCTACAACCAGCTCCCCTCTACGAAAAATTCATAATATATATAGGTTTTTTTAAAATACAAAAGGTTCTTTTTTCTCACTTGGACCTAGGCGGCATGAGGGATCCCAGGCTAGCCAGGAAAGCTCACCAAGATAAACACGTTGAGTTTCAAATGTTACAAGCGGCCAAGCTCCCGGTGTGGGGCTCTGGGAAAGAATACACTGGATATTCTGGGAAGCACCAACAGCAGAAATGTTTCTGGAGGAAAATTGAGGGCCTCGGCCTTAAATTGAGGTGCATGATCAAATCAGAGAGGCTCGTGGGGGGTCCCAGAGCTCATCTAGGATCTCCGCTGTTCATGGGGATTTTATGCTTAGGGGGAAGGTGGGAAAATTACATTTTCAATGCTTACAAAATTGTTTTTAAAAAATCCCAAGAGAACATATAACCTTACGTGGTGACATCCAAATGTAAAAGTCCTATCTCAGATCACAGAAAAATGTTAGTCCCATAGGTTGTTTTCTGCTTACCAAGAATTTTAAGTATAGTGTAAATGTCCATGAGTGCTCTCCTTCCTGTAAGGCTGTGTAGCAAAATAAACGAACCACCACTCGCAGAGAGAACACGCCATTCGAGGCAGAGAAACGCAGCCCTCAATGGAGCCGAGGCAATGTGCAGGATTCGCCAATGGCTCTGGCAGCCACTCAGCCTGGAAAACCTCCATGCCATGATAGGATCGCACTGCTGGGTGTGGGTCCTTCAGGACCAAGGCCAGGTCCAGGGCTGTACCCCATGCCCTTCTCAGGGGAGGCCGCCCCAGGAGCTCTGGCAGGCAGGAGGATACTCCCCTTGGCCACGGCCAGTTCACAGTCACTGCTCCCAAACGTGGGAGTTTGCTAACGAAAGTAGCAAGAGAAGACCAAGCGTACTAACCCCTCACCTTGCCAGGAACACAACCCACACTCCGCTCTGGCTGCCAGTGTAAACTTTACGCTCGCCCTGCACTGACTCCTGCTTCCTGCTCCATTACCCTGGAGCAAGGCAACCACCCCTCCCGTCCTCCTCGACATCACTGCATCTAAAGGAGATGGATGCCTTCCTAGCCATTCCAAGGGGAAGGAGGCTTTCTGAGTCATCTCAACACTCGGCAGTTTCTTTTCTGGAGCAGTCGGTCTGAAGCTGACTTGACAATACCACCTCTGTCCTCAAAGGAGGGCAATGGGGTGAACCGGACTAGTGGACCCTAAACAAAAGTGGGCATTAAATCAGGAAGGATGAAGAAGGACCCTTGTCTTTGAATGAGAGTGCTGGTAAAGAACATGGAATGTGCCACATGGACTACCACGAGAAAAGAAATCTGTGTTGGAGGAAGTACAGCCAGAAGGCTCCTAAGATGCGAGAATGGCAAGACTTCATCGCACGGACTTTGGACATGCTATCAGGAGGAACCAGGCCCTAGTGAGGGACAGCATGACTGGTAAAGTAGAGGGTCAGTGAAAAAGAGGACTGACACTGTATCTCCAACAATGGGCTCAAACACAGCAATGACTGGGTGGATGATGCAGGACTGGGCAGTGTTTGATTCTGTGGAGATACATGAAATGAGTAACTAAGGAAGCCTCTAGTTCACTTGTCAGTACTAGTCACTCGTGATGACTGTCAAGTTAAATGCAATGGCTTTCCTTTCTTATCCAGCCAGTTAGCAGAAGGGATCCAGAATGACACTCCCACGGCTCATGTGGAAACATCCTAACAGGTATTTGAGTGTCCTCAGAAGATAGAAAGCCACAGGACCTAGGCGATGCTGGTCAGATGCTCACTTCATTCATCCTTCCTTAGAAAGGACAACATTGCTGTCCGCTTGACATAGTGATACTGATGCAGTAGAGGATGCAGAAGAACAGAATTCTGTTACTGGCATGTAGCGTAGCAGTCATGACAATGATTCCCATCATTTCTATAGGAGGCTTATTATTGCTAGACACTGGGCTCCATTTAGTCCAATCATCATCATGTACAAGAGCCCCAGCGGTGTGGCAGGTAAGTACTCGGCTGCTAATCAAAAGGCTGGTGGGTTCCAACCCACCTGAAGCTCCAAGGGAGAAACATGTGGCAAGCTGTTTCCACACAGATGGCAGCTTTGGCATGCCTATGGGGCAGCGCTACTCTGTCCTATAGGGTTGTTATGAGTAGGAACCAACTCAACAGTAAAAGGTTGGGTTTTGGTTTTTATCACCATTTACAGACAAGAACAACAGGTACAAAAAGCGTAAGGCATTGTCCAAGTTCAGAAAGGGAAATAAGGCTCTGAATTGAAACAAAATGACTTACAATCAAAAGGCATGCCACACTCTTTCTTAAAATGGTTTCTTTTGCATCAACAATGTCACCATTTGTAAAACACTGGCTTCTTCTGTTCATTCCATTGGCAGAGGTATATGACTTATGTATTGTAAGATATTCACCCCCAACTCTTAGTAGGGATAAAGTTCTAATTGTAAATATGTAAAATGGAGGAAGAGCTATAGACCAGCACTGTCTATAGAACCTTCTGCGATGACGTAAAATGTTCTATTATCTGTGCTGTCTGTGGCATCGGCCACTAGCCTAGTGGCTCTAGGCCAAGGAAAACTGTGCCCTCTAGGGGACATTTGACCATTTCTGCAGACATTTTGGGTTGTGGCCGCCATCTAGTAGGTAAAGGCCAGGGATGTTGCTACAAATCCTACAATGCAAAGGACAGTTTCCCACAGCAAAAGAGCAATGCAGCCCAAAATGTCGATTGTGCCAGGTTCACTACCAGTGGCTACTGACTGAGCCCTTGTGGTAGAGCTTCTGAGCCTTGAGAACTAAAATGTATATACTCTATTTAATTGAAATGAATTTAAATTTTCATTAAGAATGAAGAGACTGAAAGTAACAAAGAAGGAGTCAGTTTCAACAGCAATGTGTGTCGACAGCGCAATATGCAGAAATATAAAAGAAATCGTAAAGGAGATCAAAGTCACGGCTGCATGGCCCGAGTGTTGTGATTTAACAGAGCTGCACACACCTTCAAGGAAGAGAGAGATTTCCGTGCTTAGCATCGGGAAAGGAGGAGTACACATATAAAAGCCTAAGTGTGAAACACCCACGAGGCTTTAGGACACGTGTGCAGACACCAAACAGGACAGCACAAAATGAAAGTGCAGGAAACGTCTCCCTTCCGGGGACTTGGGCAACTCACTCTTGCAGGGTCTCCACTCCCTTCTCCTTGTGCTGCAGCTCTTGCTTCATCTGAGCCAGCTCGCGTTTTAATCTGGAAAGCTAAAGACAAACAGCATTGTTGGGTTTCCCCAAAAGACAAGCTACACAAAAAATTTATCTACTGGTTTTCTCATTTAAGTTTTATTGCCTTGCAATTTCATGAACCATGTCTATTTTCTTCATAAACCTCCAATCATATGCACATACATAAAACAGCCCATCTAGGAAAAAAAACACTTTGCTTGTGTATGAAAATCCCAGACCCCTGAGAGCTTCATACCCAAGTGGGGGAGTGGCAATTATTCCCCTTTTCAAAGTACTGCTTTGTATATTACATTTAGCAAACCATGTAAAACTTTGATCATTTTTACTTTTATGTGCTACTCATAGAAACCACATATTAAATATTATTTCTAGATATGTGGTCCCTGACCACCTGTAACTCAAGTGCCTAGAGTGTTTATTCAAGCAAATTCTGGGACCAATTCAGGCCTACTTTAATGCACAAAGGTGGGCCTGGCAGTTTACATTTTTGACCAGCACCCCAGATGTTCTTCCTAGGCAAATTTGACAACTAGTACATTAAAATCTTGGTTTAAAGTATCCTATGCAAACTGTCCCCTTTCCCAGACACCCTGGCATGGCCCAAAATAACACAGAGAGAGAGCATGAGAATCCATCTGGTCACATGCCTTGGTAGGAATTATTTTGCAAAAAAATCTATCAATCCCTGGCAAAATGGTAGATTGCTACCCTTGAGTATAGCTCGTACACACTTACACACACACATACACACACACAGGGGGCTTCACAAAGTTCATGCAAAAATGGAATACAAAAAAAGGGGGGATTTTTTCATGAACTTTTTGAAGCCCGCTCGTGTGTGTGTGTGTGTGTGTGTGCGCGTGTGTACACACGCACACGCACGCATGCGCGCACATTAAGACCAGAAGGTCAACAGCTATTTTGGAGCATAGATGAAGAGATAGGGGAGGCGGGCAGAAGATTAAGGAAATGGCAGCAAAATAACTAGAATAGAAATCAGAAGAATTCTGACACGATCTGAAGAATGTAACCAAGGCTGCTGATCATCTGTCTACAAACTCTGGAATGGGAAATGGTTTTACTGGGCAACTTTTCATCAAAAATTAAATTTAATAAAGAATAAACAAAAGTCTTCTAAGGCTGGGCCCCGCTGGTCACAGATCTCTCCAAACAGGGCTGGGTCTTCTGGGCCCTCGAAACAGCAGAATACAAGATTATTTTTATGTAATATGAACTAAGAGTCTCAGAGGACACTTTTCCCCTCCTATTGGGAAAAAAGTAGAGACTAAAACAAAATGCAATAATAATCTATGAACTCTTAAGCACACCACCGAGCACCAAATGAATCAGGATAGGTAATGCTACATAAAATACATATGGTACTCTTAACTTGGAAAACATTAGTTTTTACTCACCCTATCCCGACGACCTGCGATTTCTGCTTTAATTTGGTGAGGGTCATACTTTGTATTTGTTGAATATCCAGAGAAGGCTAAATACAGAAGACAAACATTTACTGTTATCTGAGAACCTTTCAAATAAAGAACTGCATCTATCGAGGCGGGAACTTCAGAGTCACCGTACTAAAATATGGCATCTAAGTCTCATTCCACAACCTCAGATTTTCTTTGTTGATTTTTACATGAGGCCTTTCTATACAATGACACATAATAAAATATATGACACATAATAAAATATATGGCAAGACATAAATCAAACCTCTGAATATGTCTACTGGAGAACTGTTGCTATTGTTGCTGTGCATCGATTTCGTCTCATAGAGACCTCATATGACAAAGTAGAATTTCCAATGCTGTAATCTTACAGGAGCAGAGTGCCATGTCTTTCTTCTGCAGAGATTCTGGGTAGGTTTAAACGGCCAGCCTTTTCGTTAACAGTCAAGTGTTTTCCTGCTGTGCTACCAAAGCTCTTTCCTATAGAACCACTTGGTTTAAAAATTACATCCACCCCACCCAAAATAAACCAAACCCACTGCCGCCAAGTCGATTCCAACTCGGCGATCCTATAGGACAGAATACAACTGCCTGTGTGGGTTTCTGGGACTGTGACTCTACGGAAGCAGCCAGTCAGCCTCATCTTTCTCCCGAGGAGCTGCTGGTGGGTGTGAACTTCAATGTAATACATAACCCAAGGTGGGGGGAGGGGGGATGAGGAGGAATGATTACAGTATGGTAAACGAATTTTAATATGTGAAGAGTCCATACAGCATGGACCCATTTCTACTGTCTTTTAAAGTGCACTCCCACATAGAAGTCACTAGAAAATTAGACATCAAAATGGCAAGTACAGTTAGTCTCAGGGGTTGCATTCCAAATGATTTTAGTTCTTAAAAAATTTCATCACAGCTATTATCTCCACAGGAACCATGATTGAAACAGGAAAGAAAATGAATTTCAATTTTATTTTAAAAAATGTTTTAAACCACGTGCTAGTCACATGTCTCTATCTGGCAGGCTTTGGACAGGTTGTTTCCCTCCAGTTGGATCTAAGGGCTGGTTTTCTGTGGATGTGAAGCTAGAGCACATCACAGTGTACGACCAGGACAAACACGCTCTTGACAGACACAACATCATTACCATGACCAACTACAACCTAGGGGTGAAGCACACACACAGAGCTGTTGACACCCTATGCACATTTAACACGGTTTTTGTCTGCCCCAAAGGGCCTAGATCCCTTTCCGGTGTTGCCAGTCCTTCCTCTCTTGGCCCCGTGCTTTCCTGGTGTGGCTGTCTCACTCCCTGCCCTTGGCGATTGGGGAGAAGTGCCTTGCCTGGTTCTCTCCCCAGGGGCTCCTCCTCAGGAGCCTATCACACCACGGGACGGGGCGGGTGGTGGGGGTAAGGGGGGCTGACTCCGGATTGCTTTCATCCGTAAGTCCCACCTGCTCAGAAGACCCATCTGCAGCCCCAGCCTCCTTTGTTTTAACTTCTTTGATCTGCATACCAAAGGCTGCCTTGCATTCTGATAACTCAGGGGCCAACCACTAAAAATGAAATCAAAATCGCTTCCTGACTTTAGATTAGAAAGGAGACTCATATGCAAGGCCATCAGCAGCTTAAGTAGCAGGATTATGTAATAGCCTCAATTTGGTTACTTCGGTCTCCATAAGCCAGAATCTCAAACAAAAGAATCTACTAGAAAGAAATATCTGGAGCTCAATGTTCGTCAACTTGATGTTAAAATTTCTTAATATTATTTTTGTATTTTCTTTCCAAATTCCAGAAATTTTCTTATATAGAATCATGATCTCTCTAAGACATGTGGTAAAATGTGCCTTAGACCTAGATGTCTATTTCCAAACTCTATGACTTCCATCTGGGCTTATTACTAATTTTTTTTTTGCTTCCATTTATTAAGATCTGCAACAAGAGCAAAACTTCACACGATACCCTTTAAAGAAAGAAATCTTTTCAACAAACCTCTACGTTGAACCCTACGTTTAGCTTCCTAGACAGACGCATAAAGGCTTATAATTCTAAGGTAATATGCAACTAAGTCGTGGGCTGGCACCTGCATGTGTGTCAAACTTGCAGTTAAAGGAGAAAATGGCTCTTTCCTGTTAAGGGTAGAAAGTAACCCCAACACCAAATTCCAACAATGTGAACTGCAATGTAAAAAATAACTAACCATTATCGGTTACTACTATTAGTAACAATAATGGCAAAACTTTTTCGGTCTATACAATTTCATAGGAAATGCTAGCAAGAGACTTGAAATGCATTGGGGGAGGTGCAGTGGATACTGTGGTCCTCCACACAGCAAACTGTCCTCCATTACTCCCTCTCACCTAAGAGAACTTCGGTGTTTCCCTGTGTCCGCCTCTCCCCCAGGAGACCCAGAGAGTACCGCAGTTCTAGCAGAGGAGCTTGATAAGCCAATGATATCAGTGAACCACGGAATCCACTACTGAGGAAACTCATGGTAGCTCCAGAGGCCTTCTCTATGTGATAATGAATTCCTTATTGTCCAATAAGACATAGCCTCTTCTGTTACTCACAGCTGAAGCCATCCAAAATGATTGAAGATATTTCATTTACATTGATACTAATCGTGATACCTTTGTTACAGTCCCCCAAACGATAAAATTTCAGGACTTGGAGGGGGTGGGAATTCATTTGATCTTGACAGTGAATACATTTGATCTTCAATTGCTAAGGATATTTGTGAAGAGTAGTATAACTTTTAATATTATAATTCCATTTCTAAACACAAATTCTCAACTCTTTCCATGTGCATTCTGATAGAACTTTTTATAGAGCTGAAGGTATAGCCCAGGACTCTGGATCCCATTTTTAACAGCATGCCCTCCACAACATATATAAAAAGAAATCACTTCCTCTGCTAACACATGTCTCCAATCTCTAAGTTTATGATGGAGACCAGACTTTTGCCTCCGAAGCTTTCTTCTCTTTAAGAGTTCAGTGAGCAGAGCTATCAAATAGCCTAAGGAATCTGCTCAGACATGTAATATCATTTTGGATGATATAATAACAAAAGGTATAGCCTCACTGGACCACAACAATGTAAAATATTATAATGTGCTATGATGGGTGTCTCTCACACTTACGTCATCTATTCTCATAAAATACAGAAAAACACTTTGTGAATTAAAAGACCGAGTTCTGTAGTGACTTGAAATCACTACACTGTCGGTCAGAGAGGGCTTCGTGTCCAGAACTTGGGTTCCTGGGGCTTAACACACATACCCCCGTGACCCCCAAAACCTTTCGTTGCACGGACTTTCCAACAGGAGGAAGAATACCCTTCCAGCTCCCCAATGCCCATCACCAAGTAAGTGGACTTGGCCTATTTATTTAGCACTCAAAACACTGCATGCCCCAGCACTTATCTTGGGTTTCTATTTTACCAGATACTCAAAGGAGGAAGCTCAGGCCTCTCTCTCTGACACACATCTCTCCTCTGTGCCATACCCGAGGGGCACCCAAGGGGAGGAGCTGCTTTAACAAGACCATCCTCCAAAATGGTCTGTCTGGCAGCTGGCCCTGCAGGACCAGGTGTGTGCCCCAGGGACCAGTGCTTACGGGGGCTGCTCCAGAGAGCAGAGAGGGCTCTGGGGGAAAAAATACAGCAAGCCGGGACAGGTTCCACCCTAACAGGCACTAATTATCAAAGTAGGGACAAAGGTACACATGTAAAGAAGTGAAGCCAACTAAGGAGGGGATGACACTTTTTTAAAGGCACTACAAGCAAAGGCTCAAATAAGTCCATTCAGAAGTAATGCAAGATGCCATCAAACCCCAACTAAGAACTCTCTCTCCAGAACATAGTTGGGGATTATCTCTTGGTAAACACATGTGTAAGGGTGAGGATTGCCAGGTATTACACATGAAAAATCCAGCATGATCTCTTTTTCTCCTGCCTGCTCCAACATGCTAAGTCAAGGAAAACAAAAGCGAATATCCAAGCTGTGGCCCTTATCCTAATCCAGATAGCAGATGAGAAACCCTTTAACAAGGAACCAGTAGAAGACAGTCTTGGTGGGATGGGCTTATAGCCTCAGAGAGAACATTGGCAAGTCTGATGACTGATAAGGCAGACCTAACTTCTCCACCACCTAAGACAAGAATTTAGGGCGGGTCAGCACTTTCTCACCAAAGATAAGGTAGGCTCTTTCCCAGCCACCCAAGGAGACTTTTGGTGGAGATCTGTGGCATTAGACTCTTAGTAGATCCCAGGAACCAGGTAACAAAATCATACTGCTGTTGTTGCTAGAAGGGGCATTAACTACGTAGGCCTAAGTACTTGGGGAATCTTAAAAAAAGAAAAAGAAAAACACCCCAAAAAACAAGATTGAACCCACCCAAGACCAATTAAATTAAAATCTCCGGGGTGGGGCCCAGGCAGCAGTTATTTTGTTAAAAACCTCTAGGGGGATTGTGGGACAAGTCGTAGAGATGAGGGAGTGGCAATCTCTGTCTCAATCTCTCTCTCTTATACACGCACACACACACACACACACACACCTCCATCATGTCAATTCCAACTTACAGCAACCTTAGAGGATAAGGCAGAACTGCCCCTGTGGGTTTCCGAGACCGGTAACTCTTTCAGAGTAGAAAGTGCCATCTTTCTCTTTTAGAGTGGCTGGTAGTTTCAAACTGCTGACCAACCCATAACCCATTACACCACCAGGACTCATAATATCGGGTCTCAAAAACTCACTGTCATTGAGTCAATTCTGACTCATAGTAACCTACAGGATAGGGTAGAACCGCCCCTATGGATTTTCTGAAACTGTCACCACTATGTCACTAGTGCTCCTTCAATAGTTTAGGTTTGGCATGCCATAAGGTCTCTGTATGAACGCCTCAATTCTGCCCCTCTAGCTGCCATGGACAACAATGAAAAGAAGGAGTACGTGTTCCAATAAAGCTTTGTTATAAAACACAGTAGGGTGCCGGATTTGGCTCATCGTTTGTTGACCTGTAGTTCAGGGTACAATTTTTATCTGGTGCAAGAATTCCTCCCAGAAGCTCCTAGAAATGATCATCTACCTCATCTGAACACACCGGGGAAGAATGAAAGGGCAGCTCCTGAAAGGGGAGAAGGGGGGCCAAGTTAATTTAGGGTTCAAAAGGAGGCCAAACGTTGTGATGGAAACCAGGAGAAAATGCTACAACATGGAGGTGGAGAAAAGGTACTGGGTGTAGTTCAGAGAGAATTTGTCCCAATCTTGCAGAACAGGGCCATCCCAATACTCTAGAAAGCATCGCTTCGGGCTGAGTATTGGGGCCCTAGTTCATAAATGCATAGAGAAGAGAGCTGCAGGCTTAGTCTTAAGTCTCAAAAACATTTGTTTTTGACGGGGGTGGGGTGGGGGACAAAAAACCGTCAAAGCTTGGGTATTCTTAGATATCCAAAAGCCCATTATTGACACACCATCTTTCCTCTCCAATGAATAAGGTACTCGCCTGGTGATTTACAAAGCTCCGTGGGAAATCTGTGAAAGGTGTTGGTGAAATCCAATTGCCCTTCATCCGTCCTGTCTGTGCTCTGCTCCCACACTCCATGTACACCAATACCCAAGCCATTGCCTTGGAGTACATGCCAACTTCATAAGGGCAAACTAGAACTGCCCCATAGGATTTTCAAGGCTCTGAATATTTACAGAAGTAAATGGCCACGTCTTTCTCCCATGGAATGGCTGATGGGTTTCAACCACTGACCTTTCGGTTAGTAGTCTAGTATTTTAACTACTGAGCCACATACCAATGCCAGGTGTAAACATTTTGCCAGAAAACTAACAAGTCATTTAGCAATTCTACCCTGGGCCATGAGAAACTTCAAGTAGTAGAAATTGTTCTGCCCTTAACTTGGCCCCGTTACCAAATTCGGCAGAGGGCTTGCCAATTTTTATCTTCAGGTAATTTGAAAACCAGGGGGCAGATGATGTGTTCCAAAGCCACCATCAGCTCTTCCACTGAAGGCTAAAAACACAAGTTCTGCCACTGGATGTGTGGCCTTGAAGAGTCTCTGAGTGGTGCAAACCACTCAGCGCTTGGCTATTACCAAAAAGCTAGCTAGTCAAATCCATCCAGAGGCACCCCAGAAGAAAGGTTGGACCATCTTACTCCTGAAAATCCAGTCATTGAAAACCCTAGGAGACCCAGTTCTACCCTGAAATATATGGGTCAGAAGCAACTCGATGACAATCTTTTGGTGGTGTTTTTTAACCTT
Organism: Echinops telfairi; assembly: GCF_000313985.2. Lineage (NCBI taxonomy): Eukaryota > Metazoa > Chordata > Mammalia > Afrosoricida > Tenrecidae > Echinops > Echinops telfairi. The sequence continues at coordinate 18,675,491 of NW_022103951.1, forward strand.
GAAGTGATTTGGCCTCCCCAATATTCAGTTTCTCAGGTGTACCACGAAGATAACAACAACGAGGACTTCATCGTGTTGCAATCTTGTGAGTGCCTATATCGAGCTCATTGACTATGGGTTCCTTTCACTTGGACTCCTGACTAAGGAAGAAGAGAGGAGTAGGAAACAAGTCCAAATTGTATTCTGTTCCCAGCATCTGGGACACCAGATGACACCTCCCTGCTTGAGATGACTAACAGCGTGAGAGCTCTGGGCGGTGAGAGACCCATGTCACTGGCCAGCTGACAAGTATGCTATGGGCTCCTGCCACTACCGCTCCTTTAAGGGCCTGGCACCTATGTGCTGTCATGCTTATGGAAACAGTCTTCTACCTCTTTCTCCCATGGTGGGTTCGAGCTGCTGACCTTTTGGTTACCAGCCGAGTGCTTGCCAAATATTTGTTGAGTGACTGCCAGATGACCAGCTGATTCCAGTGCAGGGTAGTGATTTCCTACAGCATGCGACTAAACCCAATATGAAACTGGCTTGCCCAAGTGACCCAGCAGAGAGATAGCTCATAACATCATGAGTGTTAACCGCAGGGGGTAGGGTCAACTCACAGCTGGCATATGAGCGGCAGTCATCCTCACACATCTTGTGCAGCTGCTGGAACTCCTCCTGGGCCAGCTCGAACCGCTGCTGCTTAATCTGGTATATTTCTTTCTTGGCATTGAGAGCCTCCTGGGCTACAATTAAATATTCCTTCAACATCCGTTCCTGCTCCCGCCTCCACTGCTCTCGGGGATCCTCAATCTGGGTGAGCTCTGGAATCAAAGAGTAAGAGCACATGTGGCTTACAAGGACAAGCTGTAGGCTGGCCAACAGCCACGCAGTCATGCTGCTAGTCAACCAGGATGCACATTCTGGCAGATTCCGTGTATCAAACCCATCTAGAATGCAGAACACCTATTATTTCTCTATAGCCATGGTTGAGACGAGAAGAAAACCCCACAAGGCAGATACAAAATAGTCCACTGGAGTGGGGAAGACAATACAATTGCCCACAGATAATGACCACACTGTAAATAAACTCGGGAGTAGATGAGCCCAAATGAGCTCGTAACTGTCAAAGTAAGAAATATTTACAACCTTCTTCTTGTGGACTTCCTTCATGCAGGAAGCTATAAACCCTACTGCCACTTGACTTGGCTTGCTCTCCTGGTCTTTCATCTCCGTGAAAGGCCGAGCAGCATTTTCTCACTCTTTGCTGACTTCCTTGTCTCCTCCTACTCATAAATCCCTGTCTTCCGCTCCGCTTTCTCACTCCCATGGTTCTCCTAAGCCTATCTCGAGCTCCAAGCTCTCTCCTGAGTTCCTGTCTTTTATTTCCAACTGCCTCCTAGACACAGCTCCATCTGGACAGACCCAAAGTCATTCTGAGTCACTCATGCAAAGCAGAGCCCATTCTTACCCTCTGCCCTTTCACTGCCGAAAACAAAACAAAGCCAACCGACCACAAAGATAACAAACACCTGCTTCTCCGCAGGCCTTCCCGCTCTCAGGATCGCCATCACCTGGGAACCGACTGGACGCTTCTTCTAAGAACGCCTGTTCCTCTCCCTCACCTAGAGTATTCAATGTGTCCCCAAGAGTCAGTGGTTGCTGACCCTTGATTGCCTCTCAGTGAGCAGCACACCTTTCTTTCCGGTCCCTTTTGGGTTAATCAGGACCTCATGATTTCCCTCCAGGAATGTCCAGGCTTCCTGCCTCTTTCCGCCACAACCCAACATCCCTTCCTAACAACTCAGCTGGAAATTCTTAAAAGTACCAAGTCCAAACGCCATAAGAGTGGAACATGTGTAAGTTATGGGGGTTATGATACCACTAGGGGCGGGGGGGGGGGTGCCAGTGAGTGATTTCGATTGGCTAGCTCGGTTTCCCTCACCAGCTGTGAGAGATTATTCAGCAATTTCAAACTAATCGCCATAGGTGTTATTGGCCATAGAAACAGCTTTGCTTAAGGATCCCCCAAATGGACTTGCCAGCTTCATCTTGATTTTCTGTCCTTTTCCCCACAAACAGACTGAACTTTTCCAAAGTCCCTGAACAGGCCAGGTTGACTCATCTACTCTGCTCTGCTCCCTTCTGCCCAGCGGGGAATCTTAGCATCTCTCCAAATTCATCAAAAACTGTATTGTGCGACAAGGGATGCAGTGAAAGCCACGCGAGCAGGAACTCGACTGGACAGGCTTGTTTTTCTGGGTCTCACACGTTCCCCGCCTCTGACAGGGTGCAGCCTCACCACTTTCTTATCGCTCTCCATTAGAGGGGGGAAATGTCGCTTTTCTTTTCTGACACGTTTCTGCTTTCTGCAGGTCTGGCTTTCACAGGTCTTACTGGATCGTGTCAAATTTGCTCTGGTGCCCATTGTTAACTGTACAATTCAGTGACATGAAATACAGCCCTCATATTGGGCAACCATCACCACTACTTAGTTCCAAAACATCTTCAGGCTGCCAAACATCCAGAAATTCTTACCCCTTAAGCAGAAGTCCCCTGTTCTCCTTCCCTTGCTCCCTGGTGACCATTCCCACTGTCTGGGAGGAGGAGTTAATGACTCAACCTCGGTGTCCCTGGCCTAGAAGAGGAGCTCCATGAGGGCGAGGCCGGGTCTCACTTTCCCATGTCCTCGGGGCCTCACCTCGGTGGCTGCAATGAGAGGCACTCTGCCAATGCCTGCTGTGACTGAAGGAATTAGCAAGAGGCGGGAGGAAGAGGGGCATTGAAGGATGACCACGTGGGGCTTATGGGTCAGGCGAATCTGCAGGCGCTTGGGTCTCAAGAGTGGCAAGCAAGTTGTCTAGAAGGACTGCTTAAAGGCCGATGCCACTGGGAAACCAGGTGGGGAAGGAGAGAGCCTGCTGATAAAGCCATGTAGCAGTCCCACTGGCTGAGTGACTAGCAGGGATTCTAAGCCCAGATGATCTCTCTCTGATGGTGTCTCTCTCTCACACACACAGGCTCTGTCTCCGCCTCTCTATCTTTCTCCCTATCTCTATCGATATCTCTAGGTCTATCATTACCTCGCTCTTGATTTCTGTCTTCACCGATATCCCTATCCCTATCTAGAAGCCCTCTCTTGCCATTCAAGAGAGCTGCAGGCAGGGACACCACTTATTCTCATCTCCAAGGGACACTGCACAGTCTTTGGATGGCAGTTCTGACTGAGTGCCAGCTGAAGGCAATGTATCACAGGACAGCGACAGGAAGGACTCCCAAATTAGGTTTCTGAGTACTAAACTCGGAGGGTTGGCAGGCACGCAGGAATGAGTCCTGAAGACACCAACCTGGAGGAGATCACACTAAGGGGAAATGAGAGGCCGTGAGCCCGGACTAAGGAAAGCTCTTCCTAAATTACTCAGGAGGAGGGCACCGGCTATTTTCAGGACACCCTCACCCTGCCCTGCCTCCCCATGTTCAATAAACAGAGACAGGGAACATACACCAAGGGGGAGCCAGAGTTCCTATCTTTATCTAATAAAGAGTTGCCTGGCAATAAAAATGACAATGACAGAAACACTGAGGGGGCTAGACTATGAAGGGGAGATTGTGACAAAGTATAAATCCGAGAGAGAAATGGATCCCCAGTTTGTACCCATGTCCAAGGAAGGCTGAAGAAGAGCCAGAAAGCCCCATATGAGGAGTGGAGGACTAACCTCGGATTTATTGGGGCTCTAGGTGCAAAGTCTCACCCTTGGCACTATGGGCATCTGGAAGCAGGACACTCTTTGGTGTCCTTGGCATTACAGTGTGTTTAGCAGCATGGTCTGCCCCTCCCCACTAGATGCCCGCAGCACCCCCAGTATACACCTTGTGACGACCAAAAAAAGGCTCCACACATGGCCAAGTGTCCCCTTGAAGAATTGCCCCCAGTTGAGAATCACTGTTCTAGGTAGTTCTGCACGGATCTCTTTCGCCAAGATCATAAAGGTATCAGACATCAAAGTTAAAATTAAATGTATGTGATAAAGTAACCCCTTGCGCACTGATTGCTTCAAGAGCTCTTAAGTTCTATTTTGTAATAAACGATCTTCTCATGAAAACATGCAGTTCGGTTCCCAGGCTGCCTGAGAAATCTATTCCTTATATGAGATATTAAAAACCTCTATAAAACATATTATATGCATACCTCTACAAAACACAAGCAAGGCATAGCTACATAGCTGCTTCGTGTTCTGAAGAGCTCAGCTCATAACTTCAGATTACATTCATAAAGCCCCGTTTCATGCTGCTTCAGGCAGTGGCAATTTTTGAGCTCTGCAAAAATTCATCATGTCTTTGAGATCCAACATGAAAAGCCATTCACAAATAATTATCACAATGTGGCACTCTACTCACTATTTATGTGGTCCATGTAATAAATTCCAATTTGTTTATCATATACAGTTTCCCATCCTAAAGGAAGTTCATCCCCAACACAATCGGCAAAGGTCAATGGCTTTGTTATCCTGCAAAAGAAAACCATAAAAACATATTTGAAAATTAGGTCAATGTCATAAAGTTTTCCATGGGCTCGACCCATGGGTTTTTTAAAATTTACTATTATTTTGACAAGTGGGTTTTAATACAAAACTATGTAATCTCTTCTTCAATTGACTGATTTTGCTCTGTTCAGTTGGAAAATTAATTCACAGGCTTTGCCCAAATAATAATTGGTAACTGTACCAGTATCTTCATACATAAAAGCATTCATCTCAAAGTGCAACTTTAAATACCAGTGAAAATGGCTATTGACAGTTATGTACTAACAAAACAGGTAAAACAAGCATCTTCCTCCAAAGAGTATGTTTAGTGACGTGGGGCAATGGAATGTAGCTCTTCCAGAACAATGGGAGAGTAGCTATGCTTTGTTCTCATTACCTGAGACATACCCCCTCCCAACACTCCATCTCCATACATTACACATGAATGCTAGCTTGGGTCTCTACAAATGGCATCTGAAAGATTTCCCTTTCCCCGTGCCCCAAATTTCATGAATTACACTGTAGCCACTGGCCAAATGCAAAAGCACAGCAAGGAAATAGCACAATAGGATGCCCATTAAGTATTTTCTATATTTTCCTATGGTCCAGATAGGAATTATCAATTGGTCCTTTCTTTGAGTATTCTGGGGGAGGGAGGGGACAAAACAACAAAAGCAATGTTGTCTCCAGAACCGCTCTGAAATCTGACTCAGGAAGTCTTAGACTGAGGCAAAAGATAAAGTCAGAGATTTTCAAATGGATTTTTTTTTAAACAGAGCTTCCCGCTCCGCCCCCTTCCCAGGGATCACGATGATTGACAAGACAGATTTAGGCCTGCAGCTGTTGTAGAAAGCTGGACACACCTAGAATTGTCTGCGTGTAGGCAGCTATCTATTCGCCTGTCTCTATAATAACACACTGACTGGTATGCATGGGAATCTTATAACCTAAATTTCACTAACCCAACCCTCCCACATCCAATTAGACTCCTGTTCTGTTCAAGTTCCCTTCCCCAAGAAAGTGAGGCACCAGGCATGAAGCCAAAACTCATGAGACCGGTGTGAATTTTGAATGTGTGAATTCCCCAAACAGCTTCTGTAACAGAACTCTCTCCAAGGAGCATTTTAGAAGTTGATAAAGCACCATCAGAAAGCCCTTGATGTTAATGTGCCTTTATTTAAACACATGCTAACATTTTTCCAAAGTTAAGAATCAATATAAAAACAAAGATGATAATAGCAAAAAACCCCACCCCGCCCCCACCCTATCATCTAGTTGATTCTACTCACTGTGACCCTCTAGGACAGAAAAGAATTGCTACCTAGTGTTTCTACGGTTGTAAATCTTTATGGAAACAGGCTGCCACATCCTTCTCCCATGAAGCAGCTGGTGGGTTTGAACCAGTGATTTTTCGGTTATCCATCCAACAATTAACCCACTGCACTACCAAACCCAAAACCAAACTCACTGACATTGAATTGTTTCTGACTCATAGCGATTCCATAAGTCAGGGTAGAACTTCCCTTTAAGGGTTTCTGAGGCTGTAACTTTTTATGGGAGTAGAAAGCCTCAAAGAGCAGCTGGTAGTTTCGAACTGCTCACCTTTCAGTTAGCAGCCCAACACATAACCACTGTAGCACCAAAACTCCTTAAAAACAAAGATAGGGAAGATGAATTCAAACATGCTGTGGGCATTCTAAATACCAGCACTCAAAAAAAATCACAGTATCACAAGATTAACCTACACCACACATGCAGCCTGTCCCAATCCACATGAGAGGAATGATATGACAGTGATGTGTTTCCAAGTCAAGCAAAATCATGACAGGGTGTATGTGTGAATTGGGTCCTAAATGAGCACCAAGCCATGGTAAGAGCAATCCTATTGTAATCCAAATTGAGTCTTGACTAAGTTTCTGCTTTCTAGATTCCCGTATATAAGCCTAGAGCAGGGGTCCTCAAACTTTTGAAACAGAGGGCCAGTTCACTGTCCCTCAGAGCCATTGGAGGGCCAGACTATAATAAAAAAAAAAACTATGGACAAATTCCTATGCACAATGCACATATCTTATTTTGAAGTTAAAAAACAAATGGGGCAAAAACACCTGGTGGGCCTGATAAATGTTCTCGGGGGGGGCCGCATGTGGCCCCTGGGCCATAGTTGGAGGACGCCTGGCCTAGAGAAAAACGTGGCTGAGTGAGGATGACCGTTTGCATCCCTCAGGGACACTGAAGACAAAATAAAGGACTTGGAGTACAATCCAAGAAGATCCCATGAGCATCTTTGGACCCAATCAGTCAAGTCCATCGTCAAGTAGAGAGTCCATTGATATCTCCACATTCAACTCTGAGAGGTAGAGAAGATCATTCACAAAGCCCCTTGCAGGTGCTTGTCCATTTGGTGAAAAAAAAAAAGGCGGAAAAGTCCCAGCACTCGAGAAGCAGGCACAGAAGGCGCCATCAGAAATGAAAGCAATTGCAGGGTCACTGTCTTATTTTGTAATTTCTCAAATTTATAGGGACACCTCTGGATAGCTACTCTTTTTCCAAAATTGTCCATTAAAGCAAAGCCCAATTCTCTCACATGAAATGTGAGATAGTGAATTGGCACAGCGACCACTTAAAAAAAACACCTTAACGCCTCCTGCAGATTTCTACCAGGCTTTTATAATCAACGATCTCCTTGTGATGTGTTTGTTTTGTAATTATTACGCCCTGCCCTCGCTTCTAAGGAACGCTGGTGGCATAGTGGCTTATGCATTGGGCCGGTAACAGTAAGGTTAGCAGCTCAAACCCACCAGGTGTTCCTTCAGGAGAACGATGAGGCAATCTGCTCCCATAAAGGCAGACAATCTCAGCAATTCAATATGGTAGCTATGAAGAGGAATCAACTCAATGCCCTTAGGGAGTTTACCCTCACTTCGACTTCCCTTTTAGCTGGTCAATTCATAAGGGTGAGTGTTTCTTTGAAGTTGCTATAAGTAACCCTATAAGTAAGTTCAGAGGAGAATTGCTCCATGGGTTCTCAAGACTGGCCTTTTGGAAGGAGACCACCACACTTGTTTGCCAAGGCACCTCTGGGTAGGGTAGATTCGCCAACGTTTTAGATAACAGTCAAGTGCCTTAACCAGTAGATAGGTAGTCTAATACAAGTAAGTAGTCACCCAGGGACTTCCTTTTTAAGTAGTGGTATACAGTTTAAGTGCAGGTGGTGCTGTGGTGAAGGATTCAGCCGGTAACCAAATGACCGCTAGTTCAAATTGACCAGCTGCGGCTCTGCAGGAGAAAGATGTGACAGTGCTTCCAATACAATTACGGCCTTGGGAACACTCAGCAAGTCGACTCCGTTCTCGGTTCGCAATGAGTGAGGATTGACTTAACAGCAATGAATGCTGCTTCAGGGAATTTTTCTTTGTGGATGAAAAATGGAACACTATGAATTCATGGATGCCTGAGGTCAAAATGAGGTCCTTTGTGTAGCCTTTGGCCTTGGTTCTTTGGGGGAAATGGTTTGAGAGGTTTTATTTCCCCCTAAGCCCAGAGGGTTTGTTACCTTTGTCTAGATCAGTGGTCCTCAACCTGTGGGTTGCCACCCCTTTGGGGGTTCAAACAACCCTTTCACAGGGGTCGCCCAATTCATAAAAGTAGCAAAATGACAGTTACGAAGTAGCAATGAAAATAATTTGATGGTTGGGGGGATCACCACAACATGAGGAACTTTATTAAAGGGCCGTGGCATTGAGAACCACTGGTCTAGATTGAGACTGGGTATGCAGTAAGCAACTTGGTTTTTTGTTTTTCAATACTTTTCGCCTAGTCCTAGGCTACAGCTACAGAGCCTTGATGACATAGTAGGTTATGCATTGGGCTGCTAACCACAAGGTCAGCAGTTCAACCCCCACTCTATGGGAGAAAGATGAGGCTTTCTACTCCTGAAAAGAGTCATCTCAGAAACTTACAGGGGCAATTCTACTCTGGCAGTTCATGGGTTGCCTTGAGTTGCAATCGACTCGATGGCAGTGGGTTTGAGTTTCTATGAAGGGCAGGGATTGGTCAGTTGACTATGCAAATGAGGTGACTATAGCTTCCTATGCACGTGGAGTTACTATACCATACCATGCAAATGACATATCATAGCTTACCAAGAAGGGACTGATTGGTCAGTTTGGGGTCCCCCACTTGGAGGGGCCAGGCCCTCAAAGTTACAAAGCGTTATATATACATATACTGTATGTCCAGCCAGCAAGAGGAGTAGAAGGAAGAAAGTGGCAGCAGGAAGCGAGAGAACCCAAGGAACCTTCTAAAAGGGCTATAACACTGGCCAAGGCCTATAACACTGAAGATTGTGAGAAGCCCAGGAGGGGCCCAGTGGCAGCGCTGGCAGTGACAGGCCTGGAAGGGGCCCAGCAGCAGAGCCAGCAGCAACAGGTGGCAGAGTCAAAGTCTGTCCTCAGGGAGCTGAAGGAAGGCTGTCCTCAGGGGGCCGAGAGGAGCCTGTCATTGGGGGTCTGAGAGGTGGGCTGCATGATCATTGTAAACAAATGATCAAACCCAGCCGAGTAGTAGAATATGCCATGGGCGGAAGTGCTGGTGCTAGCATTGGTAAAAAAAAAAGTTGGCAAGGGGAGGTATGTCTGACCTCCACCCCATGGGAATCAGCCTTGGGCTGATCTTGATTCCAATGATCCTTCCTGAAGTCCGTCAAGTTCAGACAACACAACTGATACCCCCTAGTCCCAAAATGATTTTTGCATTGATTGATAATATGAGGCCTCATCTAAACCTGGGATTGGTTTTAACTAAGAAATACATTTTTTTCTTTTAATTTAATCTATTTGGACATATTTGTATTTACTAGTTCAAATGCTGAACATGATCTAAAATAGGTTCAATGAAAGTCAAGCTAAAAATAATAATGCATTTTGTTCTAAGAGTCCTACTTCTTCCATTGGGGTCCCCCACCTCCTATCTAGTTAGTTCCAAATAGAGCAGATTCCTTCATTGCGTTGCCATTTGTCCTTGGCACAGAAGTAAAACTATGCAAGTTATCTGCTTTCTGCAACTCCCTTCTACTTCCCCCCAAAGGAAAACTGCCTTGAGAGCCAGCCAGTGTGTTTAACATTTATGCACCACTTATTTAAATCATGGATCCCTGGATCTGCAAAGTGAGGCTCTCAGTTCCAAAGCAAAGCATTCTGGACTAGGTAGAGCCACACCCACCTCCCCAGCCAAGGCTCAAGGGGCTGGAATGTAGAAATCACCTATCCAAATTGCAGAAAAATACAAGGGGGCGTCACCAAGTTCATGGGAAAATTCCATTATCTTCTCATTCCATTTTTCCATGAACTTTTTGAATCTGTCTCATACAAAGGTGGATTGTAGAGAGTGGGAGTATAGAGAAATGTATACCCCGATTCTGAGCACAATTTCTTGAACAAAAGGAGGCCACTGTCATCCTTTGGGGCTTGGAATACACTTCCCAGTCTCTTGGAACAAGTTCATCTTTATATTTCCAATTCATGCTTGTTTGTAATAGGCTATTCAGAGAGGATACTATTAATCTCAACTTCAGTTCCAAACCAGTCCTCAAGATATTATAATGACTTCCTTCACCTTTTCTACCATAACCTGGCTCACAGTGAAGTTCACAGCCTGCAGGAACATGGGAACTCAGCCCAGTTGTGGTTAGGTGGGTGAATTATACCCTGTTTGCTGTGTGAGTTTCTCCAGGCATTCAGTGGCATCGCATTCACACCCCAAGGCAGAACATTCTCACTTAGCAGTGAGTGGGTCCCCCAACTCCCGGAAACTGCTCAAAAAAGTTGATGAGGAAAGTCCAAAGCTTTCATCAGATTCCCACAGATGTTGGTCGCCTGCCCAAAATTGAAGCAGAGAAGCCCTTTGAGAAATATTGTTCAGAACAGAATGGTGAATGTTCCGCAAAACTGCCACATCAGTTTCAAACAAAATCACTCTGAATGATCACTGAACATGTACCTAGCAACAGAGGCAGAAGGAGAGTCAGGAGCAGGATGAAGAAATGGAATGTGTGGCTAATGGCTTCCACAAACCACTGCCTCCTCTGCCAGGAGATCAGAAGATCTGGAATGGTGCCCGGCTACGATTATTGAGCATTCTGATCAGAGATTCTATAGAAGAATCTTGATCGAACAGGGGAACACATACAAAAACAAAATCTCAAAATCTCATAGCCTTCAGACTTTCTGGAGTCATTGAGCTTGGATGAGCCCTAAAAGTATTACTTTGAGATCATCGTTAAACTTTGAACCAAAAAATATCCCCTGAAGTCTTCTTAAAACAAAGCAACAATTTCGCTTGACTAGGAAAGAGAGGTTCACCATAAGCATTATGCTCTTTTAATAAGCATCTATATGGGAACAAATTGATCACAGCAATGAGAAAGATTAGATAGGAACCTTGGGAGGAGGGGGGAGTTTCTTTTACTGGGGGAGGAACAACCGAGCAAAGGAGGGTGAGCTTGGTTGTACAGTTCAGGAATGGAATGAATGGCACTGGATTGTACAGGTAGAAATTGCTAAATTGGTGTAGGCTTTGCTCTGTGTATTCTCAACAACAAAATAAAAATTTCAGAAAATGTAGAGCGTTTCCTTGGCTATTTATTTACAATGCACTTATAAATTGAGCTGGCATTTGTCAGCAACTCCCAATTCTGAATTCCAGGTCGAGAATAATCACACCTAGAACTAAACATTGCCACTGGTCTCTCCATGTATTAATGCCACATGAGTGGCTCAATCATTAGAGCCTGAGCCTTAGAATAGATCATCCTTAAATAACACCTGGGATTTTTGGCATGAAATTGTCTTCTTGAGAATAAAAAAGAAAACAAAATTAAACCTCGTCAATCTTTTCATGGTCTCCAACACAAAGCTAACCATCACAGTTCACGGGCAAATTTCCAGGCTAATCTGAAAAACGGAAATGGTTCCTAAACACATGGGTAAAAAAAAAAACTTTTTCTTAATGGCAAGAAGTCTACAGAACCAACAGCCACAGAGAATCAGACAGAGATGGACTCGTTTCCCGGAGTAGCACAAAACTGCATTTGCAGGCACCTTGGCAATACAAATTTCACTATCTGAATGTCGACCATGCCTATGCAACTTTTTAAACCTTTTGTGAGCCACAATGAAAAAGAAATCACTATTCATTTCTGTGGGGGGAAAACCTGGAGCATTTCCAACCCCATCAAAAATAATCTACTGAATCACAAAAATTACATACAAACCCTAAAAGAGCATCAACTCATAGGGTTGGTTCACAGATAGAGTTCAAAGCGGTGGTGGCCTGATGCTGCTGACATGCCGAGTGTAGTTGCTGGGGAAGGAGCTTGCTCTCACTGCTGGGGTGTGTGCTGCCTCTGTAACAGCTAGCTGGCAAAACAAATGCTGACTGCCAGTTTCACTCTTTGCCTTTTCCCTGAAAGCGGAAATCCTCTTTGGTTAACAAAAACAGGTACTCGTGTAGGTCTTTCAAAGGAGCCCTGGTGGCGCTGTGAGTTAGGTGTTGGATGGCTAACTGCAAGGTTGGCGGTCCAAGCCCATTTCCATGGGAGAAAGGTGAAGCTGTCTGCTGCTGCTGGGAAGATTGACAGTCTCAGAAACCCCCGGAACAGTTCTACGCCATCCTACAGGGTTCCGATGGGCAGTGGGGTCGGGCTTTTTTCGGTTGGGGTAACTCTTTTGTAACAGCGAAGCTATATAAAGCAAACTTTCAAAAAGCAGGGGATACCTGTTGTGGTTCTACTGTAGGCTTGAAGTCTTGCTGCTTCGCTAGTTACAAGCTGTAACTCTCTCCAGTTGTCCTTAGTTAGGCCCACATCCCACTGGGACCAGTAACAATGCTATGTGTCCAGCTAATCCGATTCACTTGCCTGTTGGACACACGATCACATTTCCGTAGTGGGCTCCTTGCAGTGGGGTGAGGCCCTGTGACTGAGTTCCGGTCATCGGAAGGTAGGCAGAACTCACACCATTTCCAGGCCTGCCCCCCACAAACTCCTTGCAGGCTTCTCTTTCCTAGCCCGTTGGTCAAACACAGAGGAGCCAGTGGATGGCTGCAAAGAACCTAGAAATGGGTGAGTCACACCATGGAAGGAGCCTGCGTCCCTGAATGACTGTGGACATCAGAGCGTCCTGGCAGCCCCAGCCCCAGCCCCACTCTCACGGCCCACAGTGGGCTGACCTGAACAAGAATCCGCTATTCTGTAAATCTACGGCAGTGTGGGAGCGGTGTGAGAGAACACTTAGCTAGAAGCACACTTGGAGATCTGGATGAAGTGGGGAAGTGATCAGGATCTGGGCAATGCATGAATATTTCCGTCTCATTTGATGATGTGAGTGTCTTTCGTGAGTCAAGACAATTTAGCCAGATGCAGACAACAGCCAAGACAATGTAAAGCCCAATGGGCTCTGTGACAGACAAGCAGGGGGGATTAGAGATCATCTAAGCCACATTGCATACAAAAAATAAGGATTCTTTGTGTGGCAAAAGGCTTAGCACGGGTTCACTTGATTGGAAGGGCGGGCTCAGTTGCCACAGTTTTACTTAAGACTGTGAGTTTAGCTGGAAAGGGCCAGATGGTTTCTCCTCCCCCATCATGAAGTCTTGGGAGGAAGGGGTTAGGAGGACCACTGCCCATATTTCTATTTTGGACAGACCTTATCGCTTTGTAGCTTATTTATTATTTTACAGGGCTACCTCCCCAATTAGCTTGCGTTCCTTAAAAGAAAGAATGCTGGTTTCTCTAATCACCTTTTAAGGCAGAGCCCTCGCACACAAGAGGCCTGCCCTGAAGTATTTGATAAATTACGCCAATTTCTGAAATTGATATCACATAACAACCAGCATGGACCCAATTAAGTCAAGAAAACATTGGAAGAGGACAGGATGGACAAAGAAAGCGGTTTTTCAAATGCAGCTGAGATCAACAAGGTCTAGATTAGAGGAAAAGCAGGAATGGGGAGGCCAGGGTACTACAAGGTCATCTCCCAGCTCTGTTTTTAGAAGCATATATCCTTAGAAGCATATATCCTTAGAAGCAAAAAGAGGTGATTCATCAAGCTACTCAAGCTTGATGAAGTGCACTGAAGACTTTCCCCATCCCTTTGTTCCGATCCTCTACGGGCCAGGCCAACTCCTGATCCATAATGTGGTTTCCTGACTGTGGGCCTGTCCACCAGGAAGGGAGTGTCTACAGCGGATAAAGAGGCAAGATCTTGGCAAGATATTCTATCCTCCAGCAAAGAAGAAACTGTCCTAAGACAAACCAGTCCTGGAGGCATTTAAGAAGAACAGCAGTTTTCCCGGGGCTCAGCTTGCCTTGTGATCCTAGCAGTTCTCACACTTGTTCAGGCACTAGAACCACCAAAGTCAGATGCACCCCACTCCCTCCCAAGAACACCAAAAGCAAGTGATGTGCTAATTACTGTATCGAAGGGCCCTCCCTTGGTACAGATTTCTGTACAACAGGCATAGAGACTCAACTTTCACAAAGCTTATGGGAAAACTACCTAACACTGAATACACTCTACTGATTAGCATAGATGCAGGAGGCAGTGAAGGCTCAGTGGTAAAATTCCCACTTCCCTTGTGGGAGACTACAGAACCCTGGCAGTGTAGTGGTAGTGTTTGGCTGCAATCCAGTTTTGAAGTGCCAGCAGCTCCAAGGGAGAAAGACTGGGCTTTCTACTCCTATCAACAGTTCCAGTCTTGGAAACCCACAGGGGAACTGCTAGGAGGCAGCACGAGTCCATGGCAGTGAGTTTTGAGTTATGTGGGAGCCCTGGGGTCAATTTCCAGCCAATGCACCACGGATGTAGTTATCACCTGTTTGTCAGTGGAGGCTTGCACATTGCTGGGATGCCTCCCCACTGAGACGCCGAGAAAGAAAGGCCTGGCAATCCATTTCCTGAAAATCCACCAATAAAACCGTCACGGATCACAAGGGTCTGATTGGCAACCCATCACAGGGATGGTGCCGGGAGCGGCAGTGTTTCATTCTGTTGTTTATGGGGCTCCGGGAGTTGGGGGCTGGCCGGCCAGCCACTCACAACAACAAACTGCAAGGATGCACCTGGGCAATGACTCAGTCTTGCTGCGCCGGAGTTTTCTTGTGCTTACTAGGCGGATGGGGAGGGTGAATACTGTAACCAATACAAAGGCTTCTGGCACTTCCTACATAACCTAAATGCTTGTTTTTCTTGCACATCCCCCCCCACCCCGCCCCCCAAACACAGGGAGAAGGCCATTATGATTCTGGTGGGGCAGTGTGTTGCTGCAAAAGAGAGAGTCAGAGCCTGTAAGGCAGGTGTTAGAAGGGGCCGGTGCAAATTCTGGTGAGGTGTACAGTCCTCTTCGCCCATTTGAATGCACCCCCCAGCAAGAGTTTCCTGATGGAAAGCCACTCCGGAAAGGAATTTCTCAAGTCCCTCACGACTTGCAAGGCTAAAAAAAACACATTCTTCACCTCCACATATAAGTATCTACTCTAGCGATACAACATAGAGCAGCACACAGACTTCTCTAGGGCAGCACAGGTCAACAGACACAGTATGAGCACCATGTACATGACTTCAATCTTCAAGACATCAAATCAAGTAGGTTACAGTCATTTGAATAACAGATTTTATTTAACCCAATATCTCCCCAAACATTACCATTTCAACCTGTAATAAGTATAAATATTTATACACAAGATAGGTAGGAAGACTTGGAAAGACCAGGTGTAGTTGACAGTTCCCATGTTCATTCAAGTGCCCAATCCATACGCTCATGTGGCTGCAGCTACTGTGGTAGGCTGCACAGTGCTGAGGTGTCCTCTGGATCTGTTGTTATTTCATTCTATAAATGATCGTGGCCTAAGCCACTTGCCCTTTAAGAAATGCCTGGCCTGAGACGACCTTCTCCATAAGCCCTCGGTAGACATTAAAAGCAGATTTCCAAGACCATAAAATCTCGCTTGGGAATCAATCACTCCCCCGCCCCAGCCACACAACTGTCACCCCCAAATTTGGACTCTTCTTCCCTCTGCCCCAGTGGTATAGTAGTTCTGAGTTGGGCTGCTAAGTGCAAGGTCAGCAGTTCAAAACCACCAGCCAAGGGAGCTCCAAGGGGGCTTCCTACTCCCATAAAGAGTTACAGTCTTGGGGCCGTCCTCCCCTGTCCGGTAGGGTCCCTGAGAGTCCGAATGGACTCAATGGCAGTGAGTTGGAGATTTCCCAGCCACTCCCTTCCTGTTCAGACCCCTGCCTTCCTCCCAAGATCTAGTCTCGATTCCTGTCACCTAGCCCTAGCCTATCCCAGCTGAAAGTAAGCAGCATTCCTTGCTGTGGCCCGCCTCATCACTTTCTCCTGTGACATTTACTCAAACTACAAGTAGAATGTGCTGATTTGTCCACATGGCATCTTCCCAAGTGGGTGTGCCTTTGGGGCAAGAATGCCACCTCATCCAACTCTGCCCTGAACTCACAGAACTTCATGTTCTAGGCGGTGCACCACCATGCAGCTGGGCGCCCCCCCTCCTCTGGCCAATGATGAGTGGTGCCTGCTACCCAGAAGCAGATCTCCAGTGAGCCTGCAAGTACACGGGTTGTGTCCCGATAGTAGAGGCTGGTCAGTGTGCAGGCTTAGGCGTGAGTGCCTGGATGGATGGGCGAGATGGTTATAGGCTACCCACACAGGGAGGGACGGATGCAGCTCTTTCTCCTCAGTAGTCAGTAGAACAGGTGCATGGTATCCTGGCCCCACTCAATAAGTGGGGGGAGTCAGGGCAGGCTGGAAGCCCAGCTATATATGCCAAGTCAACTCTGGGCCTCCCCTGTGTAGCTGGCTGCTTTGTAAGCCTCTCCCATCCCATCCCAGCCCTCTTGGTGGGTCCTCTTTGCTCATTCCATACCTAATTGGATGGCCACCATTGAGAACTCCGACCACTGTAGTTCATTCATTGGGGTAGGGACAAGACAATGTCCAGGAGAGTCTGCCTGAGAACATACCTTTTCCAAGATGAACCAGAAAAGCAGGCCTTTTAAAACGCACATAGAGAGACAGACGGCAGACCAGTGGTCTTTAGGGGTTAGGGTGGGACTGGGAACTCTGGGCTGCACAATTGTGTACAGTGACCAGACGTCATCAATCTGTTGAGGTTATCAACAGGTGCCGAATTATGTATATGAAATGTAAGTTGGACTTCAATAGCCAAAGAAAACTCCAATTTCATGATTTCAAGTCATGGTGACCCTGTCCTACAGGCTAGACCTGCCCCTGTGGGTATCTGAGCCTGTTCATCTTAACTGGAACAGAAAACCTCATCTTTCTCCTATGGGGCAACTGGTGGGTTCAAACTGCTGGGCTTGACATTTTGATTCCAACACATAGGCCACGACTGACATACACATATTGAGACTCTACTATATACTTCATTCGCAGTGGGACAAAAACCGTTTCAGGGCTCCAAATCGTACAAGACACTTGAAAGAGGAAAACCATCCTGAAGGCCTGGATGCATCACGTCTCTCACTGCCATCTCCCTCGCAGGAAGCCATCGGATGCATCGCCCCCACCTGTCTGGCAGATTGTCCTTTTGTGGCAACTCGTGAGTTGCTGTGATGGTAGACACTAAGCCACCAGTCTTTGAAATACCATGGTGGACGGGTTTCAGCAGAGCATGAGGACTAACACTAGGAAGAAAGGCCTGATGATCACTTTTCAGAAATGAGTCAAGGAAACCTTAGAAATCACAGAACCTCATCTGATGTCATGCTGGGAGATGAGTCCCCTCCATGGGAAAGCATTCAGAATAGACCACATGGCTCCCACAATGGCCTTGAGTAGGCCAACACTCATGAGACCAGACAGTGTTTGGTTCAGTTACACATGGGGTCGTCATGAGTCGGAGGAGACTCGACAGCAGCAAACAACATACTACAGTCATGATTCATCAGTGAGCAGTGAAATCCACTGAACGGGCATATTTTGTTGGGTTTTTTTTTTAAGTTTTAAAATTAGAAAATAATAGAGCAAACTTTATCTTGCCTGATGAGTACAATAAGTGATATGTGATGAAGCTTTTGTGTGGGTTTTGTGTGAGATGCAAAATGACTTCCTTACTTTTATAACAAGCAGTGGTACTTAGAAGGTAACATCCCCAGGACACATCTATACACGGATGTACCCAATTACATAAAGCAAAAGAGCTTCACACTCAAAGCTGCCCTGGGCTACCAAGTCAAACTCAGCAGCCAACCCATCAACCTCACAGTCAAGCCAGGCATTGGGCTCTGCCAACCAGGGAACATCTCCTTTAACTGGCATATGGCTTTACAACAGAGGACCCGGCGTTCAAGGGCACGCACACTACGAAGTGGCAAAAGCAGGTTGGGGTGCCAGTAGTCAAGAAAACTCAGACGCCTCCACTCATAACCATAAGCTCCCTCCACTTCCTCACTGAGCCAAAAGGTCCAAAATCTGGAACTGTGAGGACCTGCCACCCCGAGAGAAACACGTGACCTAGCGGTACTGTGTTACCAGTGGGAGAAGGAGCACCACAGTCCCGGTACTTCGTTTGTCCATCGTTGTTTTTCTCTGACACCCTCCTGTCAGATGTCTAGGTGCCTACTCTGGTGAGAACAGAGCTAGGAAAGTTCTCAGCCAGCTCTTTACTTTTCTCATCCCCACAGTGCTCCAACTCAAGGCGACCCTGTGTGAGGCAGCACTCACCAGTGTGCTCACCAGGGTCTGACTGGTCTAAATCTACCACTGTGTATGCCAGGAAGGGATATCTAAAAATTAAAAGGAGGCATGTGAAGGAAGGATTAGGAAAGGGGAGGGGTAGGGAAAAAGAAACAAATAGTAACAATTGACGGAAAAAGTGAATCTGTGTGGGATGGGACAGGGAAACAGCGCTGGCCCGGGAGAGAAAAGAGGCCGGACAATGGCATTCTTTAGAAATGGCATCACAGAGGGAGGTGCAGCCTGTGCCCATAGAGGCTGCAGGGTAGTTCTCCGTGGGCCATGCAGAGATGCTGAGCGGCACACAGAGGTCCTCTGGGTCCTGTCCTCTCAATTTCAGCTTTTTAAACCCTGCCAAGCTCCAGCTCTCCTCTTTCTCCTTCGGTGCTGTTGTAGAGGGGCCTCCCTGATTTGATCTCCCACCGAATGTGTTTGCATTCATTCCCAGTGGCCTGGTGGAGTGGGTTCCTCGCTGGGCGCTCGACACCACAGCAGCAGTTCAAAACCACCCACTGCTCCACAGGAGAAAGACAAAGAGTCCGCCTTGGAAACCCATATGGGCCTGTTCTACTCTGCGCCACAGGGTCACTTAGGAGTTGGAATCAAATAGATGGTAGTGAGTTTGGTTTTTGAGTTTAGGCCATCAAGTCACCTCCAACTTATGGCGTCCTGTGTGTGGCAGGGCACAGAGCTGTGCTCCATAGGGTTTTTAATGACAGAGTTGGGGAAGGTAGATTGCCAGGCTTTTCCTCCTAGGAGATTCGGGGTGGACTTGAACCCCCATCTCGAGGTTAGTAGCTGGGTGCATTAACTATTTGTCCCGCCCAGGGCCTTTGCATTAATTACTCCTCCTCCAAATCCAACTTTTCAGCAGTCACTTGATCTGTTTTATTGGGGGCCCCAGAATACCTCTCTTTATAATCTTACCAGCCGAACTCAGGAGCCAACACACGGGGGAGGGAGGCATGACTGTCAAGGCCCATAAGATGTACAGTCACCCAACCAGCCTGCATGAATTAAACATGTGTCAGGAAAGCAAAGGGTGCAGAGAAGATGACATCCCCAGGGTCAGTGCTCCTTTGAAGGTCTTGGAGCTCTGTGACAATGAGACAAACTGTCACCTCCCTAGGAAATGCTGCCCTCAGGCAGACCCACATGTTGCCAGGCCAGGAGCTCCATTTTCAGGAGGCTGACTCCCCAAGCTCAGCCCCAGGGCAACGACTGTCCAGGTAAATGCCCAGTGCTCAGGGTGGCAAGGGCTACCCAGAGTAGCACTGCTGAAGTTTCTAGACTACCTGGGGTGGGCCAAGGAAGAAGGAAGGACAGTTGCACCCAGTTGGAGCTGGACCAGAGACTTGGCCTCTGCTGGTCCTAGAAGGGAGGGTGCGTGCATGTGGCCAATGGGGAAGTGTATAGTCACAGGGGAATGGCTGTCCTGATAAAGAACCGAGGTGTGTGGGTGGCACAGAGGTGGCATGAAGCCACTGAGGAAGCCCATGGGCTGTCCTCAGATCTGCTTTTATGAAAGATCCCTATGTCTACAGAGGAGGTGGACAGCAGGGACAGGAGGCTGAGGGGCTGGTGGGAAGATGCAGTGAGGTCTGAGCTAGCACTGGGCAGGGACAGCAATCAGGGCCAATTCCTTGGCAACCTCAGGAATACACTCCCTAAGAACTGACTGATAAGGTGGTGACAAGCAGAGGGACTCTGCTTGCATACAATGGGTCATTAGCCCCAAAGAGACACAAAGTCCTGATATGCACGATAACTTGGATAAACTTTGAAAACATCAGACTCAGTGAAGTGACTCCCACACAACAGGGCAAAAACACTGTAGGATTCAACTAATCCACCAAAGTGGAAAACCTAGACCAGCAAAATGCATCAAGACAAAAGTTCAAGTGTGGTCACTAGGGGTTGGGGGAACGGGTTCTAGGGAGTTAGTTCTAACTTGTTTGGGGAGATGGAATCATGTTGCAAATAGTGGTGATGGGTGCATAACATGGTGAATATAATATAATTAATGCCACTGAACTATACACTTTAAAACAGTCAGAATGTCTAACTTTATTATGTATACACTACCACAATTTTTTTGGACTAGCACAATTTAAAACAAAAAAAAAACACACTATTAGAATAAACTTCACATCATCCATTGAACCCTGCAGACAAGCAAGCATCATTGCAGGAGCCTGAATGCCTCCCAAGTCCTGGGGACATAGGTTCGACTTGAGAACTGGCCAATAGGGCTGCTGGCTGGCAGAAGCACCAGATTGTCTGCAGAATGGAAAGCGACATAGTGAATAAGTCCCCCCCTCTCCTTCGTGACCACTTGCTCCCTCTAACTTGTCACTGAACATCCCATAACCACGCCACAGTTGCTGGACCCTGAGTACTGCCACCGGTCAATGTTTAAAGCAAACTGGGGCCACTCACTTTGGAAAGGGCCATTCACCAGTTTACCACAGAAGCCCACCCTCACTCCCTGGCCATTCATTGTTATAGAATTGTAAGTCTGTAACCACTGTGCCCAAGTGAGGTGCTGGGAGGAAGGATTCTGCCCAGCAGACAGACCAGCAAATAGACATTTGAGGTTCTGTCTGTCAAGTGAGGCATGCCATCCTGACCAAGCATGAGTGAGTGTGGGGACTTCGCCCCAGGGAAAACGCTACGACAGCTGTACCAAGCTAGCCGTCGGTTTAAATATTCACTGCAGGAAAATGATTTGAGGTGCTAGGGGCCAGGGGTTAACCTCAAGGAATTCAGCTCCGGGCCGGGAACAAGTAAGCAACCAATCACCACTACCCAACAGATTGGTTCAAGGGCAGGGGCACAGGGAGAGAGCTCCTGAGGCTCAGAGGAGGAAGCGACTCAACATTACTATAAATTATTGTTATGGTCAGTAGAACATCAAACCTTTACCTCTCCCCAATTAAAAAATACCATGGCATGTATTATTTGACCTTTCTTGCCCTTGACAATCCCAGTTTCCAGTCTCCAAGATTAAGGTTTCCACACAAAGCCCCTCAACAGCCACAAGTTTCATCAAGGAGTTGAAATCATAGGCGCTCACTAATGCAAGCAAGGTGGAGGCAGCCAGAGACCCAAATTTCACTGGCTGGTGATGTGACACAGGACAGGACTGGGGACCACTTATATAAGTGACACTCAAAGGTCACGATGCAGTTGTCTCTTAGGTCCCTGATCTCTAAATGAAAGGAAAAGCCCATAGGACAACAGAACCAGGAATCATCGATGGAGACATCATAGTCCTTTCTACCCCACTGCCACCCCACCCCTCTTTGAGTCTTATCCAACTGTGGTGGCTGTGATGTTGGCAGTTATACCACCAGTCTTTTAAATACCAGCAGGCTCACGCATGGTAGACAGGTTTCACCTGAGCTTCCAGACTAAGCTGGAGTAGGAAGAAAGGCAGGCACGGCAGTGATCAGCTTTCAAAAATCCACCAATGAAAGCTCTGTGGAACACAACAGAATGTGGTTCAAGAGCACGCAGGGAGATGAACCCCGTACGTTGGACACACAGTGGAAAAGGGGGAAAAAAAACAAAACACGGTGAGCGGCTACAACAATGGGCCGGAGCAGACTAATGATGGCTAGGATGGCACAGGACCAGGCAACAATTCGTTCTTTTGTACATGGGTTTGCCAAGAATTGCAGCCAATTCCACAGCAATCCACAACACACACACACACACACACACGCCTACACGTGGGGGTTTCAAAAAATTTATGGAGAAATGGAATAAAAAATTTTCTCAAAATTTTGAAGCCCTTTCATGTGTGTCTGCTGGCTCCCCACCTTACCAAACAGGATTTTCTTTTCTGGCAATTTTGTGTATATCTACACATATCTGTAGCTATGCTCAATTTATGTTTTACACATCTGCTATAGAACGGGTTGGAGCTGGCTCTGGCAACTAACAACAAACAACCTGGTGAGCTTTTTTAACGAGCATCTTTTTCTCAAACTGAGAATTACAACTTGAACATCTCAAATATCTTCAGAACTGCAATCAAGTGACGGTGCACTCAAGCAACCAGTAGTAACCGGGCATCGCTGTGCCAAGGGTGGGAAAAACCATGGGAGGCGATGTCCATAGTCTGGCAGAGACGAGAGAAAACAAAACAGCAAACCAAAGACAAGAACAAAATGTTTCACACCCACATGCACATGGCTGAAGCCACAGTAAAATGCAGTAAGGATGCAAATCAGGTTCTCCTTTTTTGGAAGCGGGGTGGCGTTTCTCAAAGAGTCATAGATTGTAAGGCGCTGGTATACAGAGCGTGTGCTTCCGCAGGAGACATGAGGTGCACCAGGAAAGGATTCAAAACAGACTTTTGCCTGCCTTCTTTTCATAAGATGGAATACAATAACCTGCCTAAGTAAGATAATCCAATAAAAACGGCACAGCAAAAGTCTCTCTCCAACCTGGCATGCATTTAATGAAGCAATGGGCACAACTATGAAACTGAACCTTTGAAAGTTTTTAATCATGATTTGTCTCCTTTCCTTCTCCCTCCAGGCCTGGTCTGAGGAGTCATTCACTCTGAAGCAGCAAGAACAGGGGATGGGGTGGGAGTCCAGGGTCTAGACTGGAATGGAGGGTGACCGGAAGGACTGTCCATGGGGAATGAGGCCAAAGAAGCAGGAAGGGACCTCACCCAGCAATCAAAGAGGCTACCCGATCAGACCACTAGGGTCCAAACAGCTTTCACATGCTGGTTTTCAAAAGGAGATCCTCAGGCCTTTCTTCCTGGTCCATCTTAGTCTGGACGCTCTACTGAAACCTGTTCAGCATCTTAACAGCATACTAGCTTCCACTGACAGATGGTGGGGGTGGGAGGCAGCACATAAGGTGCACAAGCCAGGAATTGAACCCAGGTATCCTACAAGAAAGACTAAAAGAATTCTACCCTGGAACCACCAATTCCTCCATCCAGCTTCCTACTGCATAAGAACTTATTTTGCTATAAAGATCCACCTACAAGCCTGGAACCACCCCCCACCTTCTGAGGTGAGCCCCACCCTCAGCCATCCTCTTTAATGCTGAGGTGGGCAAGGGGGGTGGGGGCTCAGCCTGGTAGCACTGTTTCTCAGCATAAAAAAAACCTCAGTGTTCCACAGGAACAGGCTTAAAATGGTTGTAAACCCATGAGCCAGCACTCGAAGAAAACTTACAGGAATCCTAAACTTTACAAGCAATAACTCAAGCATCTTTCTCATGGTGCTTGGAGGCATCGCCTCCTGAGAAACACAGAACATGAAAGGTCTCCGTGGTACTTCAGGGCTGCCGGGCCATCCTGGAATACGTGTAGTCATGACCAAGTCTGGTCAATAGACCTTTAAAAAATGTTTTGCCCAAACCATTATGAGGCAGTGAGAGCATGGGGCTGCCCCTCTAGCGAATTGGCCCATTCTCTGTTTCGATGACACCTATTCATCCAGCCAGGAAGTTGGTCACTTTAGTTAAACTCCTGCTTAACCATGCAGTTTTTTGTTTGTCTTGGGGAAGGGGGTAAGACTTATTGGAATCCACTGGGGAGACTGAGTGTAGAGAGCTGAGCATTTTTAGAAGGCTTTCCAGGTATTTTGTCAGCAGTCTTAAAAATTACTGGTCTTTCTACTTGAGCCCTTGGTATCAGCTCCTCATTTTCCCCTCCCTCCCTCCTTGAAAATGAAAAGGATGATGGCAACATATGTACAAATGTTCTCGAGACAGTAGATGTTTGTATGTAAGAGGTGTACGAGCCCCCAATAAAATGGTTTTTTTTTATTAGAATCTTAGCACTCTGAAGAATGATTTTTTGTTACTGTTAACTAAAACAAAATAAACTAAATGCCTTCACTAAAGGCACACAACATACCACATCCACTGCTGGAGTTAAAAAATGTTGGGTGAGGGGAGACGGAGGACGATGTAAGCTATGGAAATAATAACCTATAACTCATCAAGGGTTCGTGAGGGAGGGCGGGCAGGGGAGGGAGGGGGAAGAAATGGCGAGCTGATATCAGGGGCTCAAGTGGGAAGAGAATGCTTTGAAAATGATGATGGCGGCATGTGTGCAAATGTGTTTGACACACTGGGTGAATGCATGGATCGTGATAAGAGATGTAAGAGCCCCCGACAAAAGTATTTTAAAAAAATCACTGGTCTAAAGGGGTAGTCCTTGAGCCTGGTTGCACTTTTCAAGCAAGGATACATGTTGCAAAAGCATATCAGATAAGGGCCTAGTATCCAGCATGTATAAAGAACTCCTACAGCTCAACATCCAAAAAGACAAATAGCCCCACTGAAAAATGAGCACAGGACTTGAAAAAACATTTCTCCCAAGAAGATAAACAAATAGCCAGGCAGCACCCAGAAAATACTTTGCATCATTAGTGATTAGGGAAATTCCAAATCACTTTCACAATGAGATAGATCTATGGCTACTATCAGAAAGATGAAAACTAACAAGTGTGGTGAGAATTTGGAAAAACTGGACCCCTCAAGCCATTGCTGGTGCGACTGTCAAATAGTACAGCCTCTTGGAAAACGTTTGGAGGCTCCTCCAGTCGTTGAGCACAGGAGTACTCTGACCCCGTCATTTCACTCCTAGGCACCGACCCAGAGGATGCCAAAGCAGCATTGCAAACAGACATATCTATCCCACTGTGGATTGCAGTACTAGTCACAAGAGCCAAGAGGTACAACCCACCCAAGTGTCCACCAACCGATGATGGATAAACAGACTGTGGTCTATCTACATAACAGGAGATTATTCAGCCATAAAAAGGGATAAAGTTCTGATACATGTTACAACATGGATGAGCCTTGAAAACGCCATGCTGAGTGAAATGAAATAGCCCAGATACCAACAGACAAACATGGTATCATCCCACTTACATGAATATCTAGAACAGGCAACTCCTAGCAAGCAGTTTTTTGGTGAGTATCAGGAGGTGGCGGAAGGGGGAGTAGGTTATGGCTTATGAAGTATTAACTTTTTCTTTGGGGTAATTAAAGAAGCTTCAAAAATAGTTATTTGTTGATGGTTGCACACTATGATGGATCTAATTAAGGGCATTAAATTATATTTTAAAAAAACACTGCCACAGAGTCGATTCTGACTCACAGCAGCAACACTATACAGGGCTTCTGAGGCTGTCAATCTTTCCAAGAGTAGACAGCCTCATTTTTCTCCCTCAGAGTAGCTGGTGCGTTTCCATCGCCACATTTATTAGAGTGGACCACCATGATTACTTCAAAATTATGGCCTTAAAAATGTCTACAATGACTAATTTTATGTCCTGCATACTTTACCATCAGAAAATTACCAAAAAGAAAGAACCAACTAAACAGGCAAAACATCTCTTTCCTGTCTCACAGATACTTTTGCAGACCACCCTAGTCATGGGGAAGAGAAAACGAGCTTGAAAGCTATTTGGAAACCCATTAATTAATACAAGACTGTACTTTTAGTATAGGGCTGCTTCTTTGGTGAGGAGAAAAAAGCCAACCACTTCTTACAGCTCCCCACACCCCAGCTTTCCAAATATTACCAGCCAACTGCTTTATAAAACCAATTCCAGTAACTCACAGGCTTACAGTGCCTCTGTGTCATTGGTTTGCTACATGGAAAAATTACTGATTTTCACTTATTTTGGTGGTTTGGACTAGACCAAAGAGTCTTTAACTCGGGGCAGAGAGGTAGCATACCCAAACACCACTGTGCACCCAAAAAAGGGCTCTAGAGCAGATGAAGGGTGCAGCAGTCTACCCATTGTTTCTCTTAGCCATCTGACGTGCAACTTGGTGTCAGCGCTGAATCCAATTTGTCTTTAAACGACCCATGCATTTGGAAAGGGTTCTTACACAGCCTAACCCTGCCAGTCCTGGAAGTACTTGGGATCTAACTCAGAAAAGGAGATAAAAGAAGTGTCCATCCCCCAAGTGGAAATGTTATAATGATATTTTCCTCGGTACAAAAAAGGGATGAGGCTCATTTCACCCGCTGAAAGATAGCACACACAATAAACCCCAACCGGTGTTGATGCCAACTCATGTTGACCCCACGCGTGCTGGAGGAGAATTATACTCCAAAGGGTTTTCAAAGGGCTTAGGTTTGGGAAATAGTTCTCCAGGCCTTTCTTCTGAGGTGCATTAGAGTAGGTTCAAACCTCCAACCTGTCAGTCAGTAGTCAAGGGCGTCACACCCTGTTTACACCACCCACGACTCTGGCACTGCTCCAGGCGACTGCCAGTGAGTCGCTTCAACTCATAGCGACACCCCCTACCCCACCCCCAGGACAGAGTAGGGTTTGAGGCTATACGTCTTTACAAAAACAGGCTGTCACATCTTTGTCCCATGGTGGGACTGGTGATTCGAACCACTGGCCTTTTGATTAGTAGTCAAGCACCTAATCACTATGCCACCCCTAAAAAAGATGGAAAGAAAGTGCACTTTTCCCCCCCTGCTGTACATAAAAATAAGTCCATCTGAAGGAAATGCAGGCTGCAGGTCCATCCAATGTTCACGGAGGTGGCCGTAAATTTTAGAGCGGAGACAGTCACAATGAGTCACGAGTAACAAGTGTTTTATCCATTATATGTTTACATAAAACTTTACAGTGATCCATATTTTAAAAGGGGCTAGGTGGTAAATGACATAACAAAAACAATTCTCTCTACTAATAACTTTAAAAGCATAGTAAGTACATGTGTTCTTGTTTAAAAATGGAAAGTAATTATGTCTAAAGCCCAAGGCAAAGCTGCGTGCTGGGCGTTGTTCAAACAGGAATCCTTGGTTCTGGCCAAGATGGTGGCACATAAAATGCAAATGCTATTCTGTCCTTCTTCCATAATTGCATCTGAAGGCAAGATGATATTTTTGTGAATCCTTGACATTTTTGTCGATATGCCAGCAACAGGGTGACACTTTGGAGGTTTCTGATATGGGGAGGGGAGAGATTGGCTTCTGGTGTCTTGGCTTTTGATACTAGCATCAACAGGATGGAAAGATTGGGTCAACCCAACTCACTATCTGACTATAGTTGAGTCAATTCCAAACCAGGGAGACCCGACAGGAGAGTAGAACTTCCCCACGGGGTTCCAAGTCTGTAAATCTTCATGAAAGTGAACTGCATAGGCCATGCTGTGACCTGTCTGTCATCCCCACTTTCCTACCTCCCACCACTGGAGAGTGAGCACCCCCTCCTCCCCCCAAGGCAAGAAGTGTGTGCACGTGTCAGGATGGCACACCTCCCTCTCCTCCCTGAGCTCTGCCCTCTAAGAGAGCTTCTCTTCAGCCACCCCACACTCCTTCCAAGACCCAAGCAGCACCGCAATTTGGGCACACTTCATTTTATCCCCAAAGTGCATTCACCTGCGCATATAAATGTGCGTCTACAAGCTGTTAACACATCCATGAAAGCTGTCCTGCAGTAACTTCAGAAGGGAGCTGAGAAGATTTGACTACAGATCTTTAGTTGGAATCAACTTTTAACCGCACTTTGTCCAACAACTGTCTACTCATTATGGAACAAGTTCCCATCATCAGCTGTGAGTTTTGAAGTCTCTAGCATCGCTGAAAGGCACCTTGGTGGCACAATGGATAAAGCACTGGATAGCTAAGTGAAAGGGCAGCAGTTCAAAGCCACCAGCCCACTCTGCAGGAGAAATATGCGGCAGATGCTTCTGCAACGATTACAGCCTCCGAAATCCTCTGGGGGCCAGTTCTACTCTGTCTTCCAAGTTGCATCAACCCAACGGCAATGAGTTTGGTTTGGTTTAGCATCACTGAGTGCTCTAAATGCTAAGTTCCAGAGTCCAATGACAGCCACTGGAAATCAATCATTCTGTACATACTTGGATTACTTTCAGATTTCTATCCAAGCTAATACTACAAAATTGAAAGTTCAAGACATGAAAGCTTGGGTCATGTTAACATAGGACACATAGAAGCATGACAGAGCGTGGGCTGATTAACTGCACTCCATGGGCAAAATGCACTCTACCACCTATTTTTGTAAAGTTGTATTGGTGAACAGCCACATCCGTTTGCTTAGACACTGTCTACAGCTGCTTCTGTAAGACATGAGCAGAGTTGAGTAGTTGTGATAGAGACCTACCAAGCGAAAGATTTATTACCAGCTGGCCCTTTACAAGCAGTTTGATGGGCTTAGCTCTAATCTGTTATCTCTCTTTAGTAATAATCCAGTCCCAGCAACTTCACTTATCCAGCCATAAAACAAAGAGAATGCAAAGAACAGCTCTATGCAGGGAAGGGGAAAAATCATAACTGTGGTGTTCCAACCCTTGTCTCCACACTGGTGGGCTGCCTCTGCAACTGTGAGCAAAATAAGAAGGCAATTCAGAAAAAGCGGTCGAGTGGAGGGTGAGCATTTGAAGGGCAGAAGATGCTGAAGCATCATAAACTGCATGACTCGTTACTATGATGAGATCAAAAGTTGGGTGTCTAAGACACACTAGACACTGGTGCTTTCCATAATCTTCTCGAACCTTCAAAATAACCTGGAAGCCCGACTTTGCCCTCATGTTATGGGCAAGGAAACTGAGTCTAAATAATATGCCTGAGGACCGACCACACAGCAAATAATCAGAGCCTGTCCATGCCTCAAAACAGTACTAACCATACTTTGGCAGTCCCTGTGGTGAGTGGTACATTTCAGAAAACACAAAACCCAATGTTTACCCTTATGAGCCCTAATTATTAAAAAAAAGTTACATATTAATACATCTCAAGAAGAAACAAAAGGCAAGTCAAATAATTTTCAAAGGTTCTTACAAAAATGGATGGCAGAAAAGAAGTTCCCTTTATCCACAAAATTCACTTTACTCCCATACTGCTCCCTAACCAGGTGGTAGGTTCAACTTGACTACAACAAATCACAATACTAGTGAGTCATTCTAAAAGATACGCTCCTCCAAATGAAAAGTTAGTTGCCTTAGAAAGAACCCACTCTATTGGGAATATAGTAATGATTCCAAAACCAAAGCCAAACTCACTACAATGGACTTGATTCCGACTCACAGCAAC
This sequence comes from Echinops telfairi, assembly GCF_000313985.2. Classification (NCBI taxonomy): domain Eukaryota; kingdom Metazoa; phylum Chordata; class Mammalia; order Afrosoricida; family Tenrecidae; genus Echinops; species Echinops telfairi. The sequence continues at coordinate 18,704,828 of NW_022103951.1, forward strand.
TCTATGCAGGGTTTCCAAGGCTGTCCATTTGTACAGGAGTGGACAGCTTCAACTTCCTCCCCTGGAACAGCTGATGGTTTTCAACCGCTGACCTTGTAGTTAGTTAGTAGTTGAATGCTTACCCAATAGCACCACCAGCTAGTAATGATTACTAGGTGGTAATTACACTTAAAGTTTAAAAAGTATCTCAGTTAGGGATTCATTCAGCCTCATAGGCTCCTGAAAGTCTGGATTCCATGAAAATTTGACATTCTGTTCCACATTCTCTTCCATACCATCTTTGATCAAAATGTTCCGTAATGGAAAGCAGCTTCACTTCACTGTGAATGTGAAATGTACCCAGTACATGAGGACTGACTGTGTCATGTGACCACAGGCCACAGTTTAATGCTGGGTTGGTTAGTATGAGGTTGGAGAAGAATTAGAGGAAGCATGGAAGGCTTTCCATAGATCAGTGTTCAGTAGTTAAGCATGATGTGCCTAAGGTAGTGATATAAACATAGAAAACATGCAATCATCCATTCATCTGACTCTGCTTACAGCATGCAGGGACGGCACCTCTAGGGTTTCTGCTCATTTCAAACCAAGACCCCAGCATTCTGCATAAATGGGCTCCAAAAAGTCTATACACCTCCAGAAAGCCAAAAGCAAGTTTCCATGAGCTTGTGCATTTTTCTGAATCTAGAATTCCCATCTTGCATCTTATGTTCTTAGGATTCATAATTCCAAAGTGTGTTCAACTCAGACTAAACCACATTGTCAAATGTAAGAAATATAGATCAATACACCCAAAATAAAACTGTAGGGGAAACTTTCAAATATTAAGTTGGACCAAATAAAATCATAGCAATTTAATAACTCTAAAAACCACTGAATCAGAGAAAGGACATTAGTAGAGGAAACACCAAAAAAAAAAAAGAAGGAAAGAAAAATTCAATCACTGATAATATATCAGATGTTCTATCACTGCAGTTTTTCTGTAACCCTAAAATTATTCCAAAGTAAAAGTTTATTCATACGAATGAACACCTCATGCCTACAAATAGTTCCTAAGACAAGGGTGAAAAAACCACCTAGAGAAAATAATTACCCATAAGCAGCATTGTAAGTATTTATGATCGTAAATGTCCACAGGCAAAATCTAAATGTCCCCAAATAAGGGACTATTTCCCAAACAATGGCATAGCCACTCAATGGAAGTTTTCCTCTCCAATCGCAATGCCAAGTGTGGAAACGGCAAGGCAACATGGGATGAAATAAGTGCGAATTAGGATGCCTTTGCTAGCTATATGTAGCAGAAAGCCCATATTGAACTGTATTTTAAAGGACAATCCAGAGACCATCAAGTTGACTCCAGTTCCTGGCAACCCCATGGGAGTCAAAGGAGAACTGTGCTCCATAGGGTTTTCAATGGCTAGGTTTCTATAGTTGCTGTGGTTGTTTTGTGGGGTGGTGAGTAGTGAGTAGAGGCCAGGCCTTTCTTCCAAGGCACATTGGGTAGACTTGAAACTCTAGCCGCCCCCCCCCCCCTGGCTAGTAACTAAGTATGTTAAGCATTGGTAGCACCCAGGGTCTCCACTAAAGGTGGTGGTGTTTCACCGAAGAAAAAGTGCTGCGGGCAGCCAGCTCCGGAACCCGAATTCATCTGTCCACTCACTGGACCGGACACAGGGCCGTTCTTTCTTCACTGCCAGAAATTCTCAGCCAGATCCCTTGTGGTTTTTCCAACAGCGACATGGCTGCCCAGCTCCAAGTTAACAAAGAGACAGTACATCAATCAGAGGAAGGAAGTACATCTTTTGGGGGCAAAGGGCCACACTTGTCTCAGGTCTGTCCTCAGAGCTCACTACTGGACAAGCCTGGGCACCCTGCCCCAGCCTCAGCCAATTTCAGGCTTGATGACTGGCTGAGAGAAGGGTGGCTGATATTTTGGGTGGGGCCATTCTCTGTATCAGGGCTGGCTTGTGTGCTCGAGGATGATAGGCAGCATCCTTGTCCCCCAATCCCCAATTCAACTGGTTTGTGAGTTGACAACCCAAAATGTCTCCAGAAAATCCATTATGACAACCCCATATGTCTCTAGACATCACCAAATGCCCCTTGGGAGAAAGGAGGAGGCCAAACTACATTCCCCCTTCCTAGCTGAAAAGGAACAAAGTCAGCAGTTTGAACTCACCAGCTGCGCGGAGGGAGAAAGATGGGCCTTTGGACTCCTTTAGTAAGAGTTACACAGGGACAGTTCTGATCTGCCCAATGTGGTCTCAATGAGTTGGAATTGACTCTCTGGCAGTACATTTGGCTGGTTTTGCTAGATGAAAGCCACTATCTTCGTCCGATATAGTTCAGGGATAAGTTAAAGAGGAGAAGGTTTAAGTTTGCATTCTTTGCAACTAACTGTATTCTCCTTTTTGCTTTTTGCAATTATTCTAGATTCACAGGAAGTTACAAAGACATGTACTGGGGATCTCTGGTACCCTTCAGCCGCCTTCCCCAACGGTCCCATCTCGCATAATAATTACAGCACACTGGCATTGCTCATTCTGAGTCGGCCTGTGGTACATACACTTGTGTGGGTGCGCACGCACACACAGAGTTCTATATTTATCATACATGTAGCTTCGATAGCCCCCACGACAATCAAAGTAAAGAACTGTTCCAACGCCACAGGCCTCACTCAGGCCACATCCACCCTTGCCCCTCTTCCCAACTCTTGGCAACTACTTCATCTATCCTGCTTCCCTATAATTTATTCTTTCCAGACTGATGTACGCACAGAATCATATGGGCTTCCTTTTGTGTGTCATATTGACTGAAGCGGTCTGCTGCTTTGGATTCTGACTGTCTGTTTTGTTTCTGATGAAGGGAACCAGGCTAATAAGTGGCTTTGCCTGAGACACTGGTCCCACGGCATCTCTTCTGTGCTTACAGGTCTGTGAAAGGGGCGGCGGGTGGAGAGGGCAGCTCTGATTTCTTCCTGGGTATTCCGAGCACGTACATCTGTGCAGGCACACGACCCTCTGACCTGGCCTGTGTGAACCAAAAGTTCATAAAGCACAGGGGCCTCACTTACCTGGAAGCACAAAAGAGGGGGGAGTTCCTACTTTCCAATTTTCCCAGGAGTTAACCGTGCCTGTGTTTCTAATCCTTAGCTTTTAAACTGTGTATTTTTAAAATGACAATCTTTCTAATTATAGGCATTTCTCTGGCTTTCTGCATAAAGGGACTTAATTGGAATGCAAAGAGACAACTTAATCAGTGAGCTCTTGGGTCATAGGACATCTTAGATTGTGTGTGTGTGTGTGCACACGTGCGTGCATGAAACTATGCACAAGCTTACACCATCTCAGAAACTTTGAATTGTATACCTTGCTGAGAATGATTGCATTCTTCAAACATTTCTTGCCATCCCAAATAGTTCCATCACCATTAACTTAGACTTATTGCCCCCAAAGTTTCTCCTTGCTGTTGTCAATTTGATCTCACATAGAGAACTTTTTAAAACAGCACACTGCTAAAGGCAAACATACTTTCCTTATCAAGATAAACTATTTGGGGGTTCAAAGAAGACTTTGGGGGATAGTTTGGGTTTCAAGTTTAAAGATTGTCACAGGACAATCTGCTCTGCCCTGAGCAGAGGTTCAGACAGCCTCCATGACTCCGGAAAGTTGGGATTCCATTGAGATTTTGAAATTCTGTTCCGCATTCTTCCTCCTTTGGACCAAAATTCTTCTTAGAATTTTTGCTCAAAACCATCAGCAATGGTAGCCATCTTGTTCTTTTGAACAATTGTTGTTGTTTTTTTTATTAAGTTCTTCCTGCTTTGGCCGGTCGATTGGCCTGTCACACATGTAGTATGTGATTAGACCCCAACAATGAGATGACTGGCATCAGAAGGGTCCAGCTTAGCACTGTATCCCCCCTTCTTTAAGCACAGTCATTTTCGCTTAGAAGTCAGTTTTCATGAGAGGCAAAGAAAACCAGAAAACACTCCAGGACAGAAGCAAGGAGAATGAGGTGGGGGGAGGAGGGGACTGAAGTACAACCAAAGGCATCTACGTGTTGGTCTCCAAATGCCAGGTGATGTCCCTGGAGATCTGAGTCCAGCAGACCAGATGGACGTGGCCCTGGCCTCACCCCTGACCTTCACAGCGAGGTCTGCCAGTCACCCTGGTCCAAGCAGCTCTAAACCCTCCTATGCCAAACCCTCATGGGGTTCACACAAGCCAGCTAAGAGTGGCCATCTAGCCTGACATAGCTGACACTTCTCAAATATTAACAGAGACCCAGGGAAAAAGAGCAAGAGATAATTTTCAAAAAAAGATGGGATAAGCAATTTGCAGGCAGCCTGCAATCAAACAAGAAGTCCTGGTGGCACAGCTTGACTACAGCTTGGAAAGGTTTGAACCCGCATCTTGGCAGAAAGACGTGACAATCTGCATGCCTTCGGAAACCCTATGGGTTTCTGCTCTGTCGGCTGCTCTGTCGGCCGCGGTGAGTCAGAATCAACTTGATTGCAAGCGGTTTAAGGTTTTGTTTTGTGGATGCAATAAAATAGCTATTTGGAACAATGTTGAAATTCCAAAAGTTACAGAGCTGAAAATATCCACCTAATATCAACATTGTTACATTTTATTGAGTTAGATCATTATGATCAACAGGAATGTAATTGAGATCCTGATGTACTGGACTCAAGTTAGGCGAATATAAACTTGCCATATAAATCTCCACGTAAAGAATGGTGGGGGAGGGGGGAGACGGGAGGAGAGAAGAGGCAGGAGGAAAGGAAAGGGAGGTTCTTAAAATCATACCTACAACTCCGTCCTCTGATTTAATGCTTTTCCTCCCCCGCCAGTTCATTCTTTGAAGAGTTAATCAGACACACTTGGTTCAAAAGACAAAAAAAGAATTGCGTTTGGGGTGATGGAAAACTTTTGGAAATAAATGTGGTGTTGAGAGCACAGCATGGGGAACATCACTAATGTCATGAAACCACTTAACAATGATTAAGCTGGGAAACACTTTGTTACCTATTTCATAATACATGTATTTTATTAAAAAAGCAAAAGGGATTAAAAATAAAGCTATAAAGTAAAAAATCTCTCCAGGCCGTTGTCCTTATCTGTTCCTATCCCCACCATCCCAAGACAGGTAGCTATTGTTCCTAGTTTCGTATGCATTTTTTAAAGTTGGTTCTTTTTGTTTTAAATCATTTTATTGGGAGCTCTGACAGATATCCTAACATTCCATAGTTCAATCACATCAGGCAGAATTGTACAATTGGTACCACAATTAGTTTTAAAATATTTTCTTTCATCTGGAACTCCTTGAAATCAACTCCCCTTTATCCCCTCCCTCTCCAACCACAACCCCCAGGAACCCTTATTTATTTATTTATTTACTTACTTACTTACTTATTTTTAGCCACATCTTAAACCATCCAATATGTCCATTCACATACAATTCTGTTATCCTCTCCCCCTCCCCAAAGTGGGGTAATACAGTCATCCAACGTATACACCTTGTTTTGGGGTCCCACTGAGTCAATTCCAATTCATAGCAACTCCATGTGGACTGTCCCATCAATAGTGTTTTCTCAGCAGTGATCTCCCATGGGGCACCTGGGTGGCTTCAAACTACGAATCTTTTGGTTAGCAGTTGAGGTGTCTTAATCATTGTCCCATCAGGGCTCCTTAAGGAAGTTTATGCATCTAGACCTGGGACATACTGCTCTCCTCGCTGATTATACACACACACAAATGACACTTCATGGGCAAGTGTGCCAATCCTAATTCTATACTTGCATATATATGACCGTGGATGGCCAGTCCACTGGGCTTCCCCTCTCTCTCTTCTTGACTAGCAGCTTGCAACCACACTCAACTGCACGCTTCTAATAAAAAAGAAATTCTAAAAAGCTGCATTTTGCCTGGTGCCGATGACACTCTGAATACAGGCCCTGAACGCTGCCTCCTCTACTTCATTGAACCATCGTTGTTCCCAGTGGAGATGTGAGAAAACCGAATCCAAGAGAGGTTATAACACTTGTCCAAGTATGCACAGCTAGCTTCATGACTGCCAGAATCCTACCACAGGTCTGTCCAGCTGGTTTGCAGGACAAGAACATGGTCAACTAAGGGCAGTGGGGGGAGACAAATGACAGTTGTTGTCCCAAGTGCAGAGAGAAATGAAAGAATGGTTACCGTCTCTCCGTGTTACGATTGCCACCTTCAACGTAGCAAAAGTACCAGCACCTAGGTCACGTTTCTGGGAACTTTGGCACAAATGGGTCCTGCTCCTGTTATGCATTGGCATCTTTAGATGAGTGGAGAAAACACAGCTGCCTGAGCCCCATAAAGTGCATAGGAAAACACCCAGTCACCTAGCCAGGGTGGGACGAGGACAAGTGATCCCTAGGGGCTCCAGTCCCAGAGTCAGGCAGACTCAGTCCCTCAGTGCCTAGGTGAACTGAAGCAACTAAGTCAATTTCCTTGGCACCAGTCAGTTTCATCTGCCTATACTCTGTAACTGCTGAGGGCTTTCCATGAAAGTTTCACACCCAGGGGTCCTCAAACTTTTTAAATGGGGCCAGTTCACTGTCCCTCAGACCCATAGGAGGGCCGGACTACAGTTTTAAAAAAAAACTATGAACAAATTCCTATTGACACTGCACATATCTTATTTTGAAGTAAAAAACCAAATGGGGCAAAAACACCCAGCAGGCCAGATAAATGTCCTCGGCGGACTGCATGTGGCCCCGCGGGCTGTAGCTTAAGGACGCCTGACCTAGATAATAATACCTGCTGACACCACAGGAGTCCTTGGGTGGCGCAATGGGTTATGCACTCAACTATTAGCCCAGAGGCTGGCCTTTCAAACCTACCCAGAGGCGCCTCAGGAGACAGGCCTGGACATCTGTCTTGCAAACCCTACAGGGCAGCTCTACTCTGAGCACCCGTGGGGCCTCGAGGAATGGAGCTCATCTCAACGGCTACTGACAAGAGCAATGATCCCAAAACCATGGGGTCCCAAGAAGGAGAATCCAGTGGGCAGGATTGGCATGACAAGACCTCAGAGAAGAGGGCTTCCATATCAGCCTCACCGAGGCAGGGATCTGTCTGGTTTTGTCAACCTCGGAGCCCCCAAACCTGAAAGAGTACATAAAACCTACATGTTGTATAACAAATAATCAGTTATAGAATGAATGGAAAGAGATTGGATGTTTACAAATGCACGGTGAGTGGGCAGTTGAACAGCTTGCCTGAAAGGTCATTCACTGGATTGGGATTCAGAAGATCTCAGCTCACGGACCTGCCCTTCTACCTACTGAGGGGAGCCTCACTCAAGTCCCTTGGATGTGGTCCTCAAATGCTAAATGAGTATGAATAAAATGACTTTAGCTCCTCTAACTCCAAAGCTTACGGAGGTCTCTAACCAGTCTGGCCAAAGTCTTGCCTCTTTTACAAGACAACTCTGGCTACATCACACTGATGATTGATTCCCTGATAGGTTCCCAACCCACCCTGCATGTCCTCATCCCAGCACTTTTCTGATTTTCTTTTCCATCTCTAGGCGCTTGGCCCCTTCACTCCCCAATACTCAAGAAGCACAAGGAACCCTCAGTAAGCCACAATGGAGACCACTGCAGCCTCAAGTAAGCCACCCACACTTTTCTCCTAAGCAATCACCTCCTGAAGAATTGAATGAATCATACGTGCCTCGCCACTATTACTGTCTGCCTTTTTTATGTTTGTGCCCTATCTCCCACACAAATGGTTACTTCTTGGTCTCCATGTCTTGCCCCAATGCATAGGAGGCCACGAGTCTATGTAATATTTTCACTTTATTGGAGATAATTGAATTCAGTAGACTCTACCTTCACATTTATCTTAATTTTATTGATTTTTTGTTTTGTTTTGTTTTGGAAAGGCAGTCAACATTGGAAGAAAAAACAAAAAAGACTTCGGTTAAAGGTCAGGAAGTCCAGGAGAGGCTCCCCAGTGACCTGGAACATGTTATTTGACCAGAGAAGGTATACACATTATTTCCCTTCCACAATCCAAGTGAAAAGGGGGGCGGGGGCAGGACTTAGAGGTTTCTAAACATCCAGGAACTATTTTGGGAGCTAAATGACTTTTCCATTCATTTTTCTTTAAAAAAAAAGAGAGAGAGAAAAGACAAAGAATGAAATTAGACCAAGTGGTGCTTGCTGACAATCTAAGTGGAAAAAGAAGATTCTTCTAGGTGTTCACCATATATGACCTTAACAGCAAGATGGCCCCTCCTCCCGTGTTCATACGACACTCCATCTTTGTTTTTCGTTTATCAGAAAGCCCCAGCCAAGGCAGTTTATGTAATCCAGAAACAGATTCTGTGAGATAAATATAGAAAACCTCCTATAAATTAATACTAAATAAAGGTTCCCAGAAGGTAGCGATGATGTCATCTGGCCATTACGTGCTGCTCCAACCTGGCAGATTCCAGAGCCATGCGTGGACTGTTTTCTCCTTAAAGCAATTGTTCAAGGACTTAAAGCACCACAGATTCCTCCAGGTAGTACCTGGCTAGTGCACCATGATATCAGCATAGTCCTCTGCAGGCTGCATGATTAGCTACACTCTACTTTGATTTCTGATGTGATCTCATCCCAAATTTAAGTTTCCACCTCTCAGTAAATCTGTAGAAGAGTAATATCAAAACCACTTGGCAGGAAGCAGTTAATCAGCAAATTCTTCCCAAGAGAGCAAAAAGTTTTCTCCCAAAATTTCCACCCAAGTGGGAAATACTTGTGAGTACAGTTAGTCCTATAAGGTGATGAATGTACCCTGAGTGAGGATTTGCAGGATATAAAGAATGACAGCCGCTAAATAGAAACTGGGCCCTGTGGAAATGATCGATTCTCATTATATTCTCTAACAATGTGTGTGGGTCTAATGCTCAGTAAACAAACTAGGAAACTGCTAGGCACAGTACTGGTTTCAAGAAATAGTGGGCTTCCACCTGTGGACCCTCCATTTTGTAATCAAAATGAAAGATTCCCATTTTCCCACACTGAGATTTTAGCCAGAGCTGTAAGGGATGGACCCTGAGGCTTACATCCTCTTTGGTACAACCTGAAGAAGAAACCCGTTTCTGGTGATAACTCACCAGCCCTCCCTGAGCTGGCAACAACAAATGTTAAATGTAACATTAAATGGAATCGCTATAAAACTTCCAAGAGATTTTGTTTACAATCCTTGGCCTTCCCTTACTCTGCTCACAGCAGCTGATTTTATGGAATGATAGGTTTTGTTAACTCACTCAGGGAATGATCCTTCTAACTTTGCCACAATACTCACCTAACCTACTGAACTCATTTTATTCCTCCACAATGACTTCAGAAAAGTTATTAGTTATTTTTCTTTCCCGCCAATTCATTTCTTTTTTAAAAAAGTGTATTTCGTTGTTTCTGTTGAAAAACATACACAGCCCAACAACCAGGAATCCAAGGGATTCGGTGTCCTTGAGGACATTTTTCCTGCAGTGTAACCATCCTCACCCTCTTTTTCTGGGTTGTTTCTCCTCTATTAACATAGCCTCACTGCCCCCACCACCCCACCACCCCCAAGCTTCCTATCTAATCTTTAGAGTTGCTGTTGTCAAATTGACCGCTTAGAGATAGACCTAAGAAGAGCACAAAGCTCAAGGCAGACATTCCTTCCTAGTTAAACTAAACCAGCATTTGGTTTTAAGGAGACTTCAGGGGATCTTTTTGGCTTAAGGTTTAAAGATTATCTCAGGGCAATGGCTTCCGGAGTCCATCAGTTCAGTTCTTGATCACCGGCTCCTGGTCGTGAGAAGCCAACATGACTCAAAAAGGGTTCTCAGAGTATCTGATGCACATGGGAGAAAACGTGCTTGGAGCCCAGCTCTGCCTGTGTAATATAAATTCATAACAACTTTAAAGACTAACTGGTCACCCATAAAAATTGGCTATTTTCTGTTGTGAAAGTGGAGCTGCAGAGAGACTATTACAGCCTTCAACCAACTCCACTTAAATGTCTGTGGCTTGTTGAACATTCCATACATATTTCGGGCAAGGTATTCTGGGAGCTGAAGTTCAAGCCGTCCCCTGCCGCATTTTCCCTCGGTATAAAAACAGTGTCTCTGAAAGTGTACACATGTTTTTACTTTACCAAAAAATGTAAAAATGTTCACTCTTGTCCACTCGACCAACACGTTTAGCATTAGAAATGGGAATTTTGAAAACCTGTAACCCAAGAGACATGGCTGCAACGGGTGAATTAGAAACGTGGTTCCATCAGGCATGTGGATTTGGGGCGAGGGGAACAGAGGAAACGTGCAGGAACTAGAGGGAAGGAGCGACCTTTCTGCACGCTGGCTGTCTCCAGTGTCTATTGCTCACCTAGGTGGCGGGTTGACCCATGAAACAGGAATGCTGTCATTTCTATTGTTCATAGGCATCGCCACTCCACTAGGACCACAACTGTTTTATATTACCCTCATAAAGTGAGCTTTAGCCTTTTCTAAGCAAAATGGTCTTCTGAATTGGGTCATTTTCCAGTTGTTTGGGTTTGTTACCAACAGATAGGGTGAAGGGCCCCTGATAGTGACGTTTTACCAACTCCAGACCTATCCCAGGCTTGATCAGACAGCTGTGGGCCTAGCTTTTGGATAAAATTATAATATGATCTCACCTGATTTTCAAAATAACTTTCCACTAAGCATCCGTGTAACCCATAACATAACAGGGTCCTAGGATCTAGAGCCGATCCCAAGTCCAGAGCTCAGCCATGTTCCCAGAGCACGGGAAACCAGGATTTCGTTTGTTTTTCCCGGAGTCTCCCCCCCCCCAAAAAAAACACTCTTCAAACAATAATTCAGCAGCTTCCCTCCTCAAACGTTTATTTTAAAACGCCAGTGCCATGCGTGGGCAGGAGGAAGCAGGCACCATGTCATCACACTGGGCCCTTTCAGAAGTCTGGAAATCACTGGAAAGCCAGCAGTGTTTCCTCTTTGGCACTCAGGCCCGTGACGAGAAGTTACTCTAGATAGGACAAGATATCAGATGACCAGTGGAAACACGAGGGTCCTCCACAATTCCCAATTCTACCAAGGATGTAGGCGAATCCTTGAAACCAATGGACAATTAAGAAAACAGGGAAAGAGGAAACTACCCTAAGTGAACTTGATTAACTGAAACCTAGTCGTGTTTCTGTGATTATTTATTTATATGAATAATCAGGCAACTTTGTGCCCTGCGCATATCTGCCACAAAAGGGAACCTGAAAGACCACTTTTGTTTTTCATTTCTTCCGAAACCATCTGGGTCTAATCATCTCCCATGCTGGCCGCCGTCCACCGGGGTATTTCAAACGGCATGTTAACTCTCTTGATTTTTAGGAGCTAAAAAGCAACTCAGCACAGCTTGAGAACTGGCTCTCCCAACTCCAAATGGGTGGGAATCCCTGAAGCGCCTTGTCTGGCATCAAGATTTGGATGGAAACGGCTGAGCCCGCTGAACAAGGACCCCCCCTCCCCATGAGGGGCGCGACGCCTGTGCTTCCCAGGTGACAGCTCAGCTCGCCATGGCGGAGCCAGGGTCGCCTACCCGGCCAGTGCTGGGGCGCCGGGCCGCAGAAGCCCGGGCCAGGGATGGGCGAGGTCCCGCGGAAAGAGGAAAAGCAAGCCATCCGTCAGGCCAGCGGAGGAAATTCCAGGCGCCCAGCTCCCCGGCGCCGGACAGCGGGTGACGTGAGGAAACCGAGTAAGAGGGAGGAGACCGCGGCTCCGCAAGCCTGGGGCTCGAGATCCGGGACCCCGGAGATGGGGCGCTTCCTGGGGTCCTCGACCTGGGCCCAGGATATGGAGTGCCCCCACCCTGGAAGGTCCCGGGGGGGCGAGAGGGGCGCCCGATCGTCGCCCGGACTCGAGGGGCCACCCGGCCGGTCCGGATTCCGGAGAGGCGCCTAGCCCGATCTCGCCCGAGCTCCCAGTGTGGTGGGCCCTTACCGGTCGCGGGGGTCGATCCAAGACGTCTGGCGCGTGTTGTGGTCAATGTAGAAGACTCGGCCGTCGTAGTCGCGCGCCTCC
>NW_022103951.1:18717559-18728565 GCF_000313985.2 Echinops telfairi
CCCACGGGTGCTCCTCCCTTCCCCAGCGCGCTCCTCCCTTCTCCCACGGATCTCCCTCCTCCCTGCGGCGTCGCTCCCTCCTCCCCTCTCCCCCGCGCGCTCTTCCCTCTCCACTGAGGCCCTGCAACTCCGCAGGCCTCTGGCTCAGGGGCCTGATGGGCGCTGCTGCCTCCACCCCACCCCCCACTGCCGGCCACCCGGCAGAGGAAGGAGGATAGAGAGGATGCCCCCCCTCTCCACCTGGGCCGCAGCATGGCCGGCCTGGAACTCAGTCCTGGACCCCTAAGAGTGCTGGGAACAGGGGGTGGCCTCACTTGGGCCCTGGAATTCTGGGGTCCGCCCTTCCGCCACCTGGCCCCTGGGACTGCCGGGTCCCCCAGATCGTCTCTTGAAGAAAGGGAATTCACCAAATTAGGGACAGGGCTGAGGAGCTCCAGAGATGGAGAGAGACCCACAGCCGCTTCTCCCGGGCGGGGCAGGGAGACACACCTGGCAGCAGGAAGTCAGGCAGGTGGCCATCTAGAGTCTCTAAGAGGAGAGCCCCCTAGGGTTCCTACTCAGAATAAGGTCCTCCCACTCTTCCTGAACTCTTCCATCTCCTAATCTGTGGAGCAGAAACCCCAGAGACACTGGGAGGAAACCAGGTGGACTCCTAAAATATTAACCCTTCGTGGTAATTGACTTTCCACTTGCATCTCTGAGCTGGGGAAACTGAAGGCCCGAAGGGTTGGGCTCTGTCCGCTCCAAACTCCCCAGCTACTTGCGGCTCCAGATCCCGAGCTGCAAGACTTCATGCAAGAAAATGCAACAACGTAGCAGGGAGGTTTTTAGAAAAACTCACAGTGACACAAAAATATTGAATAAAACTCCAACAGTGACCCAAATCCATATACATAGGGGAAAGACTAGAGGAAAATGTCCCCAAATGCTCACAAGAGTTTGCATTCCTTTGGTGAGATTATTATTTTTAAAAGGATCTAGCTTCCAATGGGGGAGGGGGCGTTTAAAACGATGACAGTGCTTTAATAAAGAGAACATTTGTTTTTCACAGAAAAACATGAAGGAGACTCGTGGTGATTGGGCCAGATCCAGAAAAGGTTTTTCCTCGCCCCTCTCCCACCACAACACAGAAACGTCCTTGCTTCCCAAGTATCTGCCCCCACCCAGATGCTATATGCCAGAAATTCCACCCCTGGAATCCTGTTAAACACTGACAGGCAGAGGCCTGTCTACGCTACGGCAGGTATGGCAGGTGCCCAGGGCACCACTTGAAGGGGGCGCCACTGAGCAGTTTCTGTGAACCATCTCCAGCCACGAGAGACCATTCGGCAAGTGAAAAAGAATACTTTTGTGTTTGAGAGCCTTCATGGGTCAAGGAGGACCCCTGTGGTGCAGTGCTTAAAATCCGAGGCTGCTAACTGAAAGGCTGGGAGTTCAAACCCACCAGCCCCTTGGTGGGAGAAAGAGGAAGTTTCTTCCAGGAAGAAACCCTATGGGACAGTTCTACTCAGAATCAACTTGACCGCAGTGGGTTTGTTTTTTGATGTCGTCGTCGTTGTTTTTACAGATATAGAGGGAGAGAGAGAAAAAAAACCACGTGCGCGTGCGCGCGCATACCCACCCCTAGAAAAGGAAAAAAGACTACTTGTTGCCATCAAGTGAATGGCAACTCCTGGCAGTCCCATGTGTGTCACAAGATCCTCAATGGCTGATTTGTTTCCAAAGTAAATGGCCAAGCCGGTCGGTCTTCCAAGGTGCCTCTAAGCGGACTTGAATGAGCAACCTTTCAGTTAGCAGCTGAGTACGGGAACCATTTGCACCACCCAAGGACTCCCATAGAAGGAAAAGGTCAGATACAAAGTATTTTGTAAATTTAAACAGTAAGGAAATACAACAGTCAGGCGGGAAGGGATACCATGGTCACTGCAACATTATTCACAATATCGAAAAGGTGGACGCAACCAATGCCCATCAACAGATAAATGGAGCAACAAAATGTGGTCTGTACGCATATGGAATATTACTCTGCCATAAAAAGGAACAAAGCCCTAATACACGCCACAACATGGTGAACCTTGGGAACATTATGCTGAGTGAAAGAAGACAAGACGCAAGGACAAATATTGTATGAGCCACTTATAAGAAATATCTCGAGCAAATGCAGAGCTACAGAAATTAAATGAGTAGTATCCAGGATCAGGTGTGGAGCAGGGTTTGCTGGGTGTTACAGCTTAAGGGCTAAGAGTTTCTGTTCGGAGTGATGAAAAGGTTTTGGAAATAACTAGTGGTGAGAGTTACACAACATTATGAATACAATCAATGCTACTGAATTGTACACATAAAATGGTTAAAATATCAAATTTTATGATATACAGGTGTGCATCACTTAAGATCTACAATACTTCCTGTGAACACAGGGCATTGTGCAAACACCTGTGGCCTCTGAGGGGTTGCTGAGCGCGCTGGCCCGAGGCTTCAGGACTCGACCTGGGCAGCTCCCACTGTGGATGCCTCAGGTAAGTGTTTGGCCGGTCTGCCCGGCTCTTGCCGCCTCTCTGCTAAGTCAGCTGCAGGGAAGGCCAGCTCACCTGTGAGAACCTGCCCTGGGAGGGGACGGTATGGGCCAAGGGTGCCGAGGGCGCCGGAGCCAGAGCAGGGGCGCCGGGGGCGAATACCTTTCCAAAGGTGCACTACAGGGCCACACCATGCAAAACACAAGGACTAGCCCACTTAGCTATGGGAACCAATGGGAACTGAGCTTGAAAGTTTGAGCCTAGGCTTCCACCACTGCAGACTAGCTGACTGGCTCCCAGGCTGTGTGAAGCAGCAGGCCAGAAGTGGGCCTCCAAACCCACTTGGAAATGACAAGGATCTGTCATCCTGGCGCTCTAACGCCTGGGTGCCCTGGCTTACAGAAGCCAGACATTGCCTGGATGGACATTAAGTGATGATGTGTGTCTCTACATTTTTCCCATTATGAATTAAAAATAAAAAGAGTAAGGGATGGGGGGAGCTCCTCAGAGATAAGAAACTCAGAACTAAGCTTTGGTCTTTCACTGAGGAGCACGGGTCTACTGACAGCACCTAGGGTGGACAGCCTGCTTTGTGCAGCACTGTGCTGGGGTGCTACAGTGAGCCAGACAAAGTCTGGGGGCCCCTGTAAATCTAAGACAATGGTGAATAAAGCCAGGGGAGCCAGGACACTCTCTGAACCCAAGCGGGGAGCTTAGGGGAAGCAATGTGCTGCTGCTCTCATCAACTACTGGTAGAGCTGTGTAGCTGCTGCCATTAGGATCATCCGGCCAGGTGAACACCCTACCCTGAGGACTACGTTTAGTGGCAAGAGAGGTCTGAGAGGGAGCACCCATCCTTGCCGGAGCCGGGGTGGGGTGGGGTGGGTAGAGACAGACTCTGCCACGACTCCTGCTCCAGAGCTCTCTGTAGAATCAGGTTGGGGCTGGACTGCTCCTGACATGGTGACTCAGCGGCTGATGGTTTGAACC
Organism: Echinops telfairi; assembly: GCF_000313985.2. NCBI lineage: Eukaryota > Metazoa > Chordata > Mammalia > Afrosoricida > Tenrecidae > Echinops > Echinops telfairi. Next base: position 18,721,063 of record NW_022103951.1, read on the forward strand.
CACCCAGCGGCTCTAAAGACCTGGTGATCTGCTTCCATAAAGATTACAGCCAAGAAAATCCGGTGGGGCAGTTCTTATCTGTCACATCGGGTCATTATGAGTTGGAATCACCTTGATGTTATCCTTGCCCTAGCCCACCTGCCAAATTCCTGTAAGTACATCCTCATCAACCATTTGCGTGAGAATCCTTATCTCAGGCTCTGTTTCCAGGGGTTTTGATCTAACATAGTCTTCGAAGTGCCAGGCTCTGTTTCAAGCACTTGGAAAATATTCATTCAGTCACCCTAGCAGCGTACGCAAGTATCCCTACAATGTCATTTGCTCTTTGTTGTTGGGGCCTCCCACTGCTGGGGACCCCATATACATCGAATGAAAGAGGACCCAGTTCTGTGCTATCCACAAGAGTGGTTATGGATCCCTGGTGGTAGGTCAGAGGGTCTTCATCCAATCCGTCTGATTTTCAGAAGTAGATATCCAGGCCTTTCTTCCTAGTCTATCTTAGTCTGGAAGTTCCACTGAAACCTGTTCCGAATCATACCACCACCCCAAACCTCCTTGCCAGTCAGGTCGTGGCTATGCATGAGGTGGACTGGGCAGGCTTCAAGCCTAGGTCTCCTGCATGGAAGGTGAGAATTCAACCACTGGACCTCAAAGGCTTGCATTTGCACATTAATAGGGGAGAAAGGAGTGTGGGTAAGCATGCCAGTGAAGACAGATTAAAGCCCTTCACTGTAAAAGCTTTATCCCCCAGCTCCAGAACATTGAAGGGGGCCCATTGCATTGGGCTCCCTAAATAAGCAGACTCAGAAAAGAAAGTGACCAGAGCTGGGATCGCCAAACTTGTGAATGCCACCATTTGTCCTAGGCATCTGTGGCTGTCCCCATGTACCTGGGATGAAAACAGTATGACAAAGTGGTGAAGGACCTCAGACTCCCCACTTGGTCATGCGTCTGGGAAATCTTGTCTGTGCTTGTGACTTGGCCGGGAGCAGAAGGGAAGCCCTTCTTACAGCGGGGGCATTTTGTGGGGGAAGAAAGATCACATGCACACACAGAACCCTGCAGGGTCCAGTGTCTTTTGTATTAACGGAATGCACAAGTATGCCCTCTTGATCTCCCAGATCTGAGCCACAGCCCTGCCAACAATAAAACTCCCAACATTTGCAGCCCATCCTCCCACCAAGATTTGGGGTGGAAAAATATCTCAGGAAAAATGCACTTCAGCTCCAGGGTACAGGAGATGCTGATAACTTTTGTTCTCTGCTCAGCCCTCCTGGGAAATCCCCTTTCCCCGAGCTGTGAAAATGCACCTCGCTACAACTTGCAGGATACTTTCTTCAGAATGATTGCTAGGGCATAATCTAACAGATTTCTGGCATACCAGACGACCAAACAAAGAGTCTGACGATTGGTCCATTGTCTTGCTCTCTCCAGCCCCTCCCCCGTAGCATAACTTTGAAAAAGGAAGGGACCCAATTGGATCCACACATATTCGATACTTGAGAAGCTTCTGGAAAAGTGAGCACTTGTGAAGGCTGCAATCATCATGTCTAAAATGAGAAGAATAAATCCTGCCCGAGAAGTCTCGCCTACCTCATATAAACAATCGCGAGTTCTAGGAAGTGACACATTGGGTAATTCTACACATTGTGCATGGAGGAACCCGGAAATGAGCCGCACTGGGGCTGGATAAGAAATGGTTCATTGTCTGGCGGCCTTTAAATGCTGGGATGGTTCTCCAAGTGTGGGCACTTCAGCGACATTTAAATAATGCAAATCCACAAGGAGATGAGAAGGTGCTGTTCTGGTTCCTTCCTGCCTTTTTGGTTTTAGGGACAGCCAAGAAGGGGGATTGCAAAGATCCCGACATGCAGGAGAGGCGTGGGGTGATGCTTTATTTCATGGCTCTATGGTTTGCGGTTTCTGAGTCACTTGTAACCGAGAAAGACATTGCTGAGATTGCGGGTGTGGATGGTAGCCTGGGAGGACTTTGCAGCTGTGGGACTTCCATCGTTTAGGCAGATGTGTCAAGGTTGAGATGGTTTCTCTCCTCCTTTCCTGATCTTACTGTCAAGAGAGGCAGGGTGTTTCGGAAGAGTCCAGCTTGTGCAGGACACCAGGCAGTCTGGGTTCAATTCCCTTGTGGCACTTTCTTCCATTTGGTTCATGCCTGGAGTGCTTTAGGATGACTTTTCTGCAACCTGGGAGGATGAGTTATTAAAACTGAGATTTTTTTAAAAATGTTAGACTGATTTCTCACCCAAACTTAGAACATTTGTAGCCACCCACTTCCTTCCTCTCCAGGCCGCCCCTCCCAAGCCTACATTTTGATTTCTTTTCCTTCCTAACCCATGGGTTATGTTAAAAGAAAGAAAAAAAGCTAATGAGCCAATTTAAAATGTATTCCAGGCAAACCATCATTTGAGGAAGACACATGTGCTGCGAGCCGGCTTTCTACAAGACGCTTCCTCGTTGCTGGATTCTTGCCTGCTCGGGATTACAAGTCTAGTCCCTTGTGTATTTGGAAAAACAGACTCTTACATGAACCAGGCAGAACAGCTGGGAAATCTCTAGCTTCAAAAAAAAGAAAAAGGATAATTTATCAGACACAGAAATAAGCAATGTCTGGGTCATTAAGTTCCCTGAATGACACAAACAGTTTGTGCTCAGAAGATTGGAGGTTCAAACCCACCCAGCAGCAGTGTGGAAGAAAGACATGGTAATTGGCTTCTTTGAAGATGACAGCCAAGAAAATTCGGGAGAAGACAGTTCTCCTCTGGCACAAGGGGCGGCCAAAAGGCAGAGGCAACACGACAGTCATTAAGAGTTGCCTCTGTTGTTAGGGGTGAGGGAGCCCTGGTAGTGTAGTGGTTGAGTTGGGCTGCTGATGTTGGAAACCACCAGCTCTTCTCAAGGAGAAAGGTGAGATTTCCTACTCCCATTAAGAGTCACAGTCTTGGAACCCCACAGGGACATACTAGTATGGCAAAATAGTCTCTCTCTCTCTTTTTAATAAATAATTTTATTCGGAACTCATACAAATCTTTTCACAATCCATCCATCCATCCATCCATCCATTGTGTCAAGCACATTTGTACATTTGCCATCATCATTCTCAAAACATTTGCTTTCTACTTGAGTCCTTGGTATCAGCTCATCAGTTTTCCTCTCCGTCCTCCACCCTCCCTCCCTCACGAACCCTTGATAATTTATAAATTATTATTATTTTTCTATGTCTTACACTGTCCGATGTCTCCCATCACCCACTTAGTCTCTTTTGTAATATCAATGGAACAGCTTCTGAACACAGGTGACCTTCCTCATTCGAACCTGAAGCAACGACCACAGAGGGTTGTAATGTAGCAGTGGTTCACAAACAGAGCCATTCCGTCTCACAGGAGAGATTTACCTATGACTAGAAACCAAGGCAAACCCACCAGCTGCTCCCTGGGAGAAAGATGAGACTTTCTGCTCCCATGAAGATTTACAGCCTGAGAAACCCAAAGGGACACTTTTATTCTGTCCTGTTGACTCAATGACAGTGGGTTTGGTTTGCAGACCACTGTAGTTCTCATGCTTGGGGGTGTGGGGGGGAGCATCTTGTGGGAGTAGACCAGGGATTGCTGCTAAGCATCATTCGGTGCTCAGCATAGTCACCACCCCCCAACACACACACACACACACAGACTCCAGCCCCAAATGTCACTGAAAGTGAGATTAAGAAATCCTGCAATGTTGTGTTAGTCTGGGTACTTTAGAGAAACAAATCCATAGAGACCCATGTATAAGAGAGAGTTTTATATAAAGGTTAAGTGTGCATCAAGAAAACATCTCAACCTGTTGCTGCCCAAGCCCACAAGTCCAACATTAACCCATATGTCCGACACCAATCCACGAAGTCCTCCTCCATCTCACAAAACAGACGCATTGATGCCGACTGCAGGAGAAAAGCTGAGTCAGTGAATGTGTAAGCATCTCAGCGCTGGCAGGGGTCTCCACGCAGCTGCTCCAGCACCCAGGGCTGCATCCGGGCAGGTCCATGCAGCTTCTCCTTGGGGATGTCTTGCAGGAAGTCAGCCTTGCCAGCTGAAGCAGGGAACTGCTAAGGCAGCTGGACCCTGCGACCATCACGAAGCAAGAGACCCGAGAACTAGAAAGGCGGGACTCACGGAGCCACGTATCCCTCCACCCTTCAATTAACCCCACATGTGTTTATTGGCCAGGTTGGCACAATAAACTAACTACCTCAAATGTACACACAGGTAGCATATGAGCAAGAGCCAATGTTGCTAAAGGAAGATTTTCAAGCTGCCCTGAAAGCATTAGCCAAAATCAAAGCTACAAGAATTGATAGAATACCAATTGGCATGGTTCAACAAGCGGATGAAGCACTGGAAGCACTCACTTGTCTGTGCCAGGACATTTGGAAGACAGTTCCTTGGCCAATTGACTGGAAGAGATCCATCGTTCTACCCATTCCAAAGGAAAGTGACTCCACAGAAAGTTCAAATTATAAGACAATATCATTCATATCATATGCAAGTAAAAAGTTTGCTGTAGATCATCCAAGAACAGTTGCAGCAGCAGATTCACAGGGAGCTGCCAGAAGTCCTGGCTGGATTCAGAAGAGAACATCGAACAAGGGATATCATTGCTTATGTCAGATGGATCTTGGCTCAAAGCAGGGAATACCAGAAAAATGTTAACATGTGTTTTATTGACTATGCCAAGGCATTCATACACTGTGTCAATCATTAAAAAAAAAACCCACCATGGATGGCTTAGAGAAGAATGGGAATTCCAGAACATATCATTGTGTTCCTGCAGAACTTATACATGAATGAAGAGGCAATTTTGCAAGCAGAACAGGGGAGTGCCATATGGTTTCAAATCAAGAAAGGTGAACATCAGGGTTGTATCTTCTCACTACATTTGCTCAATCTGTATGCAGAGCAAACAATCAGAGAAGACGGATTATATGAAGAAGAATGGGGCATCAGGATTGGAGGAAGGCTTACTAACAACCTGAGATATGCAGATGACACAAGCTTGCTTGCTGAAAGTGAGAACTTGAAGCATTTGCTGATGAAGATCAAGGATTGCATCCTTCAGTGTGGGTTACAACTCAATGAAAAGAAGACCAATGTCTTCACTACTGGACCAATAGGTAACATCATGATAAATGGAAAAAAAGTTTGAAATTGTCAAGGATTTCATCTTGCTTGAATTCACAATCATTGCTCATGGAAGCAGTTGTTAAAAGATCAAAAGACACATTGCATTGGGTTAATCTGCTGCACATGACTTCTTTACATGATTGAAAAGCCAAAGGGTATTACTTTGAGGTCTCAGGTGCACCTGATCCAAGCCATGATATTTTCAATCACCTCATATACACGAAAAATTTGGTCATTAAATAAGAAGACCAAAGAAGAATTGATACATTGGAATGATGGTGCTGGCAAAGAGCACTGACAATACCATGGACTGCCAGAAGGATAAATAAATCTGTGTAGGAAAGAAGTAAGGCCAGAGTGATCTTAGGGAGGCAAGGATGGCAAGACTTTGTCTTACATACTATGGACATGTCAGGAGACACCAGTTTCTGGGAAAGGACATTAAAAACAAACAAACTCACTGCCATCAATTCGATGCTGACTCAATCCTACAGGAGAGGCTACAACTGCCTCTGTGAGTTTCCGGGAGTAGAAAGCTCCGTCTTTCTCCCCCAGAGTGGCTGGTTTCAAACTGCCCACCTTGAGGATCGCAGACCTATGTATACACACTAGGCCAATCAGGATATCATTCTTAGTAAAGTTGGGGTATTGGAGGGGGAAGAGGATGGCTCGCCAGAAGACGGATTGACACCGTGACTGCAGCAGTGGACTCCAACATGGGGACCATTGTGAAGATGCCACAGGATCAGGCAGTGCTTCACGGTATTGTGCGGAGTCCCAATGGGTTGGAGCTGACTTGGGGGCACCTAACAACTACAAAGCTAGAGTGAGAAGAAAATGTGGACCAACGTTCAACATCATAAAAAGTGCCCGCGTTTACTGGTCAGATAGAGACTGGTGAAGCTGCCAAAACTATGACCCTTAGTTACTCTTGAAGTGTGAAAAGAACTCACTCATGGCTCCATTGCAGCCAAACAATAGACAAGTCTGTAAGAGGAACAATTACCAGCGAGAGGTACACACACCTTAGAATAATCAACCATTTGAGATCAAAAGGACAGCATTTACCCAAGGACAAAGTTCAGAAGGATCGGGAAAGATGGAGCAATGGAAACAGCAAATACCTAGAGGAAGTGAGATAAGCAATATTACAGAGTAGGGATTGCAATCAAAGACATGAAACAAAATCTGTATGACTTGATGAATCGAAAATTGGTCTACACTCTCAACCTTTACCCAATTCAAAATAAAAACATTTTCTGGAAAAGAAGGGGCGAAAATATCTTATGAGGCTATTATTATAAAACTCAAGAAAAGGCTTTCACACTAAAAGAAACATTCTTTGACAGCTACCGGGGGTGGGAAGGGAAGAGAGGGTAAATCACTAACTAGAGGGTAGACACATATTAACTTGGGTGAAGGGAAAAGGCAAAAACAATTATTTTTTTAAAAAAGAAGCCAGGTACAAAAGAGTGCATGTAATGTAAGCCCTACTGATATTTTAAAACAGGCATAACTGACCTACGGCAACAGAGGGTGGTAGCTCTTTGAAGGGCAAGTGAGTGACAAAAGGGACACACAAGTTCATCACAAGTCTGGGGCTGGTTACCTGGGCAAGTTCACTTGGTGAATATTCATTGAGGTTTATATTTAGGACTTGTGCACTGATGTGTAGGTGTGTTACACTTCAATAAAAGCCACAGCAAGAAACGAAAGAGTTGGGGAGGAGGGACACATGACTTGGCTACGTCTGGGAACATGTAGCTAAGCCATAGAAGGCAAGACTTTCTTTTGCAACTTCTTCCTTCCCTTTTGTCTTCATTCTTGTCTACGTTTTGGCTTTCCCTGCTTTTCTCACTATCTTGCTTCTCCTTCTGGGAGGGAAGTACTCTTTTTTAAAAAAATCATTTTATTAGGAGCTCATACAACTCTTATCACAATCCATACATACATCAATTGTGTATAGCACATTTGTACATTCATTGCCTTCATCATTCTCAAAACATTTGCTCTCCACTTAAGCCCCTGACATCAGGACCTCATTTTTCCCCCCTCTCTCCCTGCTCCCCCCTCCCTCACGAGCCCTTGATAAGTTATAAATTATTATTTTGCCATATCTTGCTCTGTCCGATGTCTCCATTCACCCACTTTTCTGTTGTCCATCCCCCAGGGAGGAGGTCATATGTAGATCCCTTTCCAACCCACTCTCCCTCTATGCTACCAGTATCGCCACTCACACCACTGGTCCTGAAGAGATCATCCGCCCTGGATTCCCTGTGTTTCCAGTTCCTATCTGTACTAGTGTACATCCTCTGGTCTAGCCAGA
>NW_022103951.1:18728955-18742114 GCF_000313985.2 Echinops telfairi
CACCATCAGCTTTCTTCGCCACATTTGGTTATGCACACATTTGCCTTCAGCAATCATATCAGGGAGGCAAGCAGCGAATGATATGATTTTTTGTTCTTTGATGCCTGACAACTGATCCCTTTGACACCTCGTGATTGCACAGACTGGTGTGCTTCTTCATGTGGGCTTTGTTGCTTCTGAGCTAGATGGCTGCTTATTTACCTTCAAGCTTTTAAGACCCCAGACGCTACTCTTTAGGGATGCCAATTAGCTTTGGCATACCTGTTCTGTAATGAGTAGAAAGTAGACTGCCATTTTAAACAACTTCTGCTATGTATTTGTTTCAAATAGTTATTGTTGTGTAACAAATCACCTCCAAAAGCCATGGCCCAAATGACAATGTATTATTTGCCTACAATTCTGTGAGTCAGGAATTCACACAACTGAATTGATTCTTCTGCTCAGCTTGTCGATTCTTCTGCTCCATGTGGTATAGCCTCATGGAAGCACCAGTCAAGAGATCAAAAGACTTGCATTTGGCAAATCTGATGCACAAGACCTCTTTAGAGTACTGAAAAGCAAGGATGTTACTTTGATGACTAATGTGCACCTGATCCAAGTTATGGTATTTTCAATCACCTCATATGCATGTGAGAATTGGACATTGAATACAGAAAACCAATGAAGAATCAATGCATCTGAATTGTGCTGCTGGGTAAGAATATTAAAAGTATCATGGATGGCTAAATGGACAAATAAATCTGTCTTGGAAAAAGTACAGCCAGAATGCTCCTAAGGGGCAAGGATGACAAGACTTCAGCTTACTTTCTTTGGACAGATTTCTAGGAGAGGCTAGTCCCTGAAGAAGGACATCATGTTTGACAGAGTGGACAGGCAGCCAAAAAGATCAAGGCCTTTGATGAGGTGGATTGACACAGTGGCTGCAACAATGAGTTCAGCAATAGGAACAATTGTGAGCCATGTTTCCTTCTGTTGTGCATAGGGTGGATATGGGTCAGAACCGACTCAATGGTACCTAAGAACAAGAACAAGTCACAAAGCCTGTTCATCCAAGACAAAGGGAAACACCAGGAACACAAAAGAATTTGTGACCTTCTTTAATCCAATCAGTAGTGTATGTAGGGTGAGGATCACGAGCTATATCACTTTCTGAAGCCCTAAGGGTGACAGGACTTCACATAATTATAGTAGACAATCCCCACCCCTGCCACATAATGGGAGGGTACTATTGAACTATTAATACAAATTGTTTAAGCATCCATCGCACCACATTTAGGCAATTACAAATTCACACATGATTTAATAACTTGTAGAGAACATTTTTAGATCTGGTGGTGCCTTGGTTCAGTGCTCAGCTATTAACCAATCATCATTCCAATACCTGTTGTTGTTGTTGTTAGGTGCTGCTTACCCTATCTACAACAGAAGAAACCCCTGTCTGCTCCTGCACCATCCTCGAAATCGTGGCCATGCTTCAGCTCTTTGTTGCAGCCATTGTGTCCATCCATCTCATTGAGCGTCTTCCTCTTTTTGACTGACCCTCTGCTTTACCAAGCAGGATGTTCTTCCCCAGGCCCTAGTCCCTCCTGATAACATGTCCAAAGTCTCGCCATTCTCCATTCTAAGGAGCATCTAGCTGTAAGTCCTTGAAGATGAACTTCTTCTTCTGGAAGTCCATGGTAATTTCGCTATTGTTCACCAACACCACCATTCAAATACATAAATTCTTCTCTGGCCATCTTTATTCACTGTCTAGCTTCCGTACATATATGTGATTGGACATACCATGGTTTGGGACAGGCATATCTCAGGGTGATCTTTGCTTTTTATCACTTTAAAAAGGTCATTTGAAGCAGATTTGCTGAAGGCAATATATCATTTGAGAGCCTGGTTGTGTAGTGGGTTACAAGTTGGATTGATAACCACAAAATCAGCTGTTTGAAACCACTAGCCAGTCCATGGAAGAAAGATGAGGTTTTCTACTCCTGTAAAGATTTCCAACCTCACACACACACAAAAAGACTTCCAACCTCAGAAGCACACACGGGCAAGTCTATTCTGTCCTATAGGATTGCTATGAGTCAGAAGTGATTCAATGGCAGTGAGTTTGAGAACCAGAGCTTGCTTCCATGTGCACTGATTATGGATACAAGTAAAATGAAATCCTTGAAAATGAAATATTTTCCCCATTTATCATGATGTTGTCTATTAGTGTAATTCTGAGGCATTTTGTATTCTTTCCATTGAGTTGCAACCCATACTGAAGGCTGTAGTCTTTGACCTTCATCAGTAAGTGCTTCAAGTCCTCTTGGCTTTTAGTAAGCAAGGTGTGTCATCTGTATATCACAGGTTGTTAATAAGCCTTCCTCCAATCCTGATGCCCCATTCTTCCTCCCACGTGTGTCATCTATAAAAGTGAAAATAAATACCATATATACTCGTGTATAAGCCAATTTTTCAGCAAATTTTAATGCTGTTTTTGTGGTAAAATTAGGTGCTTTGCCTGATACTTGGGCCGGCTTATACTCGAGTAAATACGGTACCAACTTCTCCTTGGCTCTTTGGGTAATGTGACTATGTGTGACTTGTGTTTTCTTCTCCATACCAACTTTTATACTGAATATATGGTCATTTAATCAGAATAGTAAGTCATCAAATGAATAATTTGTGCAAGTAAGGTAAAAATAAACTCATCAATCAGTTATTATTGTGTGCCACGAGTCAATTCTGAATTATAGTGACTGAGTAGAATTGTCCCGTAGGGTTTCAAAGGCTGTCATCTTTACTGGCTTATGGTAATTTGCCTTATTGACTATGCAAAGGCATTCAACTTTGCTAATTGTATCATATTATGGATAACATTGAGAAGAATGGGACTTCCAGAATACTTAATTGTTCTCATGTAGAATCTATATGTGGTCCAAGAGACAGGGAACATGTACGTGGTCCAAGAGACAATAGTTAAAATGGGGGGGGGGCATGCTGTGTGGTTTAAAATCAGGAAAGGTATGCATCAGGCATGCTTTGGGGATGTATCCTTTCACCATACTTATTCAATGTGCACACTGAGCAAATAATCTGAGAAGCTGAGGAAGAATGGGGCCTGAGAATTGGAGAAAAATTCATTACAACCTGTGATATGCAGTTAACACCACCTTGATTACTGAGAGTGAACAGGATTTGAAGCACTTCGTGATGCAGATCAAAGACTATCTACTTCAGTACGCAGCACACCTCAACATAAAGGAAACAAAATCAAAATGAGAGAAAACAAAAACCCTCGCAACTGGAAAAGTAAGTATAGTGTAAATGGAGAAAAGATTGAAGTTGTCAAGGATTTAATTTTACTTGGATCATCACTCATGGAAGCAGCAGTCAATAATTCACACGACATATCGCATTGGGCAAAGCTGTAAAGGACCTTTCTAAAATGTTAATTTAAAAAAAGTACCACTTTGAAGACTAAGGTGTGCCTAACCCAATCTTGTCAATTGCTTCCTATGCTGGACAATGAATAAAAAGACTAATTACAAATTGATCATTTTGAATTATGAGGTGGATGAGGACTATTGAATGGACTGCCCAAAGCAGGGAAAAACAGTCTGCATTGGACAAAGGACAGCCAAAATACCCTTGGACTTGAGAATTGCAAGCCTTTGTCTCATATACATTGGATATGTTATCAAGGGGGACTAATCCCTGGATAAGGCCATCATCTTTGATCAAGCCGAGGGGTCAGCGAAAAAGAGGAAGCCCACAATGAGCTGGAGTGCTGCAGTGCTTACAACAACGGGCTCAACATGACGACCAGGCAGCATTGGTCTACTGCACAGGGTCGGTATGAGTCTGACCCAACTCCACGACATCGAACTACGACAAGAACCATGTTTAAAAGGTTTATTTTATTGGGGGCTCTTACAGCTCTTATCACAACCCCTACATTTATCCATTGTGTCAAACACATCTGTACATATGTTGTCATTATCGTTTCAAAACATTTTCTTTCTACTTGAGCCCTTGGTATCAGCTTCTCAGTTTTTTCTTCCCTCCCCCACCTATCCTCCCCCATGTCCCCTTGATAATTTATAAATTTTTTCCATGACTTAGACCGACCACTGTCTCCTTTCACCCACTTCTCTGCTGTCCATCCCACAACAATAACAATTAATGTATGAGCAGAAAACCAGGTCTTTTCTCCCTCAGAGCTGCTGGTGGGCTGCCATTGACCAGTTCACTGTGGCCCCGCCAGGGCTTCTTGAGCAGAAAATAGTGTTCTCCATTACAAAACCATTTTCCTATTTCTCCATAAGGGAGCAGAAAATTTTCAGGCAAAATACTTTGAGTTAATATTAGCTATTATATGTACTTCTGCTGCCATCTTCGGAATGTATAGCAGATATTTATTAAATTCAGATGTTTTTGATATATTGGGAATTAAATGTTGCCAAGTGAAAATCTTATGAAGAGCAGCAAGGACACTATCGGATATAGCATCAGAAGATGAGATCATCAGGTCGAAAGACACGCAGAACACGATTGGGAAAGAGGTACCTCCTCAAATCTATTGTCAGGCGCCATCAAGTTGGTTCCAACCCATAGCGACCCTATGCACAACAGAACACTGCAGGGTCCTGGACCAGCCTCACCATTGTTCCTATGTTTGAGCCCATTGTTGCATCCATGGTGTCAATCCATCTTACTGAGGGACTTCTTCTTTTTCACTGCTCCTCCACTTTACCAAGCATGAATTCCTTCTCCAGGGACTGGTCTCTCCTGACATGTCCAAAGGACAAGAGATGAAATATTGCAACCCATGCTTCTAGGAGCAATCCATGCTTCTGAGGAGCAGTCTTCTAAGGCTGCACTTCTTCTAAAGCAGATCTGTTTGCTCTTTAAGGAATCCATCATAGTTTCAATGTACTTCCTCAGCACTATAATTCAAATGCATCAACTCTTTGGTTTTCCTTATTCAACGTCCAACTTTCACATGCATACAAGGCTATTGAAAATACCTTGGCATGGGTCAGGTGCACCTTAGTCCTCAAAGTAGCACCCTCATCCCTCCCCTCAATAGTTTTATTTTCCCCTACTCCCCTTCAATAGTTTTATTGATGTATAATTCACATATCACACTTCCATAATTCTGTCATATTTAAAAAGAGTCCTAGAGCATCCTTCCCCCTCCTGTATTCATTATTTGCTCCCCATTTCCCTCCAACCCTCCATCCCCAATAAGTCATTACACCTATTATTGTCTATAAACATCTGCCCTTCCTGTGCCTCATAAAGTGGGAAACATACAATAAAGCCCAGAAATAGTAAATATTTATTTAGTAAAAGAAAGAAAGAAAAGACCACCGTCAACATTAAAATAAACCAGATGATAAACCCCTGTCAAGAAGAAAAGCAAGAAATGTTTAAAACAAGAATACATCCAGAATGGGTCAAGAGGAACCAGGTATCATACTATACCCTAGTTCCATCCATTATAATCAAGTTTACAATAGTTTCTATCTGATAGCAAGGTTATTCAAGTGACCTTGATAGTGGTTCAAGGGGATAAACCAGAGGCTTAATCCACGTAGGGTCCCTTCAGGTGGATTTGGGGCTTCCACTGTCATCTATAGCCTTCTGCAAATTGAGTGTTCACAATGTAAACTCAGATACTTTTCCTGCCTTCGTATTTGGGTTTTGTTATTTGTTATCTTTGGATCACACAGCCTAGTGTACTTCTTCCTTGGGAACTTAGCTGATGCCTCACTCAGATGGCTGTTTGAACGCAAGCCTTTGAGACACGAGATGCTATTCTTTTTGATAGCTGGGCACCATCTGCTTTCTTCACCGTATTTTTAGTGATTTCTTCATGAGGGTGAGAATCAAGCAGGGTCATGTCACATGAACTAAATGTTCTTGGACTGGGACTAGAATTAAGTGGGAGCCCAGTATTCATTCATTTGTCCACAGACTCTGGTTCACTTTAGAGGTCTCATTATTATTTTAGGAGAAAGAACATAATTAGCATACCCCTGGGGCATAAGACAATTCCACTGGTAGCATCATTAATTTATCAAATAGCATAGAATTTAACATACTTTGGAGAAAAGGAGATTATGTGAGTATAACCTGACTCTGAGTCGCAATCTACGTGTTGTTGACTTGTACAGATTGAACCCTTCAATGATTGAGCTCTGTTTACATTGACCATGGGGGTTGGTGCTAGGGGAAAATTTCCAGTAACATTCATTTACAAGGGCAGAACCTTGTCTCTCAGATTAATACCTGCCACAGTAAAGCAGAAGTAAATGTCTGGTGGTTCTGGCCCACCTTTCATTGGATGGCCACAAAGTCAGGGATCCTAACCAAGGTCCAACAACCTCCAATTCTACAGCCATAGGTGTCTGTCATGTGTTTCTTTTCACACAAGGGACTTTTGGTCTTAAGTAAAAGGGATACAGGTAATTTTGGGGTAAAGCCCAACTCATTCAGTGGGGTTTCCACATCAAGTCCTTCTGGTGTTGCCTGTGAAGGATGCCACGTTTCATGAAAGGACAGAGTCTAAGGTCATCATAGTACATAGCACATGGCATGGATCACTAAGAGCTGGGTAGAAACTAAATCAAAAGTGTCTAACCAGGAACATAGCATCAGATTTATTCTCCCACTGGGTTCTGTATAATTATTGTTGAGTGTGATGCTGCTTCTCCCCATGTACCAAACAACAGAAGTGTGAATGCCTGCTCTGAAATCTAAATGCTCCCCTCCCCTGATCTTGACTTGACTTTCCACCAAAGTTCCTTTCTCTCTCCTGTGGGGTGTCAGCTGGTTTGGCATGGCCTCCTCTCAATGTTGTGTGGCATCAAGTGGATGGCCTTCTCCCTTTTTGCCCTTCTGAAGGAGAGACCCCAGCTGAGATTAGGACTCCTCTTTTGAGGTGATTATTAAGATGTGCATATTAGAGCAGTGATGTATGGTTCATGGACACCACGTAGGCTCTGTACCCTTTTATTTGGGAACTGGTCTCCAAAATGAATTTATTTTGTGTTTCTCCTAACAGTAGTGGGCTCATACAGTATGTGTCCTTTTGTGATCGATGACCTTCACTCAACATAATGGTGTCCAGGTCCTTCAATGTCATGTGGTGTTTCATGATTTTGTCACTTTTTTTAGGGATGTATATTATTCCATTGTGTCTATGTGCCATAGTTTCTTCATGCATTCTTCTACTGTTGGTCACTTGAGCTGCTTCCAGTTTCTTACTATTGTGAACTGCATGGCAATAAACATGGGAGAGCATACTTCTGTTTATGTCTTGCCTCTTATTTCTTTGGGTGATATACCCGATGGTGGTATTGTTGGATCTTAAGGGATTTCCATGCCCAGTTGTTTTAAGTAGCACCATATCACTTCCCATGGTGGTTGTATTTACAGATCCACCAACAGTATATATGAGTTCCATTCTCTCCACATCCTCTCCAGTATTTGTTGTTTTCTGTTTCTTTGAATTGGGCCATCATTGTGATTATACGGAGGTAGCTCATTGTAGTTTACATTTCCATCCCCTGGATGGCTAGTGATCATGAGCATTTTTTCATGTGTTTGTTAGCCATTTGAGTGTCATTTTCAGTGAAATGTCCATTCTTGAATGTCTTGTAACCACTTTTTAGCTGGGTCATTTATTTTCTTATTGAGCTGTCGTACAGTTCTGTAGAAGTGGGTAATTAGACCCATGTCTCTTGTGTTATTGCCAAAATATTTTCCCCCAATCTGTGGGCTTTCTTTCATTTTACTCTTTTGATAAGGTCTTTTGAAGTGCATAAGTGATTCGTCTTCAATAAGTCCTAGTACTCCAAATCTGCCTTCTGCTATGTGTGCTTCCTTTACCACACTTGCTAGTGTGTGTCTCCCCTGCAATAGTGCCCCTAAGTTTGTTACAGTTTTCTCATGGATGATTCTGATAGCTCAGGAGTTTACATTTAGGTCTGTAATCCAGCTTGAGTTTGTCATTGTGCATGGGGAGAGATATGGGTCTTGTTTCACTCTTCTGCATATGGAGATCCATTTATCCAACATTATTGGTTTTTAATCTCATTTGATAGTTTTTAGTTCTTTGCCGAAGAACAGTTGCCTGTAGGCAGATGCATTTTCTTCTGGGGTTTCGTTCCTGTTCCTTTGGTCTATGTCTCTCTCATTATACCAGGCCGTTTTGACTACTGTGGCTCTGTAGGAGGGTTTTAGGTCAGGAAGTACGAAGTCTCCTACTTGGTTCTTCTTTTTAAGAAGTCCTCTTTTATCCTGGGTCTTTTCCCTCTCCATATGAAGTCAGTTATTCTTTTTTTCCATTTCTTTGAAGAACATATATGGGATGTGTATAATTGTGCTTTGCCTCTCCAGGTAAAGATGATGGAACATGGATGCAGCTTTGCACTGACAACATTCAGCCCATTTGGCAAACTTGTCCAGACTGAATATGCTTTGGGAGCTGTGGATGGAGGAGCTCCTACAGTGGGAATTAAAGCTGCAAATGGTGTGGTATTAGCAACTGAACAGAAACAGAAATCAATTCTGTATGATGAGTGCAGTGTACACAAAGTGGAACCCATGACCATGCATATAGGCTTGGTGTATAGTGGGATGGGCCCAGATTACAGAGTACTTGCACATAAGCTCAAAAATTAGCTCAGCAGTAATATCTGGTTGACGAAGAGCCTATTCTCACAGTGCTGCTGGTACAAAGAGTAGCTTCTGTCATTCAAGAAGGTGTTGTCATCCAAGTCAGGTGGTGTCTGTCCATTGGGAGCTTCTTTGCTAATTTGTGGTTGGAATGAGGGATGATTTTATTTCAGTCAGATCCATTTGGTGCTTACTTTTCCTGGAAAGCCACAGCAATGGGAAAGAACTATGTGAATGGGAAAACTTTCCTGGAAAAAAAGATATACTGAAGACCTGGGACTTGAAGATGCCGTTCATACAGCCATCTTGGCCCTAAAGGAAAGCTTTGAAGGGCAGACGACAGATGATAACATAGAAGTTGGAATATGCAATGAAGCTAGATTTAAGAGGCTGACTCCAACTGAGGTTAAAGACTATTTGGCTGCCATCGCATAATAATGATGTAACTGAACAATCTGGGATTTCAAATCATGTGTCTACCTTTAACATGTTTAAAGTATGTTTTGTTTTGAGGATTTTTACAGACTGATTTCTACCTGGTTTAATGGACTCATGTTAAAATAATAATACAAATCATAATGAACTATTCAACCTAACTTCCAGCTTTTGGGGAGTTTATAAACTTTTAACATAGGTATTTCTTGCTTTTATCATAGTTGATTTCTGAAAATCATATTTCAAAGCACCATTACTCTCTTCTTTCTGCAATTTTGGGTAAGAGAAAGCTTGCTGTCCTTTTTTACTACCAGACACTGCCTGTGTTTCAGAAAAGTACTAATATTGGCAAACACCACTGCTTTTAGAACTAGAAGAATCTGCAGAATTTCATGGATTCATGAGACAAAACACAAAGTATAAGTATTTTTCAGGTAACTTAAGGTGTGGATTAGTGAAATCCTAGGATGCTCTGAAATATTACGCTTAAGATAACAGGGCCAAACAATGCTTTTGTACAGATTGAAATATTATGAATGCAAATAAAAGTTGATTTGTAGGGGGGGTGGCAATATATTTGGGATTTGGATCAGAATTGTGTTGTATCTGTGTTTTAGGTAGAATTGACATTTTCACAATATTAAGTCTGCCTATCCATGAACCCAGGATAGTCTTCCATTTATGTAGATCTTTTCTGGCTTCTTGTAGTTGTGTTCTGTAGTTTTCTCTGTACAGATCTTTTGTTTCTTTGGATAGGCTTCTAAGTATTTCATCTTTTGTGTGGTTATTGTGAATGGTATAATTTTCTTAATGTCTTTTTCGTAGTTCTCTTTACTGGTACACAGGAATCCAGTTGATTTCTGCTTGTTAATTTTGTAACTTGCTACTTTGTCAAATCCCTTAATTGTTTCCAGCAGACTTTTGGGAGATTTTACACACACACACATACACACACACACACACGATTAAATCATCTTCAAAGAGTGAGAGTTTCACTTCTTTTTCTATTTATAATCCTTGGGGTTTTTTGTTGTTGTTGTCTGATGGTTCTAGCTAAGACTCCCAGTATGATGATGAGTAAGAGTGGTGATAGGGGGCATCCTTGTCTGATCTTGGTTTTCAGGGAAAATGTTTCTCATTTGTCCCCATTAAGCATGATATTGGCTATTGGTTTTTCATATATGTCTTTTATTATGTTGAGGGATTTCAACATATTTTTGTTGAGTGTTTTTGTCAGAAATGGGTGTTGGATAGTGTCAAATGCCTTTTCTGCCTCTATTGATATGATCATGTGGTTTTTGTTCTTTACTTATGTGGCAGATTACATTGATTGTTTTTCAAATGTTGAACCATTCCTGCATCCCTGGAACAAATCCCACTTGGTCATGGTGAATTATTTTTTTTAAATACTGTTGGACTCTATCAGCCAGAATTTTGATGAGTATTTTTAAAAACCATTTTATTGGGGGCTCATACAACTCTTATCACAATCCATGCATCCATCCATTATGTCAAGCACATTTGTACATTTGCTGCCCTCATCATCCTCAAAACATTTGCTTTCTATTTGAGCCCTTCGTATCAGCTCCTCATTTTTCCCCTCCTTCCCCGCTCCCTCCTCCCTCATGAACCCTTGATAATTTATTATTATTTTGTCATGTCTTACACTGTGCAATGTCTCTTGTTGAGTATTTTTATGTCTACCCTGTTTCCCCCAAAATAAGACAGTGTCTTCTATTAATTTTTGCTCCCAAAGATGTGCTAGGTCTTATTTTCAGAGGATATCTCATTTTTCCATTAAGAAGAATACAGTACACATTATTATTGAACAACAAAAAAGGAAATTTATTACCTGTATACGGTATGGTAGTAGATGTCATCACAAACCAGCATAACCGACAAACTTTGAATCCTACAATATCACGAATTTCTTGTTACTACCATTATTTCCATGTACAACAATCTATGGTATATTTACTCATTTATTCAATGACTGTCATGTCATCATCTTCTGGAACATCATCATAACAATCCAAACCCTTATTTTCGGTGAGGTCTTATATTTGGGGGGATGCCTTCTATTTCAGCGAGAGGCAAAACTGTAAGTAGGTCTTATTTTGGGGGGATGTCTTACTTTCGGGGAAATATGGTATGTTCATGAGGGATATTGGTCTATAATTTTCTGTATTTGTGGTGTCTTTGTCTGGTTTGGGTATCAGAGTTATGCTCGTCTTGTAGAATGAGGTTGTGAGTTTGTTGTCTTTTCCTATATTCTAAAGGAAAAAAAAGTGTAGTATTTGTGACAGGTCTTCTCTTTGTAGAATTCTTCTGTGAAGCCATCTGTCCTGAGATTTTCTTGGTTGGGAGTTCTTAATGACTTTCTCTAGTTCTTCTTTTGTCATGAATTTGTTGAGTTTTTGACATCTGTGTATTAACTTGAATGGATGATGTATTTCTAGGTATCTGTTCATTTCTTCTAGGTTGTCAAATTTGTCGGAGTACAGTTTTTTATAGTAGTGTGCTATTATTCTTTTTATTTCATTTGGGTCTGTTCTGATGTCACCCTTTTCATCTCTTTTTGCAGATATTTACATCTTTTCTTTTTATTTCTTTGTTAAGTTTGTCAGAGGTCTATTTGTTTATCCTTTAAAAAAACAGTTTCTTGTTTTGTTGATTCTTTTCCTTTTCTTTTGCTCTGATCCTTATGATTTATTTTCTTCTTGTATTGGGGGTTTATGTGGTTACCCTTGTTCCAGTTGTTGAATGTGCTGTGTTAGGGTGTTTATTTTGGATGTCTTCTCCTTTTTCATGTGTGTGTTGATTGCTATAAATTATCCTGTGATTACTGCTTTTGCTGTGTCCCAGAGATTTTCATATGTGGTGTTATTGTTCTAGTTTGTTTCAAGGAATTCTTTTTGTTTCCTCTCTTATTTGATTTATTACCCATATTTTAGTATTATGTTGTTCCATCTCCATATGTTTGTCTTTATGTTTCTGTACCTTCTATTGTTGGTTTCTAGTTTTTATAGTGTGGTCTGAGAAGATAGGTTGTAGAATCTCAATTTTTAAAAAATGTGTTAAGGCATGCTTTTTGGTCAATACATATGCCATTCTTGAGAATGTTTCGTGTGCATTGGAGATGAATGTGCATTGTGTTTTTGTTGGATAGAGTGTTCTGTCTATGTCTAGGAGGTCGAGATGAGTGATTTGTGGTTCAGTAATTTTGTGTCTTCATTCAGTTTCTTTTCTGATATTGTCTTTCCTTGAGAGTGGCGTATTGAATTCTCCTGTTATTATTGCCAAGATGTAATATCCTTCCTCAATTATGTGAAGATCTGATTTATGTATTTCAAGTATCTTTTGTTGGATGCACATATGTTTATTATGGTCATGTCTTCTTGGGCTTATTGTTCCTTGAATCGTTATGTAGTTTCTGTTCTTGCCTCTTATTCTTTGCCTTGAAGTCTATTTTTTCAGAGAGTCGTCTTGCTACACAAACTTTTGGGGGGTGGTTGTTTGCTTGGTATGCTTTTGTCCGGGCTCTGATTTTTTGTCCATTTTTGTCTTTGTTTCCGAGGCGTATTTCTTGTAGGCAGTATATTGATGGATTTTCTTTTCTTATCCATTCTGTTACTCTCTGTCTCTTTACTGGTACACTTAGCACATTAAGGTTCAGTGAGATTATTAATATATATGGATTGTTTACTGTCATTTTGCTTTGCATTTGTGGGTGTGGTGTATGAGTGTGTGTAGTGTGGTCAGTTTCTTTGTTCTTCTTGTATTTCTTCATTGTTTTGGATGTTGCTCTGTGGGTGTTGGGTTTTGTGAAGAATTATCTTATATGTTGGTTCCAGGTTTGTGTGCTGTTGTTGATTTTTTGGCCGTATTAGCTCATTGAGTATTTTTTGTAATGGTGGTCTTGTTTTTGCAAATTCTGTTAATTTCTCCTTGTCTGGAAATAATATTATATACCCATCATATTTGAGTGAAAACTTTACTGGGTACAAAATTTTTGATAGTTTTTTTTCCCTTCAAGACTATATGCATGTCTCCA
>NW_022103951.1:18743839-18757267 GCF_000313985.2 Echinops telfairi
TAATGTAATTATAAATGCTGTCCCTTTGTATGTAACTATTCTTTTTTTCTCAGGCTGCTCTTAAATTTTTTTCCTTGTCATTGATGTTAAACATCTTGGCTATAATATGTTGGGGAGTTTTCCTTTCAGAGTCTCTCTGATTGGAGGTCTTTCAACTTCCTGGATAGTTATCTTTTCATCCTTTGTGTAGTGAGGAACATTTTTGTCCAGATGTTCTTGGATTATTCACTGTGTGGCTTTTCTTGTTTCTTCCTTTTCTGGAATCCCTGTAAGACAGATTGTTCCTCTTGATTGCATCACACGTTGTTCTCAAACTTTACATTTTTGTTGTTGTTTGTTCTTCTCATAGATAGGAATCTAAAAATTTGTCTTCAAGCTCACTATTGCACTAATTCAATTTTTCATTTCTTCAATTGTATTTCTCTGCTCTTTTCTAGCATTATGTAATTCTGTTACTGTAGTTCTCATCTTTTGTATTTCTGTTTGGAGGCTTACTTTTAAGGTTTGTAGTAAGGTTATCTCCCTTTCTCTATCAGACTCTTTTTCATCTGTTGTATGAGTGCAATCATCAATCTTTTAAATTTTTTGTCTGGTAATTCCATGGCCTGTTCATTTTCAGGCATATCTTTTAGGTCTGGGAGTCGTTCGTTTCTTTTTGTTGTTTCTCTTGGTTTCTCTGTGTGTGAACTAATACTTTTGGTTGTTTCCTTGACAGCATGGTGTGGCTGTTAGAGGTAGTATTGAAATGTGGTTCTGTGGGTGTAGTTAACTCTGTTAGTGGTGCAGTGGAGGATGGTAGACACTTCAGAACAAGTATAGCAGGGAGAGTGTTAGAGTAAACGCTAGGGGAGAAATCAAAGAGTTTAAGGGAACATATTAGTGGGTGGAGAAATAAAAGTAAAGGGGAAAAAGGGGGAGATCAGGTAGTATTAATTGGTGGATTACAAGAAAAAGAAAACAAAATAGTTTCCTTATTTTGCAAGAATGAAGGAAAGGCTAATAATGATGGAAAGAAAAAATATATTAGTAGTATCAGCGTTTACTTTTAGGAAGATGAGAATGAAATAAAAGGATAGAAGAGAAGACAAATGAAAAATAGATCAAAAACTAAAAAAAAAAGAAATTAAAAGGAGAAAAGAACAGGAGAGTAAAAAATAAAAATAGAAAAATAATAGTAAAGCAGGAAGCAAAACTGCTAATGTTTGTTTGTTTGGGTTTTAAGCTGTGCGTGGGAGGCAGCCTTGCTTTTCTTTTTTTTTTTTTTTTGCAGCCTTGCTTTTCATCACTTTAAAGGGCTGCGTCATTTGATCTTTTGACTCCTGCTACCATGAGTATTGATTGTGGATTCAAGCAGCATGAGATCCTTGACAACGTCAGTCTTTTCTCCGTTTTTTTTTATGATGTTACCAAGTTATGAGGATTTTGGTTTTCTTTACATTCAATTGTAAATACTGACAGCTGAAATCCTCAAAGCTAAGTTACCTTTAATGATATGGATTCATTTGCTGGTGGGGCACAACTTAAAAGGAGAAGACACAGGCTGCAAATATCCAGTAACGATCAGAGTATGGAATATACAAAGTATGAGTCTAGGAAATTTAGAAGTTTTCAAAAATGAAATAGAACAAAAAAAATAAATATTTTACCTCATTTAGCTGAAATTAACTGGTATTGGAAATTTTCAATTGAACACTAATTTGCGCTATTATGCTGGGAATGACTAATTTGAAGAGCAATGACATAATTATAGTAAACAGAAAATTTTAAGTTCTATCCTGAAGTAATATGCTGTCAGCGATAGAATAAGAACTTCCTTGTAAATAACTTCAGTTAATATGACAATTACTAAAGTTTATGCACCAACCACTAATGCCAAGGATGGAGAAATTGAAGATTTAAACTAACTTCTGTTGTCTGAAATTGACTTAACATGCAATCAAGATACATTGATAACTACTGATGATTGAAATGAAAAAGTTGGAAATAAAGAAGAAGGATCAGCAATTGAAAATATGACTTTGGTGATCAAAATGCCACAGGAAACCACATGATAGAATCATACAAGAGCCATGACTTCTTCATTGTAAATATCTTTTCTTCAATAACATAATCTCTATGTAGATGTGTGTGCCTCAAAGGATGGAATAGACAGGAGTCAAATCAACTGCATCCATGGGAAGAAACAAAGTAGAAACTCTCTATCACTAGTCAGAATAATGCCTGGGAATACTGTGAAACAGACCATCACTTGCTCATGTGCAAGTTCATATAAGGAAAATTAAAACAAGTCCATAAGGGTCAAAGTATGAACTCAAGTATATCCTACCTGATTTTAGAGGCCATCTCAAGAATAGATTTCATACAACGAACACTAAGAACCTCAGACCAGATGAGTTGTTTGATGACACCAAGCACATTATGCATAACGAAGTAAAACATCATTTAAAAGACAGACAATAAAGAAAAGACCAAAATGAATGTCAGAAGAAGTTCTGAAACTTGCTTTTCAACATAGAGTAGTTAAAGCAAATGGAAGAAATTATGAAGTAAGGTGGCTCGAGAAGACAAAACATTGTACTATAATATAAAGAGCTGGATTTGAAAACCAAAAGGGAATAATATGCTTGACATTTCTCAAGCTGAAAGAATTGAAGAAAAATCCAAGCCTGATGTTGCTAAGTTGAAAAATATTGAACAACACAGGGCTCATCAGAAAAGATGGAAAGAATACACAGTCACTGTACCAAAAAGAACGAGTTGCCATTCGACTATTTCAAGAGGTAACTAATGATCAATTATTAATGATATTGAAGGAAAAAAATCAACTTACACTGAAGGTATGGCAAAAGACAGGGCCAAAGATCACAAGGATCTACCTATAACCCCCTCCTAGGGGGATGGACAACAGAAAAGTGGGTGAAAAAACGAGAAGCTAATACCAACGGCTTAAGTAGAAGGAAACTTGTGAAAATGATGATGGCAACAAATGTACTAATGTGCTTGACACAACGGATGGATGGAAGGTGATAAGAGTTGTATAAGCCCCCAATAAAATATTTTTTAAAATAAATGTTTAAAAAGACATGGCTACAGCAATTGATTGAATACCAACTGAAATGTTTCACCAAACAGATGCAACACTGCAAATGTTCACTTGTCTATGCTAAGAACTTTGGAAGACAGCTACTTGGCCAATCAGCAGGAAGAGATTCTAACTTGTGCCCATTCCCAAAAGAGGTGATCCAAAAGAATTTGGAAATTATTAAACACTAATATTAACATAATCAGGAAGTAAATTTTGTCAAAGATCATTTTTAAACAGTTGCAGGAGTACACTGACAGGGAGCTTCCAGAAATTCAAGCTGGATTCAGAAGATGGGGGTAGAAAGAGAGATATCACTACTGGTATCAGCTACATCTTGGCTGAAAGCAGAGAATATCAGAAAGATGGTTACCTGTATCTTATTGACTATGCACTGGGCAAATCTGCTGCACAAGACCTCTTTAAAATGTTGAAGAGCAAGGATGTCACTTTGAACACTTAGTGCACCTGACCCACGCCACAGTATTTTCAATCACCTCATATACAATACGGATGGACACAGTGGCTACCACAATGAGCTCAAACATAAAAACAATTGTGAGGACGGTGAAGGATCAGGTGGTGTTTCATTATATTGTACATAGGGTTCCCATGAGTTGGAACTGACTCGATGGCACCTAATAACAAGAACATGTTTGTGAAAGTTGAACAATAAGGAAGACCAAATAAGAATTGGTGCCTTTGAATAATAATGTTGGCAGAGGATATGAAAAGTCCTCTGGACTGCTAGAACACTCTCTAGCTTGGAATAAGTACAGCTAGAAGGCTCTTTAGACGTGAGGATAGCAAGTCTTTGTCGCACATATTTTGGACATGTTATCTCAGGAGAGATTAAACTAAGCTCACTGCCATGAAATTGATTTCAACTCATAGCGACTTTATAGTACAGGGTGGAACTGCCTCATGTGGGTGTTGGAGATTGTAACTCTAGGAGAGTAGAATGCTCTCTTTTTCCCACAGAGCAGCTGGTGGTTTCAAACTGCTGACCTTGCAGATAGCAGCCACACGCATAACCATTAAGCTAAGAGGGTTCCTTGGAGAGACTTATTCACTGCTGTCGAGTTGATGCTGACTCATAGTGACATTAGAGCGCAGGGTAGAATAGCCCCTGTGAGTTTCTTTTTTCTTTTTTTAAATCATTTTATTAGGGACTCATACAACTCTTATCACAATCCATACACACATCAATTGTGTAAAGCGCATTTGTACATTCATTGCCCTCTTCATTCTCAAAACATTTTCTCTCCACTTAAGCCCCCAGCATTAGGTCCTCATTTTTCCCCTCCCTCCCCGCTCCCCCTTCCCTCATGAGCCCTTGATAGTTTATAAATGTTATTTTGTCATATCTTGCCCTGTCTGACGTCTCCCTTCACCCACTTTTCTAAGACTGTAACTCTTTATTGGAGCAGAAAGTTCCATCTTTCTCCCTGGGAGAGAGTAGTCCCTGGGGAAAGATATCAAACTTAATAAAGTAGAAGGCCCATGAAAAAAAAGCAGACTATCGATAAGATAGGTTGACACAATGGCCACACAATGAACTCAATATTAGGATTGTGAAGATGGTATGGGACTAGGCAGGGATTCGTTCTGTTGTTCATAGGGTTGCTATGAGTTGGGACCGACTCAACAGCACCTAACAACAACAATAAAAGTGACTATGCAAAGATGTTCAACTGTATGGATTATAACAAATTATGGATAACATGATGGGAAGAATGGAGATTCTTGAACACTTCATTGGGCTCGTGTGGAATCTGCACTCAGACCAAGACTCTGTCATTTGCACAAACAATGGGATGCTGCCTGGTTTAAAATGAGGAAAGGTGTACATCCAGGTTGTATCCTTTGAACATATTTATTAACTATATCGTTGCTATTTTTAGGTGCCATTGAATATGTTTTGACTTAAAGTGATCCTATGTACTTGGGCCTGTGGCACCTCACAATCGTTCTGATGTTTGAGCCCATTGTTGAAGCCTCTGTGTCCATCCAGCTTGTGGCAGGTCTTCATCTTTTCACTTCCCCACTAGTTTGCCAAGCATGAGGTCCTTCTTCAGGGATCGGTCTCTCCTGACAACATGCCCAAAGTTTATAAGAGGCAGTCTCAGCATCCTTGCCTCCAAGGAGCACCCTGGCTGTACTTCTCCCAAGACAGATCTGTTTGTTCTTTTGGCAGTCCATGATACGATTCAATATTCTTCATCAGCACCATAATTCAAATGCATGCATTCTTCTTCTGTCTTCCTTATTCAATGTCCAACTTTCACATGCAGATGAGGTGATTGAAAAAAAACCATGACTTGTGTAAGGCACATCGTAGTTCTCGGGTAACATTCTTGCCTTTCAACACTTTAAAGAGGTCTTGTGTATCAGACTTACCCAATGCAGTCCCTCTGATTTCTTGACTGTTGCTTTCATGAGCATTGATTATGGATCCAAACAAGATGAAATCCTTGACAATGTCATTCTTTTCTCTCTTTATCATGATGTTACCTACTGGTCCAGTTGTGAGGATTTTGGTCTTCTTTACATTGAAGTGTAATCCATGCTGAAGGCTATAATCCCTGATGTTCATCAGCAATTGTTTCAAGATCTCTTCACATTCAGCAAGTATGATTGTGTCATCTGAATATCACAGGTTGTTAGTAAAAGCCTTCCTCCAATCCTAATACTGCATTATTCTTCACATAATTAAGCTCCTCTGAATATTTGCTCAGCACACAGATTAAAGAAATATGGTGAGAGAATACAACCCTGTTGTACACCTTTCCTGATCTTAGACCATGCAGTTACCCTTGTTCAAGGAGATATTTGACACATTGAACACTAATGACAGAAGATCTGATGAGTGGTGAAAAGAAATCAAGAACATCATTCATGATGCAAGTGAAAGGTCCTTCAAAAAAACAGGAAAGAAATAAAAGATGGATGTCAGTGGAGACTTTGAGTGTTGCGCTTAATTGTCAAGTAGCTAGGGCAAATGGAAGAAATAAGGAAGTCAAAGGGCTGAATAGACCATTTCAAAGGGAAGCACAAGAAGACAGTCAAATATTATCATGAAATATGCAAAGACCTGGAATTAGAAAAACAAAAAAAGAACATACCCAGTGTATCTGAAACTGAAAGAACTCAAGAAAAAATTCAGTTCTCGAGCTGCACTATTGAAAGATTCTTTGGAAAATGTTGAATGATGCCAGAAGCATCAAAAGAACTTGACGACATTCCACCGTTTCAGGAGGTAGCTAATGAGCAAATCCAATAGTGCTGAAGGAAGAAGTTCGAGCTGTACCGAAAGCACTAGTCAAAACAAGGTTCTGGGAATTTATGGAATATCCATTGAAAAATTTCAACAAGCTGGTAAAGCACTAGAAGCACTCACTCGTCTATGCCAGAAAATTTGGAAGACAGCTACTTGGCCAACTGGAAATTATCCATATTTGTACCCATTCCAGGGAAAGGTGACCTAACAGAATGCTCAAATTATAGAATAATATCATTGCTATCACATGCAAGTAAAACATTGCTGGAGATCATCCAACAACGGTTGGCAGGGAACTGCTAGAGGTTCAGGCTGGATTTAGAAGAGGATGTGGAACAAGGGATATCATTGCTGATGTCAGATGGATCTTGGCTGAAAGTAAAGAATACCAGAAAGATCTTTACTTACGTTTTATTGACCCTGCCAAGGCATTTGACTGTGTGGTTCATAACAAAGTACAGATAACCTTGAGAAGAATGGGCATTTCAAAACATTTCATTGTGCTCCTGTAGAACTTGCACACTGCTCAAGAGGCAGTTGTGGGAATGGAACAAAGAAGTACTGCAAGGTTTAAAAGGTATTGACTTTCTTTGGAATGGGGCACAAATATGGATCTCTTCCAGTCAGTTGGCCAAATAACTGTCTTCCAAATACCCTGGCATAGACAAGTGAGTGCTCCCAGCATTTCATCAGCTTGTTAAAACATTTCAATGGGTATTCCATCAATTCCTGGAGCCTTGGTTTTGGCTAATGCTTTCAGTGTAGCTAGAACTTTCTCTTTCAGCACCATTGGTTCTTGCTCATATGCTACCTCCTGAAGTGATGGAATGTTGATGAATTCTTTATGGTATTCTTTCCATCTTCTTTTGATGCTTCCTGCATCATTCAATGCCCCCCCACCCCAAGAATCTTTCAATAGTGCAACTCGAGACTTGAATATTTTCTTGAGTTCTTTCAGTTTCAGATATCTGAGTGTTCTCCCTTTTTTGATCTTTGCATATATTTCATTATAATATTTGACTTTGTCTTCTTGAGCTGCCTTTTGATATACTCTATTCAGCTTATTGACTTCATATCTTCCATGTGCCTTAGCTACTGAAATTGATGATCTGTTCCATAGTCAGCCTCTGGCCTGGTTTTTTTTGTATGTTATATGTAACATATACCATATTCTTATAATAATGTACAGAAAAGAAACTATTATTAAGAAAACAACAAAAGAAGGAAAATACATTTACAGGACTGCACTATATTTATGAGTACTGTAAGTTGACATCATCTGTTTACAAGATGGGTCATCTTCGCATTGAAGTAGGCTAAGAAGGAGGAGGAAAAGAAAAGATTCGTTTTGCTGTCTCGGAAGGAAGGCAGAAGAGGCAGGCACACTGGGTGTTCCTTCTGGCCTGGTTTTAGCTGCTAACATTGAGCTTCTCCATTGTCTTTTCTCACAGATGTAGGCAATTTGGTTTCTGTGTACTTCATCTGGAGAGGTCCACATACCTGGTCACCTTCTGTGTTGTTGAAAAATATATTTGCTATAAATAAATCATTGGTTTTCAAAATTTTATCCTGAGATCTGCGGCTTCATTCTTATCACCAAGCCCATGTTTTCAAACTACTGCTCCTTTTTGTTTCCAACTTTTATATTTCAATGGCCAATAATTATCAATGCATCTTAATTGCATGTTTTATCAGTTTCAGACTGAAGACGGTGGTAGAATTCTTCAATTCTTCATCACTAGCTTTGGTGGTTGGTGTATAAATTTGAATAATGGTTGTATTGATTGGATTTCCTTAAATGTCCATAAATATAATCCTATCATAGACAGCATTGTACCTCAAGTTAGATCTTGAAATGTCTTTTTTAAATTAATCATTTTATTGGGAGCTCTTACAGATATCATAACATTCCATAGTTCAATCACATCAAGCAGTGTTGTACAATTGCTACCAATCAGTTTCAAAACATTTTCTTTCTTCTGGAACTCCTTGATATCAGCTCCCCTATGTCTCCTCTCTCTTCCACCCTACCCCTCAGAAACCCTTATTTTCCCCCTATAGAAATATCTTAAAAAATTTTAAATAGCAGTTTTATTGTGTTTTTCAGGCATTATTTAATATTTTCTTTAAAAAAAATCATTTTATTGGGGGTCATAGAACTCTTATCACAATCCACACATACATCAATTGTGTAAAGCACACTTACACATTCGTTTCCCTCATCAAGTACCATTTCTCTTGAATCTGCCATTCTTGGAATCTGAAACCACATGATGTTCTGATTCAAAATGGGCAATACCAATACCAGTCCATTTCAGCCCACTACCACCTAGTATGCAGATCTTTCTGCGTTCCATTTTGATTTTGACAACTTTCCATTTTTCCTGGATGCATACGTCATACATTACAAATTCTGATTCGAAATTAATGTTTTTCCTTGATTGGAGTTGTGCCTCATCAGCGAATGAAGGTCCCACAGGCTTTACTCCGCAAACTTGACTCCATCCACATTATTATGAGCGACTCGACTTTGTGAAGGCAGCGCTTCTGCCTATTTTGAGTGCCTTCTGACCTTATCTTCTGGTCCTGTCTCTGACAATGTTCTGCCTCTTTTCATGAGGTATTCAATATCTGACAATTTTTCACTTTTGTTCATAAGACTGTCAGTGGCGAATTCCTCAGAAGTGAACCGACTGCTCTTTTGATGTGGTCTGTTCTTAGGAAGCTCTGCTGAAGCCTGTTCACTCTGGGTGCCCCTGCTGCTATTTGAAGTACCAGTGCCATAGCTTTATACAACATGCAAGCCACCACAGTCAGACAAACTGACAAACAAGTGTATATTGAGGAAATAACCCGAGACATTGGACTGTCTGATGAACTCAGCAGTATAACTGGAGGCAGGCTTATTAACAACCTGTAAAATGTAAATTGTACATCTTTGCTTGCTGATGGCAAAGAAAACTTGAAGCACTTGCTGATGATCCAAAATTATTGCCTTCAGTATACCTCAACATAAAGAAAACCAAAATCCGCACAACTGGACAGTAAACATCAGCAGGATAAATGGAGAACATATTGAAGGAGTCAAATATTTCATTTTAGTTGGACCCACAATCAGTGCCCACGGAAGCAGCAGGATTCAAGAAATCAAATTATATAACCATGGTTCAACTTTCTGCCAAACAATGCAGAGGTATATAAAAAGAAAAAGAACATTAGAGACTAATACAGAGGTTTATAAGAAGAAGAACATTAGAGATATATACATTAGAGATTAGAGACCTTACAAGAATCAACCACCTGAGAACAAATGGACAGCGTTTACCCAAGTACAAAGTTCAGCAGGGTAGGAAAACAGGAGGAGTGGAAGCAGGAAACCCAGGGAGAAAATGGGATAAGTGATGTTGCATGGAGGACATTGCAACGAATAATGTGAAACAAACTGTGTATAAATTATCGTATGTGAAACTGATGATCTGCTCTGCAAACGTCACTCCATTCACAATAAAAAGTGAAAAGGGAAGAAAGAAATCAAATGGCATGTTGCTTTGGGCAAATCTGCTGCAAACGATCTGTTTGGTGTGTTAAAAAGTAAAGATATCACTATGAGGACTAATGTGAGTTCAACCCAAGCCAGGGTCTTTTCCATCACCTCACATGCCTATGAAAGTTGGGCAATACGTAAGGAAGCCTGGAGAAGAATTGATGCATTTGAGTTGCTGTACTGGCAGGGAAAATCGAGTATGGGATGGACTGCCGGAAGAACAAACAAGTCGGTTTGGGTAGAAGGACAGCCAGAATGCTCCTGATTAGGGAAGGTGGTGAGACTTTGTCTCACATACGTTGGCCATGTTGTCAGGAGGGGCCAGTCCCTGGGGAAGGACACCACGTTTGGTAAAGTAGAGGGGCAGTGGGAAAGAGGACAACCCTGAATAAGATGAGCGGACACAGTAGCTACAACAATAGGCTCAAACAGCAATGATGGTGAGGACGAATCAGCTAGGCAGTGTTTCAGACGGCTGTGCATGCCTCATAGAGTGTTCAAGGCTGTCAGTCTTTATAAAAGCAGGCTGCCGCATCTTCCACAGAGGGGCTGGTGGGATTAAACTTCCAACATTTTGGTTAGCAGTTAAATACTTTGACCACTCTAGCGCTAGGATGCTTTACCACCAGAACAATACTTCTTAAATTACATGTACGTAGGAATCACCTGAAGGAGCTTGTTCAAAAGCAGATTTGGATAAAGCAGGTTAGGGGTAAGCCCAGAGGTAGCCGTCTTTGATTGGTGATGTTGACCATACTTCTCTCCAGGGCCTGGAGACTGAATCCCTCCAACTGATGGTGGCTACAAACTGGCCACAGTGGAACTTACTCAGCCAGAGCCCACTGCTTGCTCTGCACATAGTGGCCCTGAACAAGGTTGTTGGGGTTAGGATTTCAAACTGGTTCATTCGACCACGAATAAACCACCTGGGAATCGACATAAGAATCACTTGAGAATCTTGCTAAAATGTAGATTCTCATTCAGGATATCTGCGGTGGAGATACAGATTCTCAGGGGGCGTAGGACAGGGATGAACTTGCCATCAGTGCCCCTACCTACGTTGATATAGCCCAAACTTTGTCTTGTATCCGGGACCAAAGTCAGTTGGTTCTTCCGCTGTTGAGCCCATTCCGACTCCTGGGGACCTCCTGTGTTACAGGTAGAACTATGGTCTGCGGGGTTTTCGGGGTGGCAGTCTTTCCATCATCAGATTTCCAGGTCTCTCTTCTGCTGCGCTTTGGGTGAGTGTGAACTGCCAACCTTTCCACTTGTGTTGCTGTTGTTGTCAGATGCCATCAAATTGGCTCCTTTTCAGAGAGTGATCCTTATGTACAACAGCACAAAACACTGCCTACTCTCGCTCGATCCTCACAATTGCTGCTATGCTCAAACCATGATTGCACCCACTGCATCAAACCTCTTCCACTGCCCCTCTCCTTGTCCAAGCATGAGTCCTTCTTCAGGGACTGGTCTCTCCTAATAACATGCCCAAAGGACGTGAGACAGTCTTCCCATCCTCACGTCTAAGAAGCATTGTGGTGAGTCCAAAGATGGCAACTCATCACACTACGTTACACAAAAACAGAAATGCAAGTCCTTTGGAGGAAGGGAATTTGGTCCTATCAGACCTTATGGGCTGTGCACAGGCTCTGGAGAGCTAAAGGGGTTCCTGCCTTTGAGAGGAATTTATCTACTAAGCATTGTTTGTATCTGATGATATGAGTATTACTAACATCGGGATGTACAGATAGACTTGTGATGTGTGTGTGTTCAAGCACCCATATTTGCAGATTATACAATCCTTCGAAGTACGGATTGAAAGCCTCCTGAGTGTGGTGCAAGGAACTGTGGTGGTGCAGGGAATAAAATGCTGGGCTGCTAGCTGCCAGATTGGCAGTTTGACTAGATCAGCCTGTCCATGGGAGAGAGACTACTTTTGTGAAGATTGACACCCTTGGAAATCCTACGGAGTAGTTCTATTCTGTCCTGGAGAGTCGCTGTGAGTGGGAATTCAGCTTAATGGCAATGGGTTTGGGTTTGGTTTGGAAGTGAGGTGTGTGTTTGTGTGTGTGTTGACTTAGGGGATAAAATGGGAACAATTATCCTGTGCCTGTGCATATGAGGAATGTGATCCAGCTGGAAGAGCAGGAACACATCAACTGGGCCCTGAGCTAGAAAGCTACTAGTTAAGGCAATCTTGGAAAAACATAGTTTGCCACACAAACAAGATATTTAGATAGAGGGCAATTATCACATATTTTCCACTCTTATCTTCTGCCTTGGTATTTGTTAAGTAGTAAGGTTTGTTGGGCCACTGAAGACGCCCCCTCCCCAATTGTTGGTACCAATGACTAATGAGAAAACCTATTTAAATTGCAGTATCATGGTGATTTAGTAGATTTTAGCTAATCCTTGGAAAGGCGAAGTTTCCAGATTTCTAATCTTATATAAACTGTTGCCTTTGCAATGTTCTTTAGCCTTCGGTCAACATTGCCCTGATGACATATTTGTCCATTTCCCCCTCTTTTGGGCATAAAAGGAATACAATCTCTTCTTGACTACTATCATTTTGTAGTAATTTCACCCTAAGACAGCAGTTCTCAACCTGCGGGTCGCAACCCTTTGGGGGTCGAATGACCCTTTCACCAGGGTCACCTAAGACCATCAGAAAACATACTATGATTTACGTTATGATTCATCACAGTAGCAAAATGACAGTGATGAAGTAGCAATGAAAATAATGTTATGGCTGGGGGTCAGCACCACATGAGGAACTGGATGAAAGGGTCGCGGCATGAGGAAGGTTGAGAACCGCTGCCCTAGGAATATTCTTGGTGTCGCCACAGCAGGATTTTTTGAGGAAACAGACATAGTGGAGGCCTGGGAGACCTGAGCAGTGGAGCAGAAGCTGCCAAGGACGGAAGGGCCTATATTCTAGCCCTCATTCCCTCACACTCCCTGTGTGTTCGACACGGACCGACCGCGCTGGAGGAACCGCAGACATTGCGTATTCTTTGTTCTCTTTCTCCTGTTTTCTTAAGTGTATGTTTAACAGATTGCTCTGAGAAGTTGGAGGTCTTGGGGAAGGCTACGCTTTAAGATTTTTGTTTGGTAGGTTGGTCAAGAGCGACATCTAGGAACAGTCTTGGTGAACTACAATTGGCGGCCCAGATTCAAGCGCTTAAAACTGCAACATTCAGATTGACCAGTAAGAATTGTTTTTGAGTGTGATCATCGGCACTCATCACAAGCACTACAAACTCTGGTGTCAGGTCCTGAGGCTGGCTAGCACACTAAGCTGCCTGTTACCCACAAGCAAATTCACACAGGCAAGGTAACCATTGGTTCCAGGCAACCACTGCCCCAAGAGCCCAACATTCCCCCAAGAGCTTCTTTTTTGGTGACCCAGAGAAAGTCTGGAAAACAGTGTGGTTTTGACACGTTTTCTTTTTTCTTTTTAATCATTTAAAAGGGGCCCATACAACTCTTATCACAATGCACACACACATCAATTGTGGAAAG
>NW_022103951.1:18760101-18762108 GCF_000313985.2 Echinops telfairi
CTCATACAACTCTTATCACAATCCATACATACATCAATTGTGTAAAGCGCATTTGTACATTCATTGCCCTCATCATTCTCAAAACATTTCCCAGTTTTTAAAAAGCACTGAGTAAGAAAAGCAGTATTGAATACCACATACTGGTTTTATACAACTTCCAAGAAGTACCTTGTCTTAAATCCAAGAGCAAAAGTTAAGAATCCCCTCCTCTATTTTTATTAAACAACTACATGGTAAACTTGTATAACTTTCCCCCTTGGATTTTTACCTGGAGTAGCCTTTAATTTTTTTAAATTTAAAAGTGGGAAAATTTGGCACTATTATACTGATGTCACAATGTTGATATTTCTCGGGAAGCTGATACAGCACAGACTAGAATCCCAGCCAAGCTAGTCTCAAATTTCTCCAGTTTATTTTGTGCATCAATTTGTGTAACAATCACATTCATTGTGGTCCCCAATACCATCCCCCCCATCACCATTTTTGCAAGAATACTGTGGGTCTTCTCCACATTGAATATTAAATCTCACTCATAGGCATTTTCAAAACACTTGTCCAATATTGCCGCAAACAGTTGAATTAAATCTAAAATGCCAAGTAGACTTTCTGAAGAATGCACACAGAAGACAAAATACAATGTTGTGTAATGTTTATAAATCATTTGTTGTCAGATTGTCCTATGAACATGCCTCCTAGGAAATTACAAAAATGTTCATCTCTCTTAGATACCTAAGGGATGTCTTAGGATTTGCTGTGTCTTCACCGTAGCACTGCGGCTTCCTGTAGTTGGTGAACATGAGGAACATCTTAATCACGTTCGGGCTGAGCCAACCAGGTACGAGTTAAGGGAGCCAAGGCATGGGCAGGTGCTCAACGTTCACCTCAGGATCTTGCCTGCGGTCCTTCCTCCACCTGCCCCTTCCCAAAGGCACACATTCATTCCCAAGCCGCCAAGGGGTTGGGCCAGGGTGGGGTAGGGTAGGGTAGGAAATCCAGTCATTCCTGTGATAAGACTCTGGGTTTGGTTTTCAGAAATAACAGCTGTTACTATAAGAAATAAGATTTTCTTTCAGGGTACAAGCAGACACATTGAGGTCTTTTAGGCAGTGCTTGAACTGTGACTGCAAAGCCCCAGCTCATCTCTTTCCTTTACTAGTTGGTCTAGTGTAAGTAGGACGAGCCAACCAGCTTCCCTGTCATTGTCCTCCAGACAAAACTGTGGAAAAACATCAAACCCACAGACACCTAGAAGCTTGCTTCTCACGAACATTTATTGGTGGTAATATTATGTATATTAACATTGCCCTCTCACACCCTTGATCGACAGTTTATGAAGAGAGGCAGAGCTATCAGTACTAATGGAGGCAGAGTTAACTGTGCCTTGAAAACCAATCAGACTTAACTAATTTAGAAAACGCCTCTTAATGGTTTTGTCTTTCTGGAAGCACTCTAGGTACAAAAGATCTGAGGCTGTAGTCTCTGGAGAAGCCAAACCAGTGGAGCTGGATCCAATGACAGTGGGTGGATGGGGAGAACTAGCGTGGTCTCTAGTGCTTCCAATTGTATTGCTGAATCTGTGATTTACTCCTTTCCATTCTTATAAATTAACCCTATTTGAAATATTTGCAGAATAAGCTATGCTTCTTATAATGTTATGAATAAAATTTCATTTATACTGGCTTATTAAAATATTGTTACATTTTAATATAATTTTCTAAAGCTAATGATGAAGTAGCTAAATATGCTTATGCTTATAGTGTCTATTCTATTCTAAATTTTTGAGCCCTAGTCCCTGGTGATTATGTATATTGGAAAAGACACCAGATAAGGAATTTCATAAAACTAAAGTGATGCCTGATAACTGATCCCTTTGTCAGCTTGTGATCGCACAGACTGGTGTGCTTCTTCTATGTGGGCTTTGTTGCTTCTGAGCTAGATGGCCGCTTGTTTATCTTCAAAAAATCATATCATTGTGTGCTCACTTCCATGATATGAGCACTGAAGACA
>NW_022103951.1:18763352-18765147 GCF_000313985.2 Echinops telfairi
TGTTTGTTCTTTTGGCAGTCCCTGGTACTTTCCATATTCTTTACCAACAGCGTAGGTCAAATGCACCAATGTTTCTTATCTTCCTTATTCAATGCTGAACTTCCATATGCATAGGAGGCAATTGAAAATGCTATGGCTTGGGTCAGGTGCACCTTAGTCCTCAAAGTAATAATATTCTTACTTTTGAACATTTTAAGGAGGTCTTGTGCCATAGATTTACCCAATGCATTGTTTGATCTCTTGAGGGCTGCTTCTGTGAGCATTGAATGTGGATTCAAGCAAGATGAAATCCTTGACAACTTCGATCTTTCCCCCATTTACCATGCAATATTAAAAGAACCTTCGGGTAAAATGTACAGGAGGCACTCATTTGCCTGTGCCAAGAAATTTGGGAGACAGCTACTTGGCCAACTAACTGGAAGAGATCCTTATTTGTACCAATTCCATAGACAGGTGACCAAATTATAGAACTATATCATTGCTATAACTTGCAAGCAAAATTTTGCTAAACATCATTCAACAATGATTGCAGCAGTACATTGACAGGGAGCTGCTGGTGATTCACTCTGGATTCAGAAGAGAACATGGAACCAGGGATATCATTGCTGATATCAGATGGATCCTGGCTCAAAGCAGAGAATGCCACAAAGATGTTTACTTGTGTTTTATTGACTATGCCAAGGCATTCTATTGTGTGGATCATAACAAACTATGGATAGCCTTGAGAATAATGAGAATTCAAGAACACTTTATTGTGCTCATGTGGCACCCATACATGCATAAAGAGGCAGTTGTGCGAACAGAACAGCAGAGTGCTGTATGGTTTGAAATCAGGAAAGGTGTACATCAGGGATTTATCCTCTCACCATACTTGTTCAATCTCTATGCTGAGCAAATCATCAGAGGAGATGGATTATATGAAGAAGAATGCTACAGCAGGTTTGGAGAAAGGCTTATAAACAACCTGAGATGTGCAGATGATATAAGCTGGCTTGCTGAAAGTGAGGAGGACTTGAAGCCCTTGTGGGTGAAGATCAAGGATTGCAGCCTTCGGTGCGGATTATAACGCACTGGAAAGCAGACCAAATCTTCACAACTGGACCAACAGGGAACATGATAAACAGACAAAATATTGATAGTGTCAAGGATTTCATCTCGCTTGAACCCACAATCATTGCTCATGGAAACAGTTGTGAAGAGATCAAAAGACCCATTTCATTGGGCAAATCTGCTGTGCAAGAGCTCTTCAGAGGATTGAACAGCGAGGCTGTTACTTTGAGAACTGAGTTGCACCTGATCCAAGCCATCATGGTCTTTGCAATAAGCTCATATGCATGGGAAAGTGGACGACTGAGTAAGGAAGAAGAATTGACGCATTTGAATTACGGCGTTGGCAAAGAGTATTGAAAGTACCAAACACTGCCAAATGAACAGACACATCTCTCTTGGAAGAAGTACAGCCAGAATGCTCCTTAGAGGTAAGGATGGCAAGTCTTTGTCCCATGTACTTTGTACATGGTGTCAAGAGAAACCAGTTCTTGAGGAAGGACATCATGCTTGGTAAACTCATGGGGCAGCAAAAAGAGGAAGATCTTTGGCCAGATGGATTGACACGGTGATTGCGCCAATGGGCTCAAACATTAACAATTGCAAGGATGGCACAGGACTAGACTCTGTTTCACTCTGTTGTACATGCGGTCACTGTGAGTCACCTAACAACAGTTAGGATCAAGTTTCAGAGTCTGTTCTGATATCCACTTCAGTTTTTTCTTTCTTTCCTTTATTTTTTATTTTT
>NW_022103951.1:18766679-18768594 GCF_000313985.2 Echinops telfairi
GTTCATCCAGCCTGTCCTATCCAGACAGGCCTGCAGAGACAACATGCATAAAAACAAGACAGAGCAAAACCAAGCAACACTGTACAACAAAACAGCAATTTTTTTTTTGCTTTCTTCCTGTGTGATGTTTTTTATGTCATCCCATGGCTCATCAAGTCTTTTCTCATCAGTGTTCAGTACATCCAATTTGGTCTGGGGATCTTCTCTAATAATAATGATGGGATATACTCAAGGTTGCATTTTGGTTGTAATGCTCATTTTATTTTTCTTAAGTTTCCATCTGAACTTGCATACAAGGGAATGATGGTCTTTTCCATCACTCCTATTAATAGTATAGTTGAATTAGACATTTTTTTGAGAAATGTATTATTTATCATTGTCAAAGGGGAGATGAAGTTGTTAATAAGATGGGAGCACAACAGCGATCTTTAACCTCATAGGTCAAAGTGATACTAGACTATAGAATAGCCTGGGTTTTACAAAATGAGCCCAATACAATAGTACGCACTCTTGCACATGCTCTTCTCCACACGAATAGATAAGACAGCAGAAATAAAGCAAGGTCCGAACAGAATTAGACAACGAGCAATGTGGTTACACACTAAAACCCTCTTGCAGAAACCAGATTTGTTTGGTTGATCACTGTCAGGAACAGGTGCATGGGCTATTTCATTATCATCTGGGAGAATAACATGTTAAATTCATATTCTTATAATACCAAGCATAACAAAACCATTTGTAACTATCTTACACGCATTCGAGGAAAAAGGAAGGTTTGGGATAAAATGTTGATGTATACCAGCCAGCTTTACTCATTTCTACAACACAATTAATGGAAATGTCACTCAAACTTGAGGCCATGGTGAAGGACCAGATGGCATCCAGTGGAAAAGCAAAATCATCAGTTTTAATAGCCTGTAACAACCACCATCTAGAGGTCGTACTAAATCCAGGTGTTGATCATCAGTGTGTAAGTCTCAATCTCTGATCAAAATGAGGGAGTGACTTAGGGGCTAAAATTGGAACAATTATTCTCTGCCTGTGTGTATGAGGAATGTGACTAGCTGGAAGAACAAGAACACAACAACTGGGCCCTGAGCTAGAAAACTACTAGTTAAGGCAATCTTGGAAAAACGTAGTTTCCTACACAAACAAAATATTTAGAGGACAATTATCACATATTTTCCACTCTTATCTTCTTCCTTTGGTATTTGGTAAATGGCAAGATTTGTTGCACCAATAAAGACCCTCCCTGACTCTTGTTACTGAAACTTGTGCCAGTGATTAATGAGAAAAACTAAGTTGCAGAATCATGGTGATTTAGTAGTTTTTAGCTAATCTATAAGAATTGTAAATTTTTATATACCATTGACTTTGTAATGTTCTTCAGAATCAGGCATACATTGTTCTGATGTCATGTTTGTGTCCGTTTCCCAATGTTTGTTGTTTTTGTTGCATATGCCAAATAAAATCTCTTTTCTTCACGATGATCACTTTGTGGTGATTTCACCCTCGAACAGTATGCATATGTCTGCCAAAACTTTCCTTGTTTGACAATTTGATAGTCAATATATTTAAATGCCAGCTTAACAAGGCTTAACCTTTTCCTCAACCTTTTAAGTCCAGCCTGTAAGTCTTATTATTCCAACTGAAGTCTATCAAATAATAACAACAACCTTTATGGGGTAAATGAAAAGCACTCCATCTCATTTGCAACCCCCATTCATGACACATCATTATACACCGTAAAGTTCATTTGAAACTCCTGACCCACGACACTCAATTCCAGTTTTAATCACTGCAGTGGTCTCAATGCACAAACATCTTCTCAGGTGTATGAATACCCTTTTATATCTAATAAATAAAAAGAGATATAATTTAAGTTCTCTTCAAATATTCTAATACTGTCCTGTAT
>NW_022103951.1:18769974-18771783 GCF_000313985.2 Echinops telfairi
CTTCAAGCCTTTAAGAGCCCAGTCGCTATATCGTTTGATAGCTGGGCACCATGGGTCTCTTCACCACATTTGCTTATGCACCCATTTTGTCTTCAGCAATTTTGAGCTGTGCACAATTTTCCTTCTTGTGTGCACACATGGACATTTTTAGGGCTGATGGAGATGGTAGATGGAGACATTGACCACTTGATTGGATTTCTCATTTCTTTGGTTAGCAATATAGCATTTTTCCTCTAGCCCAAAAGACCTCTGTACTTGGTAGATTCCTGAAATGTATAAGTCACCTTTTTATTGGCTGACAAAGACCCCAAAGAATATTTCTTGAGGCTTTGGTAAAATTTCCCAAAGGATGACCTTAGAGGCAGTGCCCTAAGAGGCACATCGTGTCTGCTTGCTTCTCTTTGCGTGAGGTTAGCAGCACCATATCTGTTCTTCTGATGCTCCAGACTACCTCTCGTTTTGTTTTGGATCTCTTAAATGGCTTTGTATGAGATGAAGGTACCAATGTCCCGGTCATTTCTATTGGGGAGAAGGTGTGATGAATATCACTGACAAGATAACTATTTATTCGGACAGCTGATATTTATTGATTGCCTTCTCTTTGCTGCATTGGCATTGAATCCATTCTGATAGCCACATATACAATGTTTCTCAACCTTAGCATGATGGACATTTAGAACCCAGTAAATCTTTGTTGTTCTTTTTGTTCTGATAACCTGGCATTCCATGATGCTCACCTTCCCGACACAATTGCTGAAGACAAAATAAGTGTAAAGGGGTCCATAAGCAAATGTGCTGAAGAAAGCTGATGGTGCCCAGCTATCAAAAGATATAGCGTCTGGGGTCTTAAAGGCTTGAAGATAAACAAGCAACCATCTAGCTGAGAGGCAACAAAGTCCACATGGAAGAAGCACACCATCCTGTTGATCATGAGGTGTCGAAGGGATCAAGTATCAGGCATCAATGACCCAGAACAAAAAAATCATATCAATGTCAATGAGGGGGAGGGCAGAGTGGAGCCCAAAGCGCATCTGTAGACAATTGGACATTCCCTTACAGAAGGGTCACAAGGAAGAGATGAGCCAGTCAGGGTGCAGTATAGCACCGATGAAACATACAACTTTCCTCTAGTTCGTGAATGCTTTATCCGCCCCCCCCCCTCCACTATCATGGCCCCAATTCTACCTTACAAAATCTGGCTAGACCAGAGCAGATAGGAGCTGGAAACACAGGGAATCCAGGACAGATAAGCCCATCAGGACCAATAATGAGAGTAGCGATACCAGGAGGGGGATGGGAAGATGTGGGGAGATACGGGGAACCGATCATAATGATTTACATATAACCCCTCCCAGGGAGATAGACAACAGAAAAGTGGGTGATATCAGTCAGTGTAAGACATGGAAAAATAATAATAATTTATAAATGATCAAGGGTTCATGAGGGAGGGAGGTTAGGGGAGTGGGAAATGAGCTGATACCAAGGGGTCACGTAGAAAGAACGTGTTTTGAAAATGATAGTGGCAACAAATGTACAATATGAGCCCCCAATAAAATGATAAAGAAACAAATAAATAAAAAGATTAAAAAAATTTTTAAATCTTTGTTGTTTTGTGCTTTATAAGAAGTTTAGCAGCCTACAATCTGTAACCTCTAACCACTAGACACTTGCTAGCCCTTACCTCTCTGGCTGGGCTTCACGTCCCCTCTGCCTAATGACAAAATGCAGGACAGTTTTAAAAAAGAAATCAGGTAATAATATGAGAGGACTTCAAAAAGTTTGCGGGTTAAGGTGTGTCTCAGAGGTTTT
>NW_022103951.1:18772721-18776921 GCF_000313985.2 Echinops telfairi
ATTCTCTGTAGTTTTCTTTTGTTTTTCTTTGTCCATTTTAGGGAGCATCTCAGAGATGTTATGTCATTGGAGGTCACCCTCTTGAAATGGTGTTATATATTTTTCTGTATTTCAGTACACGAGACCCAGGATTGATGAGCCTATAGGAACAGCAAGTAGAGTAAGGCTTTTGGGTGGGGGCACAGTGGTGGTGTGTGTGTATGTGGGGGGTGTGTAAAAGTGAGACACGGTGAAGGGGTTCTGGAAGAAAAAGAATGTTTGGAATGATTTCGAGATGGACTAACACAGTGGCTGCAACAATGGACTCAATTGTAAATTCTGTTTGACGGGAGCGAACTATGGAATGATATATATATCATTCTTCCCATCAAACTTCCCTAGCGAACTCACCAACGTCTGCACAATCCCAAGAACTTGGATTCTAAAGGCAAGGAAACAACAACAACAACGAAGAAGATGTGATGATTGTGGTGATGGATGTGATTCAACTGTTGAATAGATGGTATGGAAATTATAGGCCAATCAAACGGTTAACAAAGAAAATGTGCTGATGAATTATATTAACTTAGATTTCTAAATTATTATGTTTTAGAACTATTCAGATAAGCTCCACCTATAGCTACCTGGGTAAACCTAAAAATCATGATATCAGGTGCATGTAGTATATGCACCAATGATTACATTTAGGTCTAGAATTGAAAGCACACAGCAGTATTACACATATTGGTTTTGAGTACATCTTTTTGTAGTTATGAAATCAAGAATGGGAACAATAAACATCAACTTTAGATTCAATGTTACCTTTGTGATACAAGGATAGGACTTAATAGTAAAGAGGGATCTTTCATTTTACCTCTAAATTTCTATTTCTTTTAAAAAATGAATCACAAATGGCAAAAAATGAATATGCATCAAACTTGGGTAATTGGGTGTCTTTTATTTTATTTTTTTGTCTATAGAGTTTCTATATGTGAATTCTTTTAGCATGTAAGGCCAGGTAAAACTCCTTTTATCATTTGAGGTGAGTCTCAATGGCCAGGCGATAATGTCTCCTCATTAGAAAGTAACCTTTAGTGGGAATGTATTTTCTGTTCAAATGTTTAGACGCCTCCTCTTTCCAACACCTAAAAGAGTGAAGATAAATAGCAACGTGTTATTCTTGGCTCTCTTTGAATAATGTGACCAGAGGTGGCCTGTGTTTTCTTCTCTATATTAATTTTTATAATGAATATACTCATTTTATCAGAAAGTTACTTATCTAATGGATAATTTGTGCCTGTCACATCAAGATAAACTGAGCAATCACTTGGTGTTCTGTGTTAGAGGCAATTACAACTCATAGCTCCTTCTGGGGCAAATCACCAGATTTTGTTTTCCTCCTGAGAAACAGCGGGGGGTGGGGGTGGAGCAGGGGTGGGGGGTGCGATTTGGAACTGCCAACTTTTGAAGGCCAGCAACTGACACAATACGTTCAAACCAATCTTGGGATTCTATGTGCTTGTGCTGCCCTCGTGTGGAAAAAGAGGAGAATGCGTCATGACTGGAGAAGCACCAAGATCGTATTCTGTTTTTAACATCTTGGCAATTAAACGTAATGATGCCATGGTGAAGCACTTGACTGGTAACCTAAGGGTGGGGGGTTCAAACCCATCCAGCAGTTCTGCTGGAGAAAGACCTGGCTATCTGTTTCCCTGGGCAAGTCTACTCGGCCCCCTGGGGTCACTAGGAGTTGAAATGCATTTGATGGTGCACAACAGAGACAATCTAGGGTCTTCATTTGGAATGGTCAGCATTTCACTGAAAACCAATAAATGCTACCATACTCCCTATTGGACATGAACTTCACGCAAAACGACCGGAGCAGCAGCAGCGGCTGTAACCTGCACTCTGGTCTG
Source organism: Echinops telfairi (assembly GCF_000313985.2). Lineage (NCBI taxonomy): Eukaryota > Metazoa > Chordata > Mammalia > Afrosoricida > Tenrecidae > Echinops > Echinops telfairi. The sequence goes on from NW_022103951.1 coordinate 18,774,617, forward strand.
AACCAATATGTGTTTTGGGCTGTTTCTTCACCCTTTACCACAGAACTTTACTACCCTTCACAAAACTTATAATGTATTTCATTACATGAATGGTTGTAATCAAGAAGGAATACTTTGTTTTCCTGCCCCAGAAGTGTTCCTGCACTAAAATCACTTCCAACTGAAGTCAATAATCAGCTACAAAACGATGGTAGAAAAATGACTAGGTCAATCCTTAAAGTGCATGTGAATAGGAATCACGTGGGGAGCTTGTAGGGTTGGGTAAGCCCAGAGATTCCCATGTTGAATGCCAATGCTGGCAGTACTGCTTCTGGAGGCCCAGAGAACTTGGACTTCCCACTAACATTGGGCACAGCCTGACCGTGTGAACTTCAACTAATTAGAGCTCAGTACCTCCTATGCACATAATGTCCATGAACTTGGTGGTTTAGTCGCTCCTAAATAAGCATAAACTTGCTGTCTTTTACTAGCAATCTGTCTTTTAAAATACTGCATAGGCAGGGTATGACCGTCTTTGACTTCACAAAGGGGATGGAGGACAAACTAATGAACCCAAGTCTGATTCCTATGAGGTTGAGGTCGGACAGGCTTCCATCCGCCAATCTTTTCAGCCAATCCTGACACCAGCCATCCCTCCCGCAGCACTCTGCTTCTCATCTGGGTTTGATAAGCCATTGCAATCATCACACAGAATTCACAACCAATACTCACGATTACGGGGCTTATAGAGGAAGTTAACAGGTTACAATTCAGCATTAGAAGTGCTCAGGATACAGTCTTCCAGTCAGGACAGCCTCCTCTCAACTGTGCCCACAAACATAGGCCAATGTCTCTAAATGAATGTCTTTCTCTGTTCTTCAGCCTTGCAGTTATATGCCCCTTAGCAATGTTACAGAGTCTTTTTGGTGTTGCCAATAAATGACAAAAGGGCACACAACTGCAATAAGCCTTAGTCAGAAGACAATCAGCTCTAGCTCCAAGAGTCAGCAAACCTAGTTTTCCTACTGAAGAGCCTGGAGCCACGCTACTCCACAAGCAAGCTTCCTGCCCCAACAGCCCTCAGCTTTACTCACTCAGTGGGCTGAAAAGCCCATTACGTTTGTGCTCTGGATCTTTGTTGTACTGGTGCTGCTCTGCTGCCGCTTCTCTGGTGTCCCAGCTTTCTGTTCCTGGATCAAAGAGGTTCAGTGTGCAGGGAACAGAGTCCCAAGGATGTACTCCACTCCTGGCTCTTCATTCATGATGAGTGGGAGATCCCCATTCCAGGAGGAAGACAAACTGACCAAACTTCCTTGATGAAATTCTAAGCTTTAACAGCCACAACTAGTACCGTTAACGATCACACCTGAATCATAGAAACCTATTATCAGTACCTTCCTCCACCTTTTCTTACCGAGACCCATGAGGGGAAAGTCACATGGTGGAAGTTACAAGACTATGGAGTCACAAAACTGCCATCGAGTCGATTCTGACTCAGAGCGACCCTGTAGGACAGGGCGAAACGGACCCTTGGGGGTTCCAAGACTTTAAATCATTACAGGAGCACACAGCCTCATCCAAATCTCCCACTGAGTGCCTCGTGGGTTTGAATCCCTGACCTTGAGGTTAGCAGCTCAATGCATAACCCACTATGCTGCAGATTAAGTCATTCACAGCAACACAGAACCTTTAGGTACAATTACATAGCTTGCTGCCATTTAGTTCAGTCTGGGTTATGGGAACCCCATGTATTACAGAGTAGAACGGTGCTCCATAGTGTTTTGGTGGATGGAATCTCTACAGAAGCAGATCCCCAGGCGTTCTTTTGTGGTGTGCCAGGAGATTACAATCAACAAACTTTAGGTTAGTCATCAAGGCCAAAGATGCTGCTGCTGTTGTTGATCAGTACCATTGAATTGGTTCCAACACATAGCGACCCCATACACAATGGAATAAAACCCTGCCCAGTCCTGCCCCACCCTCACAATAGTTCCTATGCTTGAGCTCAGGGTCTCCGCCGCTGTGTTCATCCATCTTGTTGAGGGATTTCCTATTTTTCCCAGCCCCTCCATGTTACTGAACATGATGTCCTTCTCCAGGGCCTGGTCTCTCCTGACGACATATTCAAAGAATGTGAGATGAAGACTTGCCATCCTGGCCTCTAAGGAGTATTCTGGCTGTCCTTGTTTCGAGACAGATTTGTTGGTTCTTTCCGCAGTCCAGGGAACTTTCAATATTCTTCTCCAGCACCATTATTTAGATGCATCGATTCTTCTTGGGTCTTCCTTATTCAATGCCCAACTCTCACATGCATATGAAGCAATTT
>NW_022103951.1:18778621-18790130 GCF_000313985.2 Echinops telfairi
AAAACAGGAAAGAAAAACCTGTAAAGAGATCAAGGTTTGATTTTTGACCTCTAGGCGTGTCCTCTAGTCAAGTCCGATGGGGTGCCACACTCTGGCCCCAAAGTCTATCTTTTGCACTCCCTCGAGAGCTCCCTGCTCTGCTCCACACATACACCCCCACCCCCCATGCTTTATGCACTCCTTTAGTGGTTTGCCTCAGTGTTGTGGGGTCTGACCAGGCCAATCCCAACACTGAGTCTCCAGTGTTGTCCCCTGTAGGGCCATGCATCAGCGAGGGACGTTGTGTCTCATAGTGGGATCAGCCATATGGTCCACTCTGTGCATTGACTGTTCTGAGCGGGGATATCGTCCTCCAGGCCTGGTGGGCCAGGATGTGCTCCATTCTCTCTTCCTCCCCATTCATTTGCTCCCGTGTGCTCTGATCAGACATGTCCCTCTCCCTGAGCTGCAGCTCCAGTGCCATCCTCTAAAGTACATTCTTCTGGGGGAGGGGCAGTTGTCCACGTAGCTGGTATGGGGCTGAGCCCTCAGGGCCCTCCACTGGCTCCCCTCTCCATGCCAGCATGCTGCATTTGCACCCTAACAACGAGTTATTATTCTAGAAGAAAAGTGTTCTAGAGTGGACTGTGGTGATAATTGAACAACTCTTCTTTTTTCCCCTCAAAACCATTTTATTGGGAGCTAATGCAGATATATCATTCCAGTTTAATCACATCAAGCAATAGTGTACAATTGCTACCACAATCAGTTTCAAAGCATTCTCTTTCTTCTCGAACTCCTTGATATCAGCTCTCTTTTACCCCCTCCCTCCCCCACTGTACCCCACAAGGAGCCCTTATTCTACTTGCTGTTTCTGTAGGTTTATCAACCCTGGGCTTCATATACCGAAAAACTGAAAAACATATATTCAAGAGGGATACCCCCAATGACAAAATACATCAGCGTCAACCCCAATATCAAAACACATACACAGAAAATGTTGAAAACTAGATCAGGCCCAAAGTGTAGGGGGCGGGGGGCGGGGGGATTCAACTGATAGGGTTTTTAACTGTTCCAGTCAGGTTTTCATTTTGATTACCTGTAGTCATCTCTCTAATGCACTCTGTTTTGTAACCAGTTTATTCCTGTCCCTCCATTATGGACAGAGGGAAATAACTGGAGGCTTATTTCCTCTGTAGAGCTCACAAATATTTCTTGAGCTTCCACTGTCATTGATAGCATTGTCCAAACCAGATTCCTACAATTTAGGCTCTGATACAATTCCTTCCTTTGGCTTCAGATTATATGATTGACAATCCTTTGGTCACTGACATGGGTGTGCTTCTTCCATGTGGTTAGTTGACTTAGATGGCTGCTTGTTTGGAGCCAAGCTTTTAAGGCCCCAGATGCTATTTGATCTGATAGCTGGGCACCATCTAATTTCTTCACCACACTTTGCTATAGCACCCATATCTTCTGTGTTCCCTTCCTGAGGGCGAGTATGGAGCAGGGCCATAATGTAAGAACTAATTTTTCTTAAACCAGAGCTAGGATTTAGCGTGATCTCAAAACCTGTTCCTGGATCTATGTTGTTGTTTTTTTTTAATCTGCCTTTGGCTCCCTTTAGAGACCTCCTTATTAATTCATGGTAGTCTTATCAATCATAGCCATGGAGCATAAAGATCTTCCATTAATATTGTCCTTCATTGGCCCCTAGTACTAATTTTTCACATATGCACAACTCTTCTTGATATGATTGAATTATTTAATTGTGTGACATGTGGATGAAGTGCTAATAGATTGTGATATGAGTTGTACGAGCCCCCAATAAAATGATAAAAAATTTTAAAAAGAACTGGAAACATAGGGAATCCAGGACAGATAACCCCCTCAGAACCAATAATGAAAGTAGTGATACCAGGAGGTTAGGGGAAGGTGAGGCAGAAAGGGGGAACCAATCACAATGATCTACGTATAATCCCCTCCCTGGGGGACAGACAACAGAAAAGCAGGTGAAGAAAGACATCAGACAGTGTAAGACATGACAAAATAATAATAATAATTTATAAATTATCAACGGTTCAGGAGGGAGGGAGGGGAAAAATGAGGAGCTGATACCAAGGGCTCAAGTAGAAAGCAAATGTTTTGAGAATGATTATGGCGACAAATATACAAATGTGCTTGACACAATGGATATATGTATGGATTGTGATAAAAGTTGTATGAGTCCCCAATAAAATGATTTTTTTAAAGCCACCACAGTATGACAGCTGACAGACAAGTGGGCAAAGATAAGAATAACCAATCACTTTCATGAGAGTGAACACATACACACACATACCTGCACATGGTAGAAAATGTGACAAAGGCAGAAAATGCGATTCCAGTTATGCAAGAGCAGAACCAATGTCTTATAGGAATGCAACTTAATACTAGCAGACCTTATGGGCTCTGAGCAGGCTCTGGAGGCCTGAGCAGGGGTCCAGAATGTGGGTGGAATTTGTCTTCCTGTCGCTGTGGTGGTTAGCTGCCACTGAACCTGTTCTGACCCGTGCCATCGCTCTCTGCAGCAGAATGAAATACTGCCTGGTCCTCCTCCGGCCTCACAGGCTTTGCTATGCACTCACTGTGTTGATTCATCTCATCACGGGTCTTCCTTTCCACTGACCCTCCATTATGTCAAGCCTGAGGGCCTTCTCCAGGGATGGATGTCTACGTTTTGCCATCCTTGCTTCGAAGGTACATTCTAGCTGGCTGTCCTCCATGGTTCTTGGACTCTTCAGCATGATGAAAATGTACCAGCATTGCTCCGGCCTTCTTTATTCATGACCCAACTTTCGCATCCATCTGAGAGGATTGAAAAGACCATGGCTTGGGTCAGGTGCACCTTCGCCTTTGCTTTCAAACATTTTAACAAGATCGTCTGCCAAAGCGCTGCCCAATGCAATACATCCTTTGATGTCCTGAGCTGCTGCTTCCATGGGTTTTGATTGTGGATCCAAGTAAAACGAAATCCTTGATGACGTTAATATTTTTATCCATTCTGTGATGCTCCTCAGTGGTCCATAAGTGATGATTACTGTTTTCTTTATGTTCAGGTGCAATCCATACCGAAGGCCTGTAAAATACTGGTATTTGATCATATTGTTGACATAGAGTTGTGCATATTTGTGATTTGTGCATATAAACACACTTATTTGGACAATACATGTCTTTCAAAATGTTGATTATATAACCCTTGTAAGTGTGTGTGCACATGTTACTTGTGTTATAATTTGATAGCTAATGTATTTAGCTTCCAAGTTCAAATGCCTTAACCTTTTAAGTTCAGCCTACAGGTTTTTATCATTCTAACTGAAGTATGGAAAATAATAGCAACAAATTTTAGGGAGTATGTGGAAAGTACTTGATCCGTTTTGCCAAACTAGTCTATGAAACACCATTAAATATTTTAAAGTCAATTGGAAACTCCTTTCAAGTCCTCTACACTCAATTCCTGTTTTAACCGCTCAGATGGTCTGAGTTAGCAAAATAACTGTTAAATCAAATAGAAACTAAAAACTATAGGGAAACTTGAATTCTTTGGAAATGTTCCAATAAAATTAGTTCTTCACAAAATTCACAAGTTTAATTTAATTACTCAATTATATATTCGACTGCAAAGCTCCCTGGTGGTGTAGTGAGTAGTACGAGTTGGGCTGCGATCCACAAATTGCGCTGTTCAAAACCGCCAGCCGCTCTGTGGGAGAAAAACAGAGTTTCTACTCCTGCAAAGAGTTCCAGTCTGGGAAGCTCAAAGGGGCACTTCCACCCTGTCCTCGAGCGTCGCTATGAGTCCGCATCGACTTGATGGCAAGGAGTGGAGTACAATCCAAGAGCATAAGCAATCAACACGATGCCTTCTCCTGTGTGTCCACAAGACGGCAGCATAGGGTAGAACTTTCTACAACACTCATGAACAAAGTCAGCACCATGCCTGTCAGATTAACACATGTCATAGAAAAGTAAAAAAAAAAAAATCGTAAACCTAGGAAAGCTATGGTAGTCCTAGGCTACCATTCACTGGATACCCTCAAAGTCTGAAGTCCAAAGACCACCAGTTCCATCACCTTGGGATCACAGTCATCTGCTTCTCACACTAGGGAGTTTCAGCCTTAAGTTCAAGGGAGTTTGTCGGTTCCTTAAATCTGCTACAGGGGAGTTTAAGGGAAAGTCAAGTTCGCGTAGTGAGGTTTCCAAATTGGATTCCAAAGCTACCAGTGTGGCTTATGATGGATTGCGTACCTTGGAAAGGATAGAGTCTAAAGTCCCACTTGTCTATACCGCGTGGCCTGGAACACAAAGGGCTGGATAGGAACTAGGCCAAGTAACCGATTAGGAACATAGTACTGGCTATATTTTCCCCTTGGGGGTCTATGTAAGCATTATTTTTATTTTTGTCTGTTTAGTTTGTTTCTTTTTCTTGTCTTTTTAAGAATACTTTTATTGGGGGCTGTTACGTCTCTTATCACTATAAGTATTATTAAGTGTTTTTTGTTTGTTTGTTTTACAATGGCAGGTTGCCCCATCCAGTTTACCAAGCAACAGAAAGAGAATCACCTTCTTGGAAACAGACATGCTGCCTCCCTCTACCTATCTCTTGACTTGAATTTCCCATAAAGTTTGCTAATCACTCTTGTTGGAATGTCTGTTGATTTGGGGGTAACCTTAGAACTGTGCTGCATGGAAGCCACAGATTAGTCTTCTCCCCCTCCCCCCAAGCTTGAGAAACTGGCCCCAGCTGAGGTGAACCTTCCTCCGTCAAAGTGGGGTTTACGGTGCACAAATAAAGGGGCTGATTGCTGGCTCATGGGCACTAGGCAGGCTCACTATCTTGTTGCTTGGGAGACTGGATTAGAAGATTACATGACCCGAGAGCAGAAGCCTGATTACTCTTGGTGTTTATCTAATACGAATGGACTCATACACTATTTGTCCTTCACTGAGTATAATGGTTTCCAGGTCCATCCATGAGGTCTTTCCTGGTGTCATTGCTGTGTTTTAGGGATGTACAGTATTCCATTGTGTGTGTGCACCAGTTCCTTTATCCACTCTGCTATTGATGGGAACTTAGGCTGTTTCCAGCTTCTTGCTACTGTAAACTGTGTTGCAATAACCATGGGAGAGTACAAGTCGGTTAATGTTCTGTCCCTTAAAAGGCTTATCTTTACAGTTATAGGCTTGAAAGAATATGGAGCTAGGTTTAATGTTTTTCATAACCTCTCACTGGTAAGAATATGAACAGTTTTCATTTCTTCTCCTTTGCTTCTATTTCTAAATTGTCAATGCTGGCGTAGTACATTGTAATAGGAAAAAAAGAAATTGCAGTTGATTGATATGGAAATGACACACTTGTTCACTTGATATTCACTCTTAGCCAATGCAATTTTATAAGCCATACAATATTATTTAGGCAAAACTGAACTTTTCCACTGGCCTTCTTTGTGATGAGCATCTAGCCTGGTACATGATATGTTTGTATACACTTTTGTGATTTCTCGTTCTTTGCAGAAAACTGAGCTCAGAGTTCAATGTAAATTCATATTGTTAAACATGTGTGAGGAAGATAACAGAAGAGGCACAGCGAGTTCGTGCTCATGCACAGGTACATGTGAACAGAATCACTGGACATTTGGGTAACCAAAAAACATTCACCATGTGGGATAGTTTTTCTCCAGTTAAAACTATGCATGCACATAAAAACTTCTAGATAATGACGCCTGGTTTTAGAAAATCACTTTAGCCATAACTCTGTGTACATACATTTCCCTTCTAAGAATTATAATTACAATCATCCTCTCCCTCAGGAAGACCAGCACTCGGAATAGCATCAGCACTCTTTATTTAGGAATGGCCAAAACCTTTCAATTGTGCCAGAAGTGCTTTAGTTCTATTGCCCTTTTTTCCAAAATGGGGATCTTGACTAAGGGGATCTTGATCCACAGCTGCATTGGTCTCCCAAGTTGCTCCACCATTTTCCCTTCCCTCAAGAATACCTGAGCTCATCCATGCACATACTTATTCCAAACAAAATGTGTGGGTGGCAGCACAGAGTTCTCTAAGTAATGCATTTGTTTTAATCTCGTTAGAGAGTGTGTTAGTCTGGGTACTTTAGAGAAACAAATCCACAGAAGCTCATGTATAAGAGAGAGTTTTATATAAAGGCTAAGTGCGCATCAAGAAAACATCCCAACCCAGTGCTGCCCAAACCCACAAGTCCAACATTAACCCATATGTCCGACTCCAATCCGCAAAGTCCTCCTCCATCTCACAAAGCACACACTATGATGCCGACTGCAGGAGGAAAGCTGAGTCAGTGAATGTGTAAGCATCTCAGTGCTGGCAGGGGTCTCCACAGGGCTGCTCCAGTGCCCAGGGATGCATCGCGGTAGGTCCATGTGGCTTCTCCTTGGGGATGTCTCACAGGAAGTGAGTCTTGCCAGCTGAAGCAGGAACTGGCTAAGATTACAAAGCAAGAGACTCAAGAACCTCAAAAGGCGAGACTCAGGGGGCCATTTATTTCTCCGCCCTTCAATTAACCCCACATGTGTGTATTGGCCAGGTTGGCACAGCAAACTATCTCAGAGAGGCTTCAAAAAAATTACAGTCAAAGCAGCATCTTCCTAGTGAATCTGTTGAGTCCATTCAATTCCAGGCAGAGAGGCTAGTTCACAAGTTTATGGTGATAACTTGGGGATTCCCAAGGGGAAATCTCCCCCACCCCACCCCACCCCACCCCTGGAATTCAACGCATATTTATCGAGTGCCTATTATGTGGACATATTGTTTCAGCACCTGGGACACATGAGAGAGCAAACAGATCTCTGCTCCTGCCGAGCTTAACATCCAGTGTTCATGCGCACATCTCCTGGCCACTGTGACCTGGGCAGATCGGCACCACTCTGTCCCTCAGCTGCCTAGGAGGGAAATAAGAGGCCTGGCACAGGCATGGGTGATGTGCTTGGTGTCCTGCAAGGCCGAACGGACCCCACCCCCATAGACAGTAGATAGGGACTGGGAGTTTATTTTTAATTAAGAAAGTATACTGCAGACAGGTCTGCCGGAGGGTGTGGGAGGAGGCTGGAGCCCGATTGTCTGGTCAGGGGGTGGAGGCGGGCCTGGGGACTGGGCTAGCTGCTTGAACTGCTGCTGCTGCTTGGTGGTTGCCTTGCTGGCAAGGCCTCCGCGTAGCTGCCAGTGCCGTCTCCTTTGCCTTTGCTGTGGTCGTTTCAACAAGCATCTTAGAAGGGGCCTCACCTTGTAGCTTGGTGAGGATGTACTCAAAGCTCGTCATCGCCTGGGTCACATTGCTTTTATATACTGGGCCAGACCAAATTCCAGGACAGCTCAGGAAACACCAACCAACTTGGAGGAAACCCAGACTTCCCGGTGGATTTTGGTCCAGCCGCTGTTGTCCGTGTTCACGCAGGAAACACGGGGCTCCTCCACCACCACGAGCCAGGCATGGCTGATGGTCCAGGGGAAGGTGCTCGTGGTCTGATTCTGTGGGTCCACAGTGGAGTCCTCCAGGATGGACACCGAGTGAGCGACACTGGCAGGAAACAGACCCTCTGGCCAATGGGGCATTCTGTGGGTCCTGGACAGGAGCTGCTGGTCAGGGGTCAGTATGTCTTCCGTCGGGCCATGCTTGCTGTAGGGGTTCGGGTACCGCTGCCAGAAGGCAGTGAACACTTGGTCCCTCCCAGGAACTCCACAGCACAGGCTCTGGCCCAAGAAATACTCCACCATCGTCCAGGTTGGAGCAGGCTCAACACCCGGGCAGCATCTGGGTGTTGAGCCCAACGGTAATCTTTTTTTTTTTTTTTACTTAAAAAAATCATTTTATTAACATATACTTCACATATCATACAATTTAATCATTCAATCATGTGAAGACGTGTGCCATTATCACCACAATTTCAGAGCATTTTCTAATGATACCCATTTTTTTTGTCTCATTTCCCCAATCTTTCCTGCCATACCCCATATCCAGTTACTGTCTCTATAGATATACAGAAAAATCATACACCACCATACAAAGCCACACAAACAAAGCAAACAAACAAAATACCCCACAATCATTACTAGACAAAACATAGAGAAACCTGTATCCAAAAGAAAGCAGAAAATATTTAAAATGAAAACAACTTTTACATGGGTTAAAATGGAGATCAAATGATAAAGAATTACATTTGAATCCAACTACATCTGCCATAATAGACTTTACAATGCTTTCTCAGTATGATCGCAAGGCTAATCATATCCCCCAACTGTGGTCAGAGCAGATTCAATGGAGACTTAATCTATGTGGGGACCCTGTAAATGGATTTGGGGCTTCTAGTGTCATCCATAATCTTTTGCAAACTGGGTGTTCACAATTTAAGCTCTGATACAATTTCTTCCTTTGGATTTGGCTTTTATTATTTATAATCCTTGGATCACACCAGCTGGGGTGCATCTTCCATGTGAACTTAGTTAACACTGTACTTAGATAACTGCTGTGTTTTAAGATAAGCCTTGAAGACCCCAGATGCTATTGTAATACCAGAATGACATCATTTAACCCACCCACAAGATTAATTAAGAAGCCTTTATTAGCTGGTGGTCAAGAGGTAGCCAATGCTTAATTCACTCTTGACTCTGAAAGGTTAAAAACAGGGGTGTTTCCCGACACAATCGCTGAAGACAAAAATGGGTGCATAAGCAAATGTGGTGAAGAAAGCTGATGGTGCCTTACTATCAAAATATATAGTGTCTGGGGTCTTAAAGGCTTGAAGATAAACAAGTGGCCATGTAGCTCAGAAGCGACAAAGCCCACATGGAAGAAGCACACCAGCCTGTGTGATCATGAGTTGTCTATGGGATCAGGTATCGGGCATCTAAGACCCAGAATAAAACCATACCAAATGTGAATGGGGGAGGGGCATGGAGTGGAGACCCAATGCCCATCTGTAGACAATTGGACATCCCCTCACAGAGGGGTCACAGGGAAGAGATGCGCCAGTCAGGGTGCAGTATAGCACAGATGAAACACACAACTTTCCTCTAGCGCTTTGGCGCTTCCTTCCCCCCACTATCATGACCTCAATTCTACCTTACAAGTCGGATCAGACCAGAACATGCACACTGCTACAGCTAAGAGCCTGCAACATGGGGAATCCGGGATAGATAAACCCCTCGGGGTCAACAAGGAGAGTAGAGATACCAGGAGGATTAGGGGAGGTGGGGGGGAGAAAGTGGGAATCAATCACAAGGATCAACCTAGAACCCCCTCCCAGGGGGACGAACAATGGAAAAGTGGATGAGGGGTGGTAGAGGACAATGTAAGATAGGGGAAAAATAATCTATAACTTATCAAGGGTTCGGTGAAGGAGGGCAGGTGGGGGAGGGAGGGGGAAGAAATGGGGAGCAGATATCAGGGGTTCAAGTGGGAAGAGAAAGCATTGAAAATGATGATGGCAGCATATGTGCAAATGTACTTGACACATTGAAGGAATGTATGGATTGTGATAAGAGATGTAAGAGTCAGCAATAAAAGTATTTTAAAAAACAGGGGTGTTTTATCCTGTGGAATAAATAAGGTTCAAGGACAGGTGTCATCGTGCTGTATTTTTTTTTTAAGAAAACAAGATGATCACAGGGTTTATGATGAGAAAAAGTTCTAAGAAAACGGCTATCTGTATTGTTAAGAAAGGCGAAGAAAGTTGCACCAAGAAATTTCTTTCCCCCATCGTGCCAATGCATCTGCTCATTCTTCCGTGTAGCGAGGGCTGTACTGTGAGCATGTCACTGGGAAACCTTACTCCTTCCACCCTATGAACCTGGTCTTGTCCCTTCAGACGTCCTGTTGTTTCCCAGACCCAACGAACAGTGAAAAAGAGCAGCGAAGGGTTGGAGAGACGGAAGTCCCACCTTCAGAAGTACATAACTCTAACCTAGTCTCACATTTTCATACTTTGGTTTAGTAAAGATTTCTATGATTTTCAGTAATACAATTCTACTTACCTGATTATTAGCATGCTGAGGGCTATCTTTCCACTTTCTTTTCCTTTTTAAGGATTTAGATGTGTTTCCATGTATTGAGTCCTGCTGTGTGGCTTGGCATGTGATCCATTTTGGAGAAATGTATATTGTGTTGCTGTTTGGAGTGCTCTGTATATAAGGTCAACTTTGTTGATTGTCTTGTTTAGTTCTTCTGTGTCTTTGTTGAGTTTCTCTCTAGGTGTTCTGACCTTGGTTGAAAGTGATGTATTAAAGTCTCTGAGTTCTGACCTTGGTTGAAAGTGGTGTATTAAAGTCTCTGAGCATCATTGCTGACTTGCCTATTCTCTCTTCTGCAAGAGTTTGCCTTCCATACTCTGAGGCTCTCTCATTGGGGGCATCGATATGTATTATGGTCCTGTGCTCTTGTTCAATGGACCTTTTCATCATTATGCAATCTCCTTCCTTGTCTCTAATGCTGGCTTCTGTCTCCAAGTCTATTTAATTGGAAATTAAGATGGACACTCTCGCTCTTTTCTTATTACCATCACATTGATACAATTTAAAGACAAGGTGAAACAGCCTACTTGGACCAGACCATAGCCGTTAAACAAATGCTAATGCATGCACATGCTGAAACACCATGTTTTCTTTAAGACATAATATCAGAGAATGTCTGGGGATCATTAGCAAATGATCAGGAGACGTTTGATGGGGAAAAGATTAGCAAACCATCCCCGTGAGGAGGTGTATCCTCTCAAATGTGCTGGTTCCTCCTCCCTCCAGCACCACAAATGTGAAGAACCGAAAAACCAGCCCCAGACCCTTGAATCGCTCTGAGCAGTGGGACAAGAGGCTCTTCGTGTTTTCTTCTCTATACCAATTTTATAATGCATATAGTCATTTTAAACAGAGAAATAAAGGAGTCATTGTTTTGTATAACTAACTTCAACATAAACCGAGCAAGCAATCGTTGGTGTGGCCAACTCAGGGTGACACCGGTTGGTGGAGTCCAACTGCCCCACAGGCCTGCAGTCTTTCTGGGAGCAGATCAGAAGGACTATTCCCTGAGGGGCAGCTCATCTGGTGGAGCCGCCACTTGACCGTTGAGTCCCTAGGTCGCCTTGGGTGGAAAATAGTGGTGGTGATCGCCATCCGTGAGGCGTTCTCTTATTACTCCACCAGATGGCAGCACCCATCACAAGGTGTTCAGGCTCTGTTGGCTTTTCTACGTGGGTTCCTCTGCCTCTGACAGTACGTGGGCCGCGGTGGTTTGCATGGTGCTGCGATGCTGGAAGCCAGGTCCCTGTCTATATGAGTTTTTGTTTTTCTGCCTTTAGCTTGGTTATTGTTGGGGGGGGTTGTTTGTTTTCTCTTTGTTTGATTGTTTGTTATTTGCTGGTTGGTTTCCTGCAGGTGCTAATGTAGGTGGTCCTATGGGGTCTGATTTTGTCATAAAATGACTGCCAAAGTTCACCTCAGTTATGCATATCCCAGGGACAAGCTGATT
>NW_022103951.1:18790230-18799332 GCF_000313985.2 Echinops telfairi
AAGCCAGGTCCCTGCCTTTTCAGATAGCAGCAGGGTCCCCATGGTGCACAGGCCTCAGTGGAGTTTCCAGAAGAACAAGGGGCTAGGAAGAAGGAGTAGGCTGTCCTCTCAGGGATTGACTACTGACAACCTTGTATCCATTATTATTAGCTCTCCGTTTCTACCCAACATCCACTGCCATAATCCTAAGAAATTATTAATCCAGTTATTATCTTTATAGATTTTAAATCTCTATAGATTTACCAGAAGATTTTTATGAACATTTCTGATGTTCAATGTTCTCATTTGTAAATATAAGAAACCATCTTGATTTTTCCTTCCCCCCTTTGAATATCACAACCAGCTGTTTCTGCAAAAGATCCATACAGAGGAAACTACAGAACACTGCTATCAGAAACTAAAGAGGATCTCCATGAATGGAAAACTATCCCACACTCATGGAGAGGCAAACTACTATCGTGAAGATGACACTACTACCTAAAGCGATCTACAGGTGCGCTGCAATCCCAATCCCAATCCCAAATAAACTCGCTAAAGAAAGGGAAAATTTAATGACCAATTCCATATGGGCAGGCGAAAGACCCAGGATAATCAAAGAACTCCTTAAAAAGAAAAACCAACCAGGAGCCTGGCACTGCCTGACCTAAACCCCTACTACATAAGCACAGTAGTCAAACCAACCTGGTACTGGTCCAAGGAGAGATATGAGACCAATGGATCAGAACAGAAACCCCATGCATAAGTGCATCAGCCTACAGGCATCTAATCTTTGACAAAGGACCTAGAAAGATCCCATGGAACAAAGACAGCCTCTTCAACACATGGTGCTGGACAAACTGGATCTCTTTCTGCAGAAGAATGAAAAAAGACCCATACCTCTCTCCAGGCACAAAAACAAACTGAGGATGGAGGAAAGAACCAGACTGATGACCTCGGACACAGAACATGCAATCAGCATGGCATTACACCAGCACACAGAAGTCCAGCTGAATGAACTCAGCCCTGCCCTGAACTTGCCTGCACCCTTGGATTGAGGACTAGGGTAGTCAGAGGGGAGAGGAAGCCGAGAGTGACCACCCCAGGACTGTGGAATTTGTGGTCACTGGACCTGGGGGAAATCCTTGGCTTGTGGGGTGTCCAGTGGAAAGGGACCCAGAATGACCATGTATTTAGTACCTTGAGACCTGTCCCCCCACCACAGTGGCATGACAGATTTTCGTCTGTTGGGTAAGGAACTGCACATGGAAGGACTGATCGAGGAAGTTCCCCCCTGGCACCAAGACCCACACTTAGGGAACTCAGAACTCAATAGAACGGGAGACCAAACTGCGGGGCAGCAACTCACGGGCTTTGGCCCAAGGTGGATCTGTATTCCCATAGACTCCTCACACCAACAGCATCCAGAGTGGGGAACATTGATGTCATCGGTGCAATGGCCCCATGCCTCAGGGGGGTGATTGACAATGTTGTACTATTTTGTCTATATGAGTTTTCATTTTCCTGCCTTTAGCTTGGTTATTGTTGGGGGGGGTTGTTTGTTTTCTCTTTGTTTGATTGTTTCTTATTTGCTGGTTGGTTTCCTGCTGGTGCTAATGTAGGTGGTCCTATGGGGTCTGATTTTGTCATAAAATGACTGCCAAAGTTCACCTCAGTTATGCATATCCCAGGGACAAGCTGATTGATTCTGGGCTCCTACTTCTTTCTAGCCCCAATCCAAGAACAGTTAGTTCTGATAACACGACCCTGCTCGATACTCACCTTCATGAAATGATCACTGAAGATAAGGGTGCTTTAGCAAAGTGTGGTGAAGAAAGCAGATGGTGCCCGGTTATCAATCATAGTTTCTGGGCTCTTAAAGGCTTGTATGCAAACAAGCAGCCATCTAAGTGAGGAGTCAACTAAGTCTACGTGGAAGAAGCACACCGGCTTGTGTAATCCAAAGACAACCATAACACGATGATGTATTCAAATATGATGAAGGGAAGAGTATCAGAGCTAAAATTGTGAACGCCCAATTTGTGGAAGGCTGTGGAGGACAGCGAAAGCCCAAAATCCATCTGCAGAATATCTGTCAGATTAAGCCGCTGGCAGATCCTCTCTAGCCACAGGCAAGGGCCTCAAACCGCTTTACTATCAGAGAGAAATCATTGTAATCCTGATTATGCCGGATCGAACTTGATACTTGGTCAGTTGACCTCCCTCTAAACCCAACCTGAATTTGTTCCAGGTGCAAGGATCTCTTGCTTGTTCCATGACAAAAATTCCTTCTCTGGCTTTTAGAATATTGATGGCAGTCTTTTCTTTCTTACTCATTGTTTGCATTTTTATCTTTATATGACTAGTATTTTATCCTTACCTTGTTATTTCGTTTTTGCGCTTTACTGTTTCTCTTGGGTTTACCAGTCTGTGAAGCTCTGAAGGAGTGGATGTGTAGAGAGAACACTGATGCAAGGAGTTGCAGGGGATAGAGGGCTGGGGTGGAGATGGGGAGTAAACAATGAAGGCAGGAGAAGGGAGCACTCAAACGGAATGTGATTACACAAGTCATTTAATCTTGGGGGGTAGTGGAGAAGGAGAATATTCTGAAATTGATTGTGGTAATGATTCTACAATTCCTCTTGACATAATTGAACTGTTCAATTGTATGATGTGGATTATGTGCCAATGCAACTGGAAGGGGAAAAAAAAGAATTACTTGTTTCCGTAACTAATAACATTGCAGAAAATCCTATGAATGAAAAGCCATTATGCCTCGTGCCACAGATTCAAAGAACCGAAAACCAGGAACTGAGAATAAGAAGAGAATTGTACTTCAAAATTAAATGGCTCTATTTTATGGGCTGTGATCCGCATGGTTGGCCATTTGAAACCATCAGCAGCTCTCCGGGAGAAGGACTGTCAACAGTTAGAGCCTCCGAAACCCACAGGGGGTGCTGTGAGTCAGCACTGACTCCATGGCAGGCAGTTTATTTTGGTTTATTTTTCTTTCATATCAACTCAATGTTGATTATCATCAATATTTAATCCCCAACTCTAAAGAATGTTTCCGTCTGTCTCATGGAGGGCCTTCTTCTTCTCCAGGGACTGGTCTCTCATGACAAACTTCTTATACGCAATCAACTGGAGGCGGGTAGCCCAACGACTCCAAGCTCAACGTGTCCACTACTCGAACAGCAACGTTTGAAGAAGAAAAAAAATTCTGCTTGATGTTCGTCCCTTGGCTGGGGAGACTAAGCAAAAATCCGACTTGAAAAAACCTGTCCAGGTGGAGAGGGAGGCTTGCCTCGGATACAAGAGGGGTGATACTTCAGTCTAAGGCCCGCTTGCTCACACACAGCCTCTAGTGCTTGTGTTCGTGTGTTAAAACATTCGTCACTGCGCTCATTCAGATGCTTTCTTTGCATAAATATCATAACCATGTCAAATTAGTGATACCAGCTGTCAAGCTAAGAAGAAAACTGCAAGAAGAGCTATGGAGTTAAAGAAAGAAATCATTGTGAAATGTGTGTGTGTGGGCGGGGAGTGTTTAAAGTGGCAAATGTAGGGAAAGCTGTGAAATCATTAATCATGAAACAAAGAACCTAGACCATTGAAGAAGTCGAAAAGTTGCTGTCAATTTGCATAAACAGAAACAACTGGATGGCGATAGCGTATCCGAGACAGTGAGATGCTGGAAGGCTAAAAGCCTCCAGAGTGATTTAAATGAACTTATACATGTAATTTGGGGGCCTCAGAACCCATTATATGGTCTTCCATCATTTCTTAGGCAAAAACTATGTTGAGTTCTCATGCTTTTCCTTGTTCAAACACAACATTGGAACAAATTGAGCTCAACAACCAAGACATCATTTTGAGGGACCAAGCTGATGGGCCTGCAGGGTCAGGATCATGGTCTGAAGGTCAACTGCATCACACAGTTCACAAAGACAATGCTCTCCATCCTCGTTTGGTGAGTAGTAACTGGGGTCTTGAAAGTAGATTACTATTCCCCTAGCCAGCCCTGGGGGAGCTCTGGTGGTATAGTGGTTACGCATTGGGCTGTGATCCATCGGGTTGGCAGTTTGAAACCACCAGCAGCTCAGCAGGAGAAAGACTTGGCTTTCTACTCCCATCAACAGCGACAGTCTTGGAAACCCATAGGGGGCGCTGTGAGTCAGCGAGATTTGAGAGAGCCAGCGCAGGGAGGGACAGTCTTGCCCTCCAGGGACTTTTCTGGATGTGCCATTAATGATCCATAGTTGGGGCATCAGTTCCCGTGGACATGAATCACGCCCCTATCATCAAGTAGGCAAGTGTCAATGGCCCCAGAATCAATCCTGTAAGCTACAATTTTGTCTTGTGGTAGAGAAGAATCCACTTTGTAAAAATGGAATTTAAGAGAATTTATTCAGAGACAGAAGTATAACACTCAGAGGCAGGAAGCTGTCAGTCTGCACCAGTGAGAACTGGTGACTTCAACTAAAATCGCCACACAGGTTGATATAGTACATAAAACAAAGAAATTATAATGCAATTAGTTATGTGGCTAATTTTTGGTTGAGGTCACAGCCAGGATAGGTCAGGGTGGAAAATGGGCTTCTTTTGGGTAGTTGTATATAAAGAGTTACGGTCATTGATTTCAGGAACTACTTGGGGCACTCGTCGATCATAGTTTTATAGCTTTCAGATGAGAGCTGTTCTAGGGGAAAGCGAGACCCCAAATTCAAATATAATTTATAGGGACTTATTTTTAAGTCTTAAACAGGATGCAAACAAACCATGCAGATGAGGGACACTATCAGTACAGGGCCGTGTGCTGAGACACAACCACTGACACAGGACATGGAGAACAAAGGAAATGTGGTCGGTCAGGAATGTAAAACCAAGTCGTCTTTTGGAAAATTAGTTGGGTATCTTTTTCTACTTTTCCTGAGGTATTTATTCATGTGCTACATGAGGTATTAACAATATCACACACTTTTTGTTGTACCACAGAAAGTCAAGGGTAGTTTTGTTGCTTCAAACTACCTGGGTAAAAGAATTTAAAGAGGTTTGCTGAGCTATGGTTGAGTTGGCATTATTTCATGCAGTAGGTCTTTTATAGTGGGAGACACATTTTGTATAGCATATTTTAAGTTCATACAAGGAAAAAAAGAACCTTAAAAGGAGTAGCTTAGGTTAGTTTCTTGTTTTGTTTTTCAGGGAATCTCTTGTTGGCCTTGTTCATTTCTCAACCATCCACTTTTAATTTTCTCTGGAGAAGTTTGCTACCATCAGTTTAATCAAGGCTTTCACTTTAAGTTTACGTTAAGGGAAACTCCTAGTTGTCCTAATGTGTACTGATTGGTCATTTTTTAATTGTTTAAGCAAGGAAGCGTTCAAGTATAGGGATGGTAGTCCCTACATAATGATAATATGTGCCAATTACATTATTTCCAGTATTGTGTGAAAAAAGAATCATGCTGTTAATTCTACCAAGTATTAGAGTATTAGAGGGGTTACAAATTGACGTTTCTTTCAATTGTTAGAGTTTTCTTATTTATACAGAGAGAGAGTGATTGTCTACCTAACTTATTGACGAACGTCTAAAGTTTGAGCGGGGAAGGATGTTGGACTGGAGGGTTGTCCGTGTTTGGTGAAGGAGTGTAAAGAGATCGAGGTCTGAGAAGGGAGAGGGGGACCCATGCAATCGCTGTCTGGTGATAAATGTGAGGCCAAAGCGGGATACTGGAGGTAGACCAGGTTTCCCAGCATCAGAATTTTCATGAACTTTTTCTGGTGTTGGGTGCAGCACTAGTCTTCAGCTGCACCAGTTGGTCAAAGTCATTTTCAGACCATGAGTTAGCACAGTCTGCAGTGAGCAGCAGTTTGGGCAGAAAGTTGGAGGACTTTACACTGGGCAAATCCAGCCCCAACGACACCAGCAAGGGGTATTGCATCACAAAGAATCTCTCTCTCTCTCTCTCTCTCTCTCTCTCTCTCACACACACACACACACACACACTTCCTAGGGACCCTATGGGACAGAATCCACATGCCCACCTGGGTTTCCAAGACTGTAACTTGTTTACAGGATGAGAAAACACTGTCTTTTTCTGGTGGTCAGCAGACCAACGCCCAACCCACGACACCACCAGGGATCCTACAAAAATAATAGCAATGACAAAATCAACTGAAGTGATTTATACCATAGCTAAAGCTATTGTAGAAAAACAACGTGGGAACCTTCATTTCAAACTTTTTGGTGCTCCACGGTTCATTCATAAATCCAAGTTTTCTTTCTTTCTTTTTTTTTGGAAACCAATGGACCCCAGTTTGGATTTCTTGTCATTTTTCAGCAAACAGATTAGTGAGCAAGATTAAAATGTTGTTGTCATGAGGTGCCACCATGTCGGTTCTGACCTGTCGTGGTCCCATGCACCAGAGCGAAACATTTCCCGGCCCTGTGCCATCTTTACCGTCGTTCCTAGCTTCATCCCGTTAGTGCAGCCACTATGTCAATCCATCTCGCTGAGAGCCTTCCTCTTTTTTTGCTGCCCCTCTACTTTCTGAAACATGATGTCCTTCTCCAGGGACTGGTCTCTCTTGAAAACCTGTCCAAATTACTTAAGACAAAGTCTTGCCATCCTTGCTTCTAAGGAGCATTCTGGCTGTACTTCTTCCAAGGTAGATTTGTTACAGTTTTTAGCAGTCCGTGGTACTTTCAGTATTCTTCACCAGCACAATAATTCAAATGTATCCATTCTTTTTTTGTCTTCTTTATTTAATGTCCAGCTTTCCCATATATAGGAAGCAGTTGAAAATACCATGGCTTGGGACAGGCATACCTTAGTCCATAAAGGAACCTCCCTGCTTTTCAACACTCTAAAGAAGCCTTATGCAGTAGATTTACCCAATGCAGTACACGGTTGGAGTTCTTGACTGCTGCTTCTGTGAGTATTCATTGTGGATTCAAGCAAGACGAAATCCTTGACAACTTCAATCTTTTCTTTTTTTAATTGTTTTATTAGGGGCTCATACAACTCTTATCACAATCCATACATACATCAATTGTGTAAAGTGCATTTGTACATTCATTGCCCTTATTATTCATCCTTATCTCACAACATTAATGCTAACATTTTGAAGGAAACATTTAACAATAAGGGCACTGACTGAGGTCCCCTGCTCCACTCACTGTCTTACTTAAAGATCATGCTCATTAAAACACACTAGATAAAAGGTTCCCTTGAGCCTCAACGGAAGAGACCGTTTAATCTTGCTGACTAGTCCATGAATCTGAACCAGCCAGGTGGCATTAGATGACAGAGGAACCAATTAAATGGGTGTATTATTCTAACCACCGGCACCATACATTCTCCCGTATGGCCAAAAGTCGGCAGCACAAGCACGCAGAACAGCAAACCTTGTTGGAAAGTACTGTCTGCACTGTGCTGTCATCTCCGTGGAAACCTGAGCATGCACTTGCCTTGAGCTGAGTGCTGTGGGCGGTTCTTACCCACCAGCTGCTCCTGGGGTGAAAAGACAAGTGATCTGCTCCCCCAGAAATTTACACCCCGAGGGGCTTCTCTTCCCTGTTGCCTTGGAGGCTAGGAGTGGGAATTGAGTCAATGTCACACAATGAACTGCTCAGTTTATTTTGAAGTTACCTTTCCAGAGATTGTTCTTTAGAATATTTGTTTTTATAAGAAAGGTGATTCTATATTCATGATAAAACTTGATACAGAGAAGAAAAGACAAGTCACATATGGTCACATGACTCCAACAGCCAAGGTGAACAAGTAGACATTTATCTTCCCTTTTTTACAAGACACATGATGGAAAACACAGGAATCAACACACGGGACTGTGTGGCCTTTACAAATTGCTCTCTAGTGATTGGAGCATGCTGCTGCTTTAGCTATTTCTCTTTCTCAACCTGTAAGCTACACTACCTCTTGGCAAAGCCAAACAGTGGATCATGTCACTGGAGTTTGATGCTCCTTAGAGACCTGCTTCACCACACTACTTTCTTGTACATCACTTGAGCTTGAGGCTGGAGAATTCTGTCACCTTGCATTGCCTGTGTTAGATATTCCAACCAGTCTGATTCACAAAGTTCTCACGCTACTGATTGTTGATGACCCACCTTGCAGTTTGCTGCCTCTGGGCAGACTCCAGTTGCCTTGCCCCGAGGTGGACTCTGCTGTCTGCTTCCTTGATGTTGGACTTGGCAGCCCACGTAAGTAGAAGGAATTCCAGTATATTAACGTTCCACGGATGTCAGTTGAACTTAACCCTCTGTACTGCTGTGTGGACTAAGTAGCATTTATATTCCTTCTGGCTGTATAAACCTACCCTCATATGTATATATATAAAATCACAAGTGCCATTGTTTTGTTGCTCTAGAGAACACTGCCTAACACAATTGATCACCACTGGCTGTCATTGGTGAAAACCACAGGTTCTGGTGATTTGTAGCAATGGGGGATGGGGAATGTAAGCCCAATAAGAGTGATCTGCACTTACTTCACATGAAAGAACAATCACTGTCAACATGGCCAGCATACGTTCAGGGTCGGCAAACACGTGGTAGAATGAGGACTTATGACACACACCTGAATGACCAGACTCCCCAGCACCTGTGGATGTCAAACGGTTAATTAAAAATGTTGACACTGAAATATACAAAATGGCTATTATAAATGCATGCAGTGTATTCTATAGAAGCCAGGTTTATTTATTCTCAAGGAAACTGTAAGGTGCACTGTGGTTAAGACATGAGTCTGTTAACCCTTGAAAAAGCCCACATTCTATGACAGTGATGTGTAGTCAGACTTAACAGCCCCGATTGTGAAAACGCTGGGATAAAGTACTAACCAGTTTGATTGCAAAAGGGCCCTGTCGCATTCATTGTCGATTCTAGTACCTTCAAGCTTCCCAGCAAGTCATCCCCATACAGAAACATGCCTCCTGAGAAGCAGCAGGTCGCACCCATCCCTTCTGCTGGACAGCAAGGCCTCCCTCCTGAGCAGCAGGGCCCACCCCCCTGCGGGCTGTGAGCTGTCACTTTCTGCCTTCATCCTGAGGGAAAGATGGAAAGAACGAAGCCCACACGCAGCACCTGATCAACTACGTCTTACT
>NW_022103951.1:18800191-18802123 GCF_000313985.2 Echinops telfairi
TCAAACAGCCCACCAAGCAAATTTACAAAACCTCTTGTTAACATTTTTTCTCCTTACTCTGGGCATTAGGCCAATTCTCTAGCAGGCGATGTAACTTCTGATAAGAGACCTGGCTTTGTCCCTGTGGCAAACAATCTCTAGCTTGGAAGATATTAAAAACCAATCTCTTTAAATTTCTCCACCAAAATATTGGTTTTAAAATGGCTATTCATGAAAGGTCAAACTCTCAGGAGCATCCACTTTAGGGAAGAATTTTATATTTCATCTTAATTTTTCAAAAATATTTTTTATTAATTTACTACCGAATCATGTGTGATTTTATCTTCCCATTTTCTTTACTCCTGTGTAGAGCAGCCTGAAACTACTTTAACTGGCACTTACAAAAAACAAAACATCACAACATACGTGCCTTTTCCTACAAGTATACGGTCTATTTTCAAGCTAAACTGCTCTCCGCATGGACAATTCAAGCAAGCTTAATAAAAAGAACAGATCTACCACAATGATTCAGACACATGGTACCTGTTCCATTAGCTTCCTCTGCCACACACTGATCATAGCCAGGGACTAAATCTACCATTTGCTACCCCGGGAACAACAAGACTCTTTTTAAATGTTTTCATTGCACCCGTCCCTTCTAACAAGGACTAATTATTATATCCCTTAACCATGAAAGGGAAAAAAAAGGAAGGCTTTTATCTAGGCATTACATGACCTTTTTTTCTAGTCCAGGGAGAGAGAAAGTGGCTTCACACCTTTAGGCACTACTGCCACGCCTCCATCACCCCTCAAGATGTCCTAAAGTTTCCCCAAACCCTTAAACCCTAAGCTCCTTCCAGTGGGCTTGCAGACCTCACAAGTGTTTCTACTACACGCGTTTCTTATTCGTGTCCCCTGAACAATTACATTTTCCTGTAAACTTACCAGATCTACCCCCGCCCCTCACCCCACCGACCAGGAGCCAAGATAGAGACCAGCTCTTATCTCAGGAATCGGTCTGGTTCCAGAGGGGTACTGACTGCAAGAGGAAACATATACAACAGAGATGGACAAAATGTTAGGGTGCTGGGCAGAGATGCTCCAGAGTCCAGAGCTTTCGTAGAGGAGAGCCTCTATACTCCTCGGATCACGTAGCCAGCGTGCCCCTGTCAGCATCTTCACAAAGGCAGCGCACTTCTCAGGCATACAAAGAAACATTTGCACTTCAAGTTATTCGTAGGCAGGAGGGGAGGATGAAACTGGGAACACAAAGAAATTGATAAACTTGCTGGTGGCTGCTTTCTGCAGACTTTGCCTGGGAACATGGGGCAAAATGTCCATTTTATCTATGATGGAAAGACAGACCAACAGTGTTTCAAACAGCCCCCCTCTGAATGCGCTGTTGTCCTCCTTCCACGACCTTGGGCCACAACAAGTGTTGGTCCTGTCCCCTTGCCTAAGGAGCAAACCCCTCTTCCCCACCCCTTCCCAGCCTGTCTTGTCTTCCTTCAGGGCTTTCCAATGGGGCTCCCGCAAGGCAGCCGCCAGCACCCTGGTTTGTGCTTAGAGCCCGGTAGAAAGCTCCAAGGGCTTGAAATGCAGCCAGAGCATTAGGGGCCCCATCCGGCCCAACAAGGGGGGGGTCATCTTTCTATTCTCCAAAACTTTCTGTTCTCTTCCCATCCTCCTGTTCCTCTGCACTTCCGTTTATACCATCCTAGCTTCCTCTTAGACAATTTCCCTCCACAATCCTCCAGAAATCCTATTGCAATGTTTCACAGCATACACCTGAAGGGTGTCTGGGTTGACTGGTAACATTTCCGGTGGTCTTTGGCACTTTTCTGTCTTTGTGTTTGTATCCTGTATATTTATAATACCCCCAAATGTCAAAAGAATATAATTGGAAAAATGCAAAATTGCTTAGGGGCAATAAAAGTTGCCTGCCTGCCTGTC
>NW_022103951.1:18802516-18803997 GCF_000313985.2 Echinops telfairi
GACTGCCGAATCATGACAGCACCACTCCAAGCCCCATTTTCTGTCTCCCATAGGCTCAGTGTGACTCACAGTGACCCCCCTGTGGGTGACTGAGACTGTACCTGCCCAGCCTTCCTCATGTTGGGTTGCTGCTGGATCCAGGCACAATCCACAGAAAGGCTGTCTGATCCTTTGCCTGGGAAACACAGCCCCCTTGCTCCTCAGTCCCTACCCTCCCACCCCACTCCCCACCAACAGGAAAATGCTGGCAGAGGCCAAAAGGGCACCATGAGAAACCAGTGGTCGCTGTCATGGAGACCCAGCAGCCAAACAGAACGTTGGGGTGAAATTCTGTGCAGACAAAAGCCGGGGGGATGGGCCAGGTGGGAGCCAGGCCCACAGTGTGCTGGTGTCCTGAGCACTCACAGTGGCCAGTGCTCAGGAGAAAGAGAGGCCTGTGGGTGCCCCACCCCAGAGCAGGCCCACGGGAGACCTCAGCTCTGGTGAGTGGGACCCCCAAACTTCTTCAAAGTTCTTATTGGGCTTGGCTTCCTAGTCTAGACAAGGCCTGTTGTGCTCACCCCACTGAGACCCATCAGGCTCATGGCTGCTTCCAGAGTCTCTGGATCAGGTTTCAAGGGGGGTTAGTTGCCTTTGAGTCTGATTTGCAGTGATGCCCTGTGGGTCAGCAGGAGAATTCCAGGCCTGCCTTCTTAGGTGCCTCTGGAAAGACTCCAGCCTCCTACCTTGCACCTAGTCGTCCCCTCCTTCACCCTCTCTGTCCTAGTCCTGTCGTGCTGCCACAACAGAAACACCACAATGGATGGCAAAACTCTCAACTTGTCTGTCTCAGGGCTTAGGAGGTAGTCATCCAGATCCAGGGCACGAGTTCCTATGAGGCCAGGTGGTGTCCTTAGTGATTATATGCTGGGCTGCCAACTGCAAAGTCGCCATTTGAAACCACTAGCCTCTATGCAGGAGAAAGGCGGGGATTTCTACTCCAGTGAAGAGTTACAGTCAGGGAGACACACAGGGGCAGCTCCACCCTGTCCTGCTGAGTCCCACTGACTCAATTGAAAGGGGAGGAGCAACCTCCTGTCGGGTCAAAAGGCTTAACAAGGGGAGAATATGCCAGATACTAGGTTCCTCATTGGACAGTTTTGGCCTAATTTCTATGCAGCCCTTGGTGACCCAGGTTGTGTGCTATAGACTTCTGGGGTTTTGGGGTCTGTCCTTTCAAGGCGCATACCATCCTTCTTGGCCAAACCAGAAGGATTCCATGGGAACCCCAGCTAAGTGAACTGGGCCTGACCTCCAACTCACCTGTAGCCCTTGGACTCAGGCTGAAACCGCCTAGTGTGAGAAGCCTGATGTCCTTCTCCAGAGACTGGTCTCTCCTGAGGACATGTCCAAAGTATGTGAGATGAAGCCTTGCCATCCGTGTGTCTAGGGAGCACTCCGGCAATGCTACGTTGAAGACAGATTTGTTTGTCCTGTTAGCA
>NW_022103951.1:18811414-18813136 GCF_000313985.2 Echinops telfairi
CACTATGAATTTAATTCCCTTCATTCCCTGACAGATGATGGAAAGAACAGGAACCAACACAAGAAGAAACCGTGTCCCTACTTTGAATTGTTTACTAATTGGACTTTTTACCACAAAGTTATCTTGAGCATTTTCCCGGTGTCTCTAGATACTCCTTGACATCATGAGGTTTAAAGGTTGCATTCTGTTTCACCTGTGAACACCTTACAGCTTATTTAACACATAGGAATGGGTCATTCTGGCTGCTTTCCCATCTTTAAATTATAAATGTTGAAGGAGAGCTGCCTCGTGGAGAAACACACCCCAAACGAAATAAACAAGGGGATGAACTTGCATCTGATTCCTACAGCGAAATAAACTTTAGTAAGGAAGGGTATAAAGGGAAGGAAAGTGGTCAACTGATCAATGAAGGGGAAATATAATAAAATATTAATTAAAAGACACATTATTTCTAATTTCATGGTCACACTCAGTGAATCTAGAAGTGGCATGAAGGGCCCAGGTTCAGAGACAATAACTTGTGCAACTCTCAGGGTTCTGGGGTGGTTTAATTCAGTTCTTGCTTCTCAATGCTGAAAGAAGTCAGACAGCAGAAGCACTTTCATAAATCCAAGTACTTTTAGGAGGGGAAGGGAAGTGTCAAGTATTGCAGTCTCAGAAAATACACACCATCCCTGGATAGGTGCAAGGCTGCAGGGCGGGGCCTGAGAAAGTTTGAGAGTGAAAATGGCCTTTTCGAAGAAACTCGGGAAAACACGTGGAAGGAATTCGGGAACAGGAGTGTGGAGCCAGCCTGGGGAGTCCTCAGCAGGAACCAAGAGCAGAGAATTCCAAGAGAGCCAAGAGAACACTGGTCCAAGAGGATCTGCAGGTGCTTACTCACCACACACTTGGCAGAGATTCCCCCTGCCCTTGCAGAAAGCACCTGAAAGAGAGAGAGAAGCCCGGCCTGCCCCGGACTGCTTTTATCCCCTCCTAGCCCCACTGGCTGGGGAGGCCTCGTTGAGGGTATTGGCCGACCTTATTGGCATACTTTAGGCCCACCAGTGAGATGTCAGATGGCTGGTACCTACGGTGCCTGGGCCTAGGCAGATTGGGTCTGAGCATGCTCGGTTTGGGTCTAAAGAGTGTGCCTGATTTCTTTCCAAGCCCTTTCTTGTGGCATGGAAAACTAAGTTTCATTCAGCGGAGGCATCAGGTGGAGACAACCCCCATTATCCCTAATCTGGCAATCTTTCAGACGTAATGACAAGGATGAACTAAAACTTAAAGCAAATGAGCTAATATTTGATTTTCATTTCTGATGGATTGTGAAAAGTCTAACTGTTCTGTATAGGTTATGTGTATGGAGAACGGTCAGAGTTCACACGGAAAGAACAACTTATTAACTAAAGAATAATACTTTACAGCTGGAGTCCTGAGACAATTAAGAAGAGAATTATAATGATTAGAGAACCAAGTTCAAGGATCATCTCTGTGTGGTGGGGACTCCTGAGAGGGCTGCTGAACCCGGAAAGCAGGGAGGGAGGGGGGAGGTGGTGGGACAGAGTCATGGCTATTGTTTCAGTGGATATTATTCTCCAGTGGGTAACACCCCCGTTCTTGGCTTTGAACGCTGAAAGAAGTCATGCTGAAGCCAGTTTTGTAATCCAAGTGGGTTTTTATGAAGGACAGGACACGTTTCAGGTTTTACATTCTCAAAGAGGTTCACAACGGGGCACC
>NW_022103951.1:18814225-18816275 GCF_000313985.2 Echinops telfairi
GAGTGGGCAGGGTTCTACAGCGTTACTCAAGCACTCTGCCCTGGAACTGGGGCATGGAATGAGCCTGGGCCTCATTTGGACCGCCCAGGTGTTCCTCCCACCTGGTGCGGGGCCTTGAGTACACGCATGCTCAGTTTGGAGTCTTCATAGGTGTTTTGTCATTACCTGATTTCTTCCCAACCTCCTCTGTGGGGGTCTTTGCAGGCCTGGGAGGGACAACCCCCTGTCCCTGACTCTAGTTACCTAAGTGTCCCTTCCTGCCCACTCCTCCCGGCGCCAAGGTGCCTGAAGAGCAGACCTGGGAGGAGCGCAGTCTCACTCCGTCTGGATGCTTTCACCTCGCTGGCACAGCTTTCACTTCTTAGACACAGGCATCCTGACGGGAGGCTGCGCACAGACGACCTGGTTTGTCTGGTGTGCAGAGCAAACCAAGCTCAACACAGAGACAACGTTGAGATATTCCACCGTCAACTCCTGAGACCTCTTGTCCCCAAGGAATCCCGACGTGTTGCCATGGAAACACAGCCACTGGTTTAAAAGGAAGGTCCTGGTTTTAGGAAGTAAATATCTTGAATTTGAGCAAGGTTTGGAATAGAACTTGATTCATGAAAGTGAGTGAGTTATTCATTATCTGAAAGTTTTTGAATTTTATTTTTAATGTTTACTTTAGAGAGCTAGAGTGCATTGATTTATTTTTGAAAAATGAGCAAGAGAAGCTTCTACGTTTCACACATTATTTTATGTAGGATAAAATGAATAATTATTTCTCTAGTAATTTGTGTCAATAAACTTGAAAGGAACTATCAGGAGATGCCACTTCTTTCTTAAATTTAATGTATCTTTAAAAGAAAATGAAATGTAAACCTATGTCGGACTGATATTTCTTTTAGAGCATAGAAAGGTGTGCTATGATGATCAATAAATATAAAGTACGGTCACTGGCGTTAACTGTGCCCAAGAGTGTGTCAATCATGTATCGTAGTATAAGCTCAATTTATCTCAAAGTAAGTTAAAATCACACACAAGCTTCCCCTGAAACTTCCCATATTGAAGCTCTTTTTTGATGTCAGGGAATTGCAATGTCACTGCTTCCTAAGCTATGACGTGCTCTGACTCTGGTTTTCAGGGGCCGAAAACAGCGTCAGTTACTGTGAATGGACAAGTTGAATGATGATCTTCAATGGACTGAAATGACCAGTATGTGGAACTATTTACTACATCTACTCCACTTCTAGTTTCGCAGGAGGCTAAGGATTATTTTGTTAAATCTCTGTGTATCTGAATGGCAGTCCCTGCCCATTTTTTCCCCTGGGGTCAATTGGAAACCGCAATTTAACAACCCCAAGGCAATTCCAAGGGGCAAATCCCCAAAAAAGAAAAGAAAGGAACAAAATAAAATAAGGTTGGGTAGAAATCTGTCTTCTTGAGTAACATTTTAGTATGAAAGATACATCGTTGGTATAAATTTGAGTATGTTTCAAGGAGGTCAGCCAACATAATATTACAGAAATATTAAAAAAACAAGTTTCTAATATTTTCCCATTGTTCTTTCACATTCTGAAAGCTTGAATTTATGGACAAAAGCTAATCCAAAGGCACTGGAAAATAGACAAAAACCTGCTGATCCTAATGTTTCTACACCAGTCATGTATTCAAATTAAGCAAAAACAATGATAATGTTCCAAAGATGGCAATGCATATGCATAACAGAGCTCAGTCATGAGACGAGTTGTTAGGATGAACAAAGGTGTGGAAAGACCAAGTGACTGAATTTTATAAAGGGTTAATAGGATTGAGAAAAGTTTCATGAAACAGGGACATTACACCTTATGTGCATTCCCTGAACGAAAACATGAGCCTATACAAGTGTCAGGCGAGGAGCCCGACGACTCCTCTAAGTTACCTGAGTCAACTCGGCCAGCCGTACACGAGGAGAACGCTTTAGCCTGTGCTGCTCAAGGGCCCTACATGACCCATTGAGCAACGTGAGGGCGCGTCCAGGGCCCCTCTAAGGGAAGAAGCAGGGAGCAGGGAGTCCTTCCTCCCTGGG
>NW_022103951.1:18816713-18817763 GCF_000313985.2 Echinops telfairi
CAGTCTCCCTTTGAGAAGTACTTGCGTGTGGCTTTGATGGACATTGGGCTCCTGGGGTGGCTCAGACATGAGGCATGCCCTCACTGCTTTGGTTGGAAGTCTCTGGGCCAGTCCTGTAAGCTCTTCTGCCTAAAACCATGTGTGTGTTCCAATCACAGCCCCACCCCCATGTCTATGAGGCAGACTAGCAAGAGAAACTCCATTTGTTAGCTGCTAGTTGACTTTCCCACTACCCCTCCCCTTATCAGAAAGTTTCTGCTGGTGATTAACTTTAGAATGTGTTCTCATGTTCCCAGATTAAGGACATTGTAATCAGTTTTAACTATTCTTTAATATATCATTTATTTGGATTATTTTTCAGTATTGTTTCTTTTGATATAATGTGTATGGTGTAATTAAGCTTGTTAGGCTAACCAGGATATTATAACCAGTTTTAGAATTGTCTCCTTTTTGATAAGAGATGTACCTTGCGATGCTCACTTGCCCCTTTTGAAGTTATGAATATCCCATTAACGTTGCTTTCTGCTTGTGTTCACACTTGCTTGAGTCCTAGACAGGTGAGACATGGATTTTTGGCCTTTGAGGATGGACTGAGAAGTCCACTCGGGGCTGATCTGAGGGTTTGGCTTGCGGTGGGGGCTGGAAATGACCCTAACTCTTCTCAGCACCATCTCACCTGGACACCACTCAAGAAGGCTGCTACCTTGTCAAGGGGCTGCTTGTATTTAGATGCCGCTAATTATCAAGTCTGGTACATCTGGAAATCTGGTTAGCCATGGCCACCTGTCTGCGTAAATTGTTTGTCTTTTTGTGTTGTCTGTCTGGTTGTCTGTCTTTTTGTGTATGCGCATTTTCATATTTCCCCAGCTCTCTGTCATTTTATTCTTCCTTTTTGTTTTTCAATCATTTTACAATTCTCTTACAATTCTTATCACAATCTATACATACATACATTGTGTCGAGCACATTTGTACACTTGTTGTCATCAACATTCTCAAAACATTTGCTCTGTACTTGAGCCCTTGATATCAGCTCCTCATTTTCCCCCTC
>NW_022103951.1:18819213-18820783 GCF_000313985.2 Echinops telfairi
CCGGTACCTGTTTTTATGTTCTCTTTTTTCAGAAGGAAATTAAAGGTTGTTAACTTGGAAAAATTACGTAGGTGAATGTTTACATCTAATGACAGCTCTAACCCGCGGGTCAGGGGATCACCTGAATGCTTTCACTGTAAGTGGAACACACCACCCCCCATTTGTCTGCATGTACTGAGAGGATTAAAAATCAGTTCAAGTGACCACGCTGTAAACTGTCTGTCTCCTTTTTCCTCTTGGAATGTCGTCTCATTCATCTTTGGTCAATTCTCGGCTTATCTTTTGGGTCACATTTTTTAGCTGCTCAGCATCTCTGACTTTCTGTACCAGAGCTTCCTGCCCCTGCAAAGCGCTCTCTCCCTTCTTGGCTGCTCAGGGTGGTCTTTGTAAGACAACTGGTTCCACCTGCACTCTGGGATCCCTTTGTAAAATAAAAAGTTCTCTGCGGGAGCTCCAAGCCCCACCCATCTACTTTGGCTTCTTGCCTAAAGTGCCCCTGCCTTGCCTGCACCTGTCTGCGTGGTCTCTGTCCCTGATCCCCTGCAGAGAGCAACCTCCACCCCCCCCCTCATCCGTGGAGAACAAAGAGTGGTCACAGAAGCTGACTGGTCAAGTCCCTGATTTTTTTTTCTTCTGAAATCATGGCCCCATTTGAAATGACTGCCGGCAAATAATGGTTGTGCTTCTCATGTCAAAGGAGCACAACTATTTGCCGTGAGGCCACAAAATAGCTGCGTTGGGCTTCAGCAGGGAGGGGACATGACAGGAAAAAGAAACGAATGAAAAAATAAATAAATATTTTAAAATCGGAAGCATTAGAAATTGCTAAAGGAGTTTATAGTACCTGGGGAAACTAGCGAAAGGACTGTTGTCCAAACTGTCATGGCGGCCTTAAAAGACGCCTATGAGACCAAAGATAGTTAGGGTTCAGATTCCGAACAGGCGGCCCTTAGGAAGGAACCAATGTGCATAGAATAATAAGAAGGAAAACACTGAAGAATCATCATCATCATCATCATCAAATATTAAAACCTTTTCTCACTCCAGGGCAACGATGGGTGTCTATTTCCACACATAATGAAAGTATGTATGAATTTCTCTTTGGTGTGCCCACCTGAATCAGGTTTTCTCCAGAGGTTCCTGCAAGGACAGTCTCAGTCCGAGCCCTAAGGTTTCTCCTAAGACTCCTGAACGTACACTTCTAGGGTGCTGCTGGCAGTGCTTGTTATTTCGTCTAACGTGAGCGCACATCCCTCTTGTGAGGCTTCCGTTCCTTACCCACCTGTACCACAAATGGCTAAGTAGCATTTGCCGGGACACTCAACGGACTCCAGGACCATGGGAAGATGGGAGGGAAATCGCTTTCTCAACAAGAGGGGGCATGCCTTGAGATTTACTTAAGTTATAATACTTATCCATTGTGTATGAAGTCTACAAAAGGTTGTCTTAAACCTGAAATTCGAATGTAGATGTCTTGATTATGTGCTAATCAGACTAATGATAGATTATTCTCCTTAACAGGATACAGGTCCTCACAAGAATGGTCTTCTGATCTCTTGCACATCAAATG
>NW_022103951.1:18822551-18834070 GCF_000313985.2 Echinops telfairi
CGTGCTCCTTCGAGGCAAGGGTGGCCAGACTTCCTGCAAACTTTGGCATGCTGTCGGGAGAGCGCAGGCTCTGGGAAGGACACCGTGCTTGGTAGAGTGGGGGGCAGTGACAAAGAGGCAGCCCCTCAAGGAGATGGACGGACGCCATGGCTGCCACCCTGGGCTCAGGCACAGGGACCACCGGAGCATGGTGCAGCCCCAGGCAGTTGTCCTGTTGCTGTGCGTCAGGCGGTTTTGAACTGCTGACCTTGCGGGTCACAGCTGAATTCGTAACTTCTGCGCTACCAGAGCTCCTCCTTCCGCAAAAAGCCATTTTCATAAATGGAGGTTGTGTTTCAGATCATGTGTGTAAACTGCTTTTCTCTTGTAATTTTAGCCATTCCTTTTTCTGCCCCCAGTCCACCCTGGGAGTAAATGCAGGAGCCCTGGTAACTCATGGTGATGTGCCGGGATGCTGACCACAAGGCCAGCAGCTGGAACCCACCAGGTGCTCTGGGGGAGAGGGTGTGGCTTCCTTGTCCCTTCCACAGTGACAGTCAGACACCCGCAGGGACAGTGCTATTTCTCACTGGAAGGCCTGCTGGGAGTCGGAACCCACTGGGTGACAGTGAGTTTTGATTTGGATTTTTGGTGTGGGAATACAAAATTGAGTAAAACTCGCCTCGCTTTTGAGACTAACTTAACTACCAGCCCTTCTGTAAATGTGTACGATCTCAGTGCTACACTTTTATTCCAAAGAAGCTCAGTCATTGTGGGGGTGTACAATTACCACACGTGAATGTGTCCACCTCAATAACTATTAGTGACACAAGTTTAACACAGGCAAAAAGTATACGTCACATACATACATATGTAATATTGTATAATCAATTTTCCAGACGCCTAGCCATCGAGTAGCGGAGAAAAGTTAGGTTGTGGAAGGCTTCTGTTCTTTCACACAGGGAAAGAAACAGAGGACCACAGGGATTAGCAAACATCAACTTAGGCTTCCTCCCAGTTTCCAGAGAGCCACTAGCACAATAAACACACTGCAAGAACTAGAGGGCAGAATACCTAGCCCGTCCAATTCCAACGTCAAAGGGCCACGGACAGGAAGAGATGTACCAAGTGGTCTGTCCAGTAAAGAGGTCACCGTGAAAAGTCTATTTGTTTATTAGTGTCTTCAACCCTTTCAGGAAACAGAGAAGCAAGGTCAAAAAGGGTCAGATCTGGGCACGAACTGTCTGCAGAGCCATCCCACTCTGTAGTTTCCGACCAAGGACAAGGGCTCTGGCCCCAGTCTTCTGCTCTCACTTTCCTGAAACAAAGAAGGGTCTGGTTTGGCTTCTCATTCTCCCCTCCTCCTCCTCCTCCTACACCTCCCCTCCCTTCTCCTCCTCTACACCTCTCCCCTCCTCCTTCCTCCATTTCCATCTGCTCTGAGCAGCAGGGGACGAGCATGCTGAATGTCATATTGGGCATTCAGTAATCCGAAATGCCACCCCTTTCACCCCAGTACTCTGCCTTGAAGGACAATCATACTCACATATTCTCATTTTATTTTCCTGATACATTGCATATGATCCATTATAAAACATATGGGGAACGCAACGTTCAAGGCTTGATCAAGTTTATGGAACCAACGCATGAAAATAAACTACATGACAACATTGTGGGGAAATTCATGGTTTCATTTATTTTTGTCAGCGGCAGGTTACTAGGACATGACGTAGAAGCATAGAAATCATCAGCCCTCTGTGCTAAGAATATTGCAACATTACGCAGGGAACCTGGGCAAATTCGTTTTCTCACTCAGTATCTGACCTTAAGGGAAGGAAAATTTCTCTACATACTCTTACGACTCAGTCAGAAGACACTTCCATGGACAAGCAGACCACCGCCCCCCATTTATGAACAAGCAACAGTTACAATGACGTCGAATCACAAGAAAAACAAAATCCGAGTAAAGATCAACATTGCTGTGAAGATATTGCTTTTAATCTGTCACACCCTGATTGTATATTTTCCGGAGTTTTTTTCCCTCCAGGTCCATTTCCCAAACGTCCCGACAGATTTTCCTGGTCCGATTTTCCTCGGCAATCAAACTGCTGGGCATAGTTTCACCCATGTGCTCTTCATGAAAGTAGGATTGTACCAATGACGGTACGTTCTTATCCAATGAAGAAAAACCTTTACAAAGGCCAGCAACCTAGTTTTACTCATTTGCCTCTGTATTCCACCAGAACAGCATCTTGTGGGTTCACAAAAGGCAGCAGCTGGCCCTCCAGGCTGGCAGGAAGAAGGAAGAGAGATAGGAAGTGAACGCTGCGTGTTTCCATTGGCCCTGGAAGTGCTCATTTCTCAAAGGGACACTTCGAAAGCAAACATGCAAGGGTCATTTTCCACCTTTTACTACAATATAGCAATGAAGCAAACCGTAATTAGACACCTGCCAGGTTTTCCTCCCAAAACAAACCAAAAAAATTGTAAATGGGAAAATAACCCTGCTTATACTTGTAGAGCTGCTCACATCATGCTAGAAGGGTCTACCATTCGGCAATCCAGACAGTTTTCAATAGCATTCTTTATTTTCATTTAAAGACAAAGGTTCCCCTCTCCCCTTCCCGAAGAAGCATTTACAATGAAAGACATAGTATTTAAGTGTAGACATATTTGAAGCTGCAACAGTCACCGTCACTGATGTGGCATTTCTTGTTAACAGTTGGGACATTTTTGCAAAGTCACCAAGCCATTCTCCAGGGTTGCCATGAGAGAGACTGTCGATTTGAGGGAGCAATGATTCCTCTCGAATCAAGGTTCAGTTACAGACATCCAAAGCAGGCCGTTACATAAAACACCTGCAGCTATTACACCAAGGGGAGTGAAGCCTAGGAAAATTAAATACTGTTTTACAGAAGAAAAAAAAAGACCCACAAAAACGGATTTTTGGTTGCTCAATATGTTACACAGTGTGGATTTGCACCGTCTGCAATTTTAAGCAGGCATCTCTGCCATATATTCTCCAAACCTCCCTCCCCAGCCCCAACCATCCAACAATACCAACCTTCTTTGAACAGTTGTGGATTTGAGCCCCCATTGTCCCAGAGAATCCAGTGAACAGTCAGTGCACAGGTGTGAAGTGTTAGATTTTTAAAAAAGTCCCTTTCAATCTTCATCAACGATTTGCTGTAGAAGACAACGGGCGGCCAAATTCTCATTCTTCTCACAAGCAATGATGCTTATAGCGCAAGTCCTTCAGGACAACCTAGGGCCTCTCAGGTTTGGATAGCTGCTTTGTCCTGAGGTGTTACTTGAACGTCATCCACGTGACCACTTCCAGCCCCTGCATTTCCTCCCCCTCCTGCTCCTGGAGCACCAGCTTCTTCCACTGGGTCATTAGCATCTGAATACAATGCTCCTGCTGTGGCCTAGTGTGCCACAGTCATTGAGGATTCTCTTGACCTGTGGCAGTTACATAATCTCCTGTCAACTTGAGTGAAGGGGTGGAGTCCAGACTGTCAATGAAGTCTTAGCCAATGAGGCCTCTGGATGAGCATGTCCTCCTGAGGATTCTGGGAACTTCTGTCTTCCTCCCTGAAGGCCGGAAAAACTCTCTGCTGGATATTCCTGTTGACAAGCCACATGGAAACACACTGATAGAACCAGAGCCCTGGAACTGGAGGAACAACATGGAGATCCATGCCAGCGCTGAGATGCTCCTTCCACCACTGGATCCACAAGGCTTTCCACGCACTGTACTATGATCTTCCGGCACTCAGCATCATTGCATGTATTTTGTGAGTCTGAAGAGCAACTGATAGACTGGTATCTGTCATATGGGCTAATATCGAACTTATGGACTTGATCTGGACTGGTCTGGGATGTTTTCTTAATATACAATTACTATTTCATATAAAGCTCTTTCTTACATACATATGAGCATTTCCGGACTTGTTTGTCTAGTCAACCCAGACTAACACAGGACCTATCTGTTGCAGCAATGCTGGAAGCACGGAAGGATTCTGTTGACTATTTGCTTCATCTGTTGGAACTGAGGTTAATTCCACCAAATTCCAAAGGGTGACCTCCCTAACTTCTTGTTGTGGTCGTTGCTGCCGCTGGAGCCACTGCGGATGATGGAGGTGCCCCAGTACTAGCTGCTTGAGGGGATGCACCACAGACTGACTTTCTCCAGCTCCAGGGATTCCCATGGAAAGGGAAAGGGTCCTGCTCCTTGGTCAGGCTTGTTGAAACTGCTCTCTGGGCTGCTATGATGCTCTGGCTCGTAGCCTATGGACACAGTCACAGCTCCTATACTCTCGTAGCACTGACTGTCCATGTGCAAATTCACAGAGGGTTGGCTGGGGAGAAGCTCCTGATGTCCTGTTAGTTGATGCTGGACCAGTAGCCAGGGGAGCTTCTGCTGGCTTCTCTGCAGCAGGCCCTTGCTGAATGGGAGTGGCTGGGCGGGGTCAGGGGGTGCTGTTGTGGATGCTGGAGTGATGGGCGTGGGGGTGGGTGCCAAGGCGGGGCAGGGGCAGGCACCTGAGCCAAGGCTGCTGCTGCAGAGGAACTACCTGCAGAGGCGGTGGCAGGCTGATTGTTGAGCCGTGGTTGGTGCTGGTGTGTCAGTGCGTTAACTTTGTCTCCATGAACCCCCACAGCGTTTTTCTCATCAATTCCGTGTTCCCTGGGAGCGGCACCATGACTGAGGGATGGCCTGCATACAGTAATTTGGGGTCTGCTACCGGAAAGGCATCTGTCCCCTTCTCAAACCCAGTCTTCTCCTCCAGTGCTTCACCCACTGCTCAGGCCGAGGACCATCTTCAGGGTGACCTGCAGGGCGCCTCCGCGAGGCTCCCCTGCTGCTCCAGGTGCTGGGTGCTGGCGGGGCCTGTGGCCTGGGTGATCCCGGGGGTGTCCAAAAGTAGAAATCTTTAGCTCATTATACTCATGCTAAAAATCTGACAGAAACTTTTAACAATATGGGCACTCACGGAGGGTCTACTGCTTTGTTTTCTGACTTAGTTATTATGCTCATTAAAAACACACCCGGTCCAGTGTTCCCTTGAACCTCCACCAAGGAGACCTAGTTACATAATTGTGCTTACCAATCTCGCTTCCAAGCAAACTGCATCAAAAGAGATGATAACAGAGCCAACGGAATGGTTACTTATTCTAACAACCTGAAGAAAAGAATAAAGAGTTACAGTCTCAAAAATTCACAGGGGCTGTTCTACCCTGTCTGGGTCATTATGAGTCAGAAGCCACTGATGGCTGGAAAACTGAGTTTGGTTTTGATTTTATTCTAACAAACATCATGAAAAAAGAATGACATACAAATTAATTATAATGTCTCTGTACTGATCCTCAAAACAACCAATAAAATACCAGTAACCAAAAAAAGAAAAAGAAAAAATACCAGTTACCAAAAACAAATACAAACAAAACACTGCTGTTTTTGCTGATGGTAGACTTAAAGGAAACAACGTTCCGACCAAGTTCACAATGAAAATAAGAAATCATGATATCATCTTGCGTGCTAGCTTGTTTAGTCTTGGGAATAACATTCATTTTATCTCAACACCTTACATTTTCCTTTCCTACGAAACACAAACAAATCCTTTGTGGCTTCCTTCAAAGTTTCAGATTTGTCAGGAGTTTAATATATAGCACTAGAAAACAATACTTTAGTTATTTTAAATAAAAGATTCTTGGAGAAAATGAAACATACATTTTCCCAAACCACATAGCTTTGCTTTGAGTCAGGGATTTATTTTGTCGACCCTTGCCTTCAAGGAAGATTGAAGAAAGAGTGAGATGAATCATTTAACATCATAATTAAGAAAAATATTATTTTAACAATGATAAATCTAATTCTTTGTTTTATGTGTCATGTGATAGTGGAGGTTTTTGGAAACTGTTATGCATTATCCCATTAAACTTTTAGTTGTGAGGCACAATAACCTTGATTAAATGAAACAAAAAAACTGTAAAGAACTTTGAATATTTCTTGTCTCAAAATCTTTTAAATGGCGAGGAGCCCTGGTGTTGTACTGGGCTACTCACTGAACAAGGTCAGCGGTTCAAACCCCTCAGTTGCTCTGCCAGAGAGAGATGGGGCTGTGTGCTCCCACAACCACCTCAATGACCGTGAGTTTGAGGACTTCTTTGGTTGAAGTTACTTTAAAGGGTTCTGTTTTTAAGATGATCATCCTCTAGTGCAGAAGAGTCTAAATTCCGGTTTTGCAGTAGGGTCTGGGTTACAGTGACAGCCCCAAATCCATTTGCGGAGTCCCGACCTGCGTTAAAGCTGCACTGAAGTCATTGTCACCCTTGACCAGGACGAAGGAGCTCCGTGGGGGCAAAGTGCTTTAGCGATGGGCTGCGATCCGAGAGATCAGCAATGTGAAAGCCCCAGCCACTCTATGGGAGGAAGATGAAGCTCCCTACTCCTGTCAAGGGTCAGTCTCGACAAGCCACCGGGGCAGTTCTACCCTGTCCTACAGGGTCACTATGGGTTGGCATTGACTCGATGGCTGGGAGTTGGTTTTTTGGTTTATTAACCAGGGATGTGAACAATCTCACCCTCCGGCTGAGTGCATTGGAAAGTGGATTACCACCACGCTCCTGGCCAGCCTAAGGAGGGGCAGTTTCCCTTGGGGCTTGCCTTACAATTCACATTGGAGTACTGGGGTGGCACAGTCCGGAGTCGTGCCTGGCCTGCCTTGGTCGGAAGTCACTGAACCAGTCTTGTGAGTTCTTCAATCTAGCACAATGTCTATGTCCCAAACACAGTTCCATTTTCACGTCTATAGTCTCAACTGGGAGTGGGAAGGCTTGTTTTCACGCCAATCACGTTTCCGTTCCAGTTTCCTCTGTCCTCACAGGTCCGACCTCACCCTACCCTTCTTTGTCAGCGTTGGGATGCCCATATGATCTCACACTACTGGTCTTCCTCTTCTCAATGATGCATCTTTGTCTTCTCTTTTTCTGTTCACGTGTCAATAAATGCTTTCCTTAAATCATATCGGAGGTCTCCCTTCTACACTACAACCACAGAGAAGAAAAATCTTTCTCAAACAAGATTGCCTTCATTAACTCCTGGAATATTTGGGCTAGTAAGTGTTATGAAAGAAAAAAGCAAACTGCCACCGAGTGGATTTTGACTCATTGTGGACCCGACAGGCAGAGCAGAACTGCCCCTGCGAATTTCACAGCCTGGAATGCCTTTTCCTTAGGGAGCAGAAAGCCTCTTCTGGTAGTTTCCAACTGCTGACAGTCTGGTTAGTGACCCATCACTAGCTCACTACGACACCAGGGAGCGCAAACTTACATCAATGCCTATTTATTAGAAATTAAAAAAAAACACTTTTATCTAATTCAATAATACCATCTAGAAATAGTCCAGCATATTTCCACCACCTCATAAGTCCTCTTGCTTACAAGACTCTCCAGAGAAATCTTTTATTTGTTTTATAACATTTTGTTTAACAGCCTGAGCGCACCAAATAGTGGCCTGAGGGGGCTGGGAAGGGCCAGCCCCCGCCCCCTCTCCCCCCAAGGACAGAGCTCCCCAAAAGATTGCTCTGGGGAAAGCAATAAGCCCGCATTTGTAGGGTCCTTTATTTCATCGTTCCTCCAGGGTGCTCTGGGCGCCCAGAGCTCCGCCTGCTGTCCCCTGGTCTTCAGATGCTGTGCGGACTACTAGGGGCTCCCGGGGCGATTGCCCTCCCAGCCTGTCACTTGGGGCCCTGGGACAGAGTCATCTGCTGCTGCCCTGGCAATGGTCACCAGGTGCCTCTTGTCCCTGCACCAGAGGTAGGCGCATGTAAGTGTCACCTCTCCTTTACTCAGGCTCGCTCCACCCAGCCCACCGCGTGATGCTGATGAAAACTTACAATAGCACGGGACCCCAGCCTGCTGGGATATGAATAGTCGTGGCAAGGGGCTGCTCTTCCTCAGAAGGAAGTCGCCAGATATTGCGGTGATGCACGTATGCGTCCACGCTCCAGCGCATGGAGGAGCACAGCCCACAGCTGGCCCTGGTGCCATCACCAACCCACCTGGCACAGGAGGTGGGGGCAGAATGGGGGCGGGACGCACTGGCTGATGGCCATTAAGGGAGCTTTCTTTCTTTCTTTTTTAAAAATATGGAACGCTTCACGAATTTGTGTGTCATCCCTGCGCAGGGGCCAAGCTAATCTTCTCTGTATTGTTCCCATTTTAGTATAGGTGCTGCCGAAGTGAGCACTAAGGTTGCTTTCTGTGGCCACCTGAATTCATTCCTAAGGGCTCCCACCAGGGCAATGAGAGCCCCCAAAGCATAAGCTTGGCGTTTCCATGGCACCTGCTGCCATTCAGGCAGTGCTGGCTCACCCAGTCAGAGAAGAGCCACAGCTGTGGGTTTCTCAGTAGTGCTGTAGCTTCCCTGTAATGCTGCGTGGTCAGCACCGGGCTGCTGACCTCTAGGTAAGCGGCTCCGAGGGACAAAGGTGATGCCGGCAGCTGCTCCTGTTAAAATTTACCACCTCGGAAAACTTCCATGGGGTGGATAGCCAAAACTCACTCCGGGCAAGTCCTTTCAGATGCACAGTGACCTGATAGGACAGGATAGAACTGCCCTCTGTGGGTTTCAAATACGGACTCTTTACGAGAGTAGTTTTTCTCCCATGGAGACAGTAGTGGCTTTGAACTGCTGACCTTGTGGTTAGCAGTCCAACGGGTAACGAGCTGGAATGGATTCGATGGCAGTGGGTTTGGTTTTGTGGTTTGGGTTTAATCTCCGGAAGCCGACTGTCCCAACTTTCTCCGGAGGAGCTGCTCAGGGGTTCAGTGGCCGCATTTCAGTTGGCAGCCAAATGCTGCAAGGGCTGCCCTCCAGCGCTCCCGTTAAAAATACTTTTCTTGGCACATAACCCACATATCATGCACTCCGATAGTTCAGTCATATTAAGAAGCAGTGTAGTCGGGTGACCCTCCGGAGCTGTGGCGGTCAGCAACATGTCCAAGGTCACTTGGAGATCTGTGAGGCCTCCCAGGCTGACTCTCCTCACCTTTAAAACCTAGGCGGCTCCAAAGGACCCCCAACAAAATCTCCGTCAGGTCGAAGAGCTGTCACTCTACTCAGTCCCAGAAGACCAATCCCAGTATGTGGAGGAGCCATGGCCCGCCCTTGAAGAACTCATTAGTACGTCTACATCATCCCAAGGCACAAACTGTTGCTCAGTGCGGGGTGAAGAACTATGGTGATCTACAAAACGCACCTCCGGATTTTCCCCAAGCCTCGGTGTTGTTAGTGTTGTTGGCTGGGCGGGACTCCTCTTCACTAGAGATTCAAAAATACAGAAGATGTTATAGCCACCTGGTGTCCTGGGAATCGCTGCTTCTGCCTGTTAGCCACACGAAGCCCTCGGATTTGCCCAGGCCAGTGGAGAAATCGTACCTGACTAGGGTTGCAAGGATACACAGCTGTGGAAGATTTGTGGAAGCCCTTTCAAAGGCCAGGAAATGGGAAGAATCCACCCGGAAACAGGTAGTCTGCCCCTTGCTCTGACTCTTTTAATCAGGTGTAGGCTAGCATTGGAAACTCCAGCGGGTAAGTCAGTCTTTCTGCAGAAAAAATGACCAAGTCAGTATTGAATGTAGCAAATTGGCAATCTTCTTCAGGAACAACTGGACCACACCTTGCTTGGTCCTCGGTGGTGCCATATTGTATTCGGACTGATCTGGCATCCTTTCCACCAGAGATAATATACAAGCTTTAGAAATCCTTATTGTCAATGTGGTTACCTGTCATCAAGGGGCTTGCATGTCCCCAAGTCTCTATAAGCCTTGATTAGAAAGAAACGCTCTCTCCTTCCTCCTCGTCCCGCCCTCTGCAAGGACCTGGCTGCTGAGATCATGGCCATTCAGGAGACGAATACATGGCCACTTGCAAGCTTTCAAGACACCTGACACTACTTGCCAGACAAGAATGGTTGTCATCGGGACTCCTACACTTCAACAACGAAAAGCGATTCTGGAAGTGATTACCTCAAAGATGCCAATCTCCGGTCTTGTTGATTTGGGGCTCCTTGCAGAAATGACAGTTGGCTATGTTGGCACAGACTTGACAGCACTCTGTAGAGAGGCTGCCCTGCATGCTATGCTTCACAGTGACGAGAATCGGGACAAGTCAGTGACTGATGAAACAGACTTCCTCGAAGCTTCTAAGAATATTCAGCCCTCTTCATTTCGCAGTGCCATTGGATTGATGGACATCAAACCTGGTGACTGGGAGCAGATTGGCAGTCTTGATAACAGAAGTGAAAACAGAGGGTTGAATGGCCTCTGAAATTCCCCCAAGAGTTTGTGAGGATGGGCCAAAGGGGGCTCTCCTCTATGCCCCCCACCCCCGGGGTGTGTGTGAAAACCTCCCTGGTGAGGGCTCTGGCCACCAACTGCTGGTGCTCTTTCACGTCTGTCAGTGGAGCTGATCTCTTCTCACCTTTTGTTGGGTATTCAGAAAAAGTCTTGTCTCAGGCATTTCGACAAACAACAGCAAATACTCACTCCAGCAATTATATTTTTGGACAAAATTGGTTCAATCTTGGGTTCTCGATCAGTCAGCAATACTGGCTGTGATGTTCAAGAGCGAGTTCTTTCTGTTCTTCTGAATGAATTGGATGGTGTTGGACTGAAGGCAATCAAATCAACAGGATAAACTCAAGGAGCTGAAACAAAATGAAGAGGAAGGGTTTCAAGAAGTTTTTAATCAAAAGGTCATGATTGTTGCAGCAAACAATAGACCTGATGATGCCTTGCTACGGCCTGGAAGATTACATAAGATTCTTCCTATTCCACCTCCAGATCAAAAGGGCAGGCTTTCTGTTTGGGAAGTCTGCACAAAAAACATGCCAGTCGGACCTGATGTTGCTTCAGAAAGCCTCGCTGCAGGAACAGGTTTTTTCTCTGGAACTGACCTTAGAAACCTCTGCAAAGAAGCCGCCTTGCTGGCTCTTCAAGAAAATGGACTAGAAGCAACTACAGTGAAACAGGAGCACTTGCTAAAATCACCTAAAACTGTAAAACCTTCCTTAAGTCACAAGGACTTGACTTTCTATGAAAACTTATTTCAGAAACACATTTCTAACCATCAGTCCAGTGGTCTAATGGACTATGCAGGCAGCAGTCTCCAGAAGA
This sequence comes from Echinops telfairi, assembly GCF_000313985.2. Classification (NCBI taxonomy): domain Eukaryota; kingdom Metazoa; phylum Chordata; class Mammalia; order Afrosoricida; family Tenrecidae; genus Echinops; species Echinops telfairi. The sequence goes on from NW_022103951.1 coordinate 18,833,715, forward strand.
ACTAGAATGATGCCTAGCTACTGGTACCAACTGCTCTGAATGGGATCACATCAGAAGATCCTGCATAGAGCGCGAGAAACATGTGGACCAGAAGTCAAAGCCATAAGAGATCAGGTGTACTGGCTGGCTAGAGACTGATGGAACCTTTAAGACTCTAGTTCTTACCTTTCAGGTCTGGAACCGAACTCACCTCCTCAATAGAATAATCAACCATTTAAGACCCAAATGGTAGCATTTACCCAAGGACAAAGGACAGAGGGTTAGGGCAGGAGGAGGAATGGGAACAGGAACCAGACCGGAAGTGGAATAAGGGATGGTACACTGAGGGATTACAATGAAAGGGTTGAAACAGCAGG
>NW_022103951.1:18835015-18836251 GCF_000313985.2 Echinops telfairi
TGTGTGTAGAAGAAAGAGCTTTATATAAAGAGTAATTGTCTATTAAGAAAACATCCCAGCCCAGCCCAGATGGAGTCCATAAGTCCGATATTAGCCCACACGCCCAATGCCAATCAATAAATTCCTCTTCTGACTCATGCAGCACTTGCAATAATGCGGAATGCAGGAAGATCACAGGCCAGTGGTGGAAAGTCTTGTGGATCCAGTGGCCGTGGAAACATCTCAATGCTGGCAGGGGTCCCCACATGGCTCCTCCAGCTCCAGGGCTCTAGCGTAGTTCCACGTGTCTTGTCACCAGGAAACAAGGCAGAGAGTATCTCCCACCTCCAGGGAGGAGTATAGGAGTTCCCAGAATCCTCAGGAGAAGGCCATACCCACCCAGAGGCCTCATTGGTTACTGTCTGATTGACAGGCTAGACTCCACCCCTTCGCAAGTTGACAGATTATGTAACCGCCACAGACCACCCCTTGTCAATTTGACACTCTTACACAACTCTTTAACCATACATACTTCCCAACAAAATACTAATAAAATCATATTGTACCTAACAGGATAAAACACAAATGCATGCAACTCAAAAGATGCCAGTCTCATTTAAACATCATATTCTATATGTGAACAAAACAGAAACATTCAATGCCTAACAATTTCAGTTAAATGAACACCTACACCTTAATCCTATAATCCTATGGATACATTCCCCCACTTAGGAAAGTCTGTAGGCCAGCCACTTCATGCCTTTATCTGCCAATTTAGGGGTGTCCAATTCTGTACTGCCCACTTACAGCAAGCCAGTGCTCCGAGGAGGCAATCTTAATCTTTGGTGTGAAAAATCTTCATTCCAGTTGGAACCTTGTGAATCTGAATCCATAAGCAAAGCCAAATCAGGACAGGCCATCCATAAAGTCAGAAGCAATATGCACCAGTGCAGTGCAGTGTGTCAAAACGTTTCTCTTCATCTGGTCGGGGTCTGGTGAACTCAATGTGGGCTGCCTCATCAGGGTGCCCGTTGGCTGCCTTGCCTTTAGACCATGTCCCCCATCACAAATGCTCAGCAACTCCAGCCCTCGTGGGCTAGGTCATGAACTGCAGACCAGTCAACCGCTCTCATCTTCTCCTCTAATCCCTATGAACCAGGTCCGCGGGTGTCAGCGCCCAGATTAAACCCACCTCTTTATTGCTGCATTGCTCTCACTTCCACTCAACAAGTGGTCACCTAGCCAGCATTTCAGGCT
>NW_022103951.1:18847086-18847829 GCF_000313985.2 Echinops telfairi
ATCTCCCTGAGATCTTTGAGCATAGCATGGAAGCTAAAATTCTTAACCTGTATTTAGAGAAACCAACTTGAGTTAGCCTAAGTGAGTAGTTCTCAACTGGGGGTGACTTTCCCTCGCAGAGGCCATTGAGAATGTCTGGAGACAAATCAGGAGAGGAGGTTATGGGCATCTAGGTGTCAGAGGTCAGAGCGTGCCACAAAACATGCCAGGGAGCGCTGCATGGAAGAGCCACAGTGGGCGAAACCCGAGCCTAAGCCAACAAACAGTGTATGGGGAGGGTCCTGGAGTGGTCCTTCAGAAAGGACCATACTATCTATGAAACAAGGTGGGATAGGACCTGGGGGTACAGTGTGTTTATGTTAATGGAAGAGGACCCACTCAAAAAAAGGAGGGTGGTTGCACAGGTGGCAGACTGGAGCCAACGTCACTGGGCACCGGCTGTAGAAAGCAGTGAGTTGGGGGGGGGGACAGTGAATCAATGCTGGTCTGGGCTGGAGATGTGGCTATGTGGGTCGCTGCAGGAGGGGGGGGGCGGGGGGGGGGGGGTGTTCCGCTGCTTGTATTCTCAACAGCAAAACAATCGGTGCAACAAATGAGACTGGGCAATCCCGTGATGCTCTGTAGGCCTGGGCATTAGACGTGCAATGGCTTCCACCAAGCTCTACTCTCAAGGTCACTCGGTCCCCCAATCCCAGCGTCTCAGTTCCAAAATCATGACAAAGAACTCCATCTGTCTCCCTGGA
>NW_022103951.1:18849533-18850686 GCF_000313985.2 Echinops telfairi
GAAAACATTTTAAAAAGAAAATTATGTAGACAGCAAAGATATCAAAACAATAAAAGATGACAGAGTGAAAAGACCAACAATAACATTAAAATAAACTAGACGCTAGTCCCTCTAGTTACTAGAGGGAAAACCTCTGTTGAGAAAACAATGCAGGGAATATTGAAAACTAAACAAATAAAAAATGGATCGAAGGGGATATCACATTTTCATGCAATTACATCTACAATATTTGAGTTTTCAATCATCTCTGTCTGATCCCAAGTTCATTTACATCCCTTGACTGTAGTCAGAGGGAATCCACCAGAGGCTCAATTTATGTAGGGGCCTTGCAGATGGATTTGTTCTCCCACTATCATCCATAGCCTTTTGCAAACTGAGCGTTTACAGTTTTAGCTCTTATACCATTCCCTCCTTTGGATTTGGATTTCATTGTTTAAAACCCTTGGATCACAGAGACTGGTGTGCTCCTTCTATGTGGATTTCATTGACGCCTCCTTTAGATGGCTTGTTTTAAGACAGGTCTTTTAGAGCCCCACAAACTATTGTTTCTGATAGCGGGGCACCATCTGGTTTCTTCACCACACTTTGCTATACCACCCATATATTTAGTGATCGCTTCAGGAGGGTGAATATAGAGCAGGGCCATGTCATAAGAACCAATTGGTCTTACATGGAGACTAGAATTAAATGGAAGCTCCATGTCCATTTATGGTGTATATAAGTCTCTGCTTCACTTTAGGGACATCCTTATCATTTTATGAAAGAAAACATTATCACACATCCGCCTGGCGCTTAAGATAATTCTATTAATAATGTCATTAATTTAACCAAGGATCTAGAATATCAAAAAATGTTGAGAAAAGGAAAATTTTTCAAGTGTAGGCCTCTTTCAGACGGCAATATTTGAATTGTTCCCTTGTACAGATTGAACTCTTAAGCGACTGCACACTATTTACACTAACAATGGGGGTAGGTGATAGGGCAAAACTTTCAAAAACACTCATTCACAAACGCAGACTCATGCCTGCAAGATTAATACACATCATAATAAAGCACGGGATTGGGGCATTACAGTGCTGCATCTATGGTAGTCCCAGGCCACCAATTCACTGGGCACCCTCAAAGCAAGAGATCAGAACCTAGGTCTACCGAG
>NW_022103951.1:18852550-18856424 GCF_000313985.2 Echinops telfairi
GCGCAAACCCATGCGTGCATGAACTAAAGCCCTGAGAGCAATACTTCTTGGCTTACCCTCACTCACTGTCAGGCGTAACAGATCGTCACGAACCTCCTTCTCTCGGGTAATTCTCTGGAACCTCTCTGCCAGGAGTGAATGACCACTCACAGTGGCTCATAAGACAGGCTACAAGGGAGCCCTGTGAGTTTCTGAGACGGAAACTGTCTAAGAGTGTACAAACCCTGTCTTTCTCCCGAGGAGCAGGCTGGTGGTTTTGAACTGCGGGCTCACTGTGGTACTTACCAGATATTGCAGCAGAAGTGTCTTTAGTAACAAGGGATGAATTTGAGAAGCAGAAAGCAAACCTGTAAGTTGACAGTATGACTTTTATGCGACATGCAATGTGCTAGAGAGATACAAAACAAGACTCAGGGGTGCACTGGGACCATCGCGCTGTCTTTGTACGTCTGCTTGATGTCTGCAGGTAAAAGCTGGCCAGTGGTCTCCATGTGGCATGCAAGAACTGGCCACTCCCGTTCTGAGCAAATATGACTGACGAAAATCAAAGACTCAAGGAAAGAAGTACCTCACTAGGCCTTTCTTCCAATGTGCCTCTGGGTGGATTGGAACCACCGACCCTTTGGTTACTAGTCAAGTGCTTAACCAGTTGTGCTAGTTACATAATCTGGTGTCATTTTGAAGTTTAAGTGTGTAGGGGTGGAGTCCAGCCTGTCCGTCACGATATAGCCAATAAGGCCTCTGTGTGGGTGTGGCCTTTTTCTGAGAATTCTGGGAACTCTTTGGAGGTGGGAGACACTCTCTCTAGGCTCACTCCCTGAGAGACTCTCTGCTGACAAGATAAATGGCGCTTCGCTGAATATAGTCCATGCTCTCGAAGCTGGAGAAGCCACTTGGAGACTCCTGCCAGCACTGAGGTGCTTGCACCACTGGATCCACAAGACTTTCCCCCCACTGGCCTGTGATCATCCTGCATTCGGCATTATTGTACGTGTTCCATGAGTCTGAAGAGGAATTTATCAATTGGTATCAGACATGAGCTAATACCAGACTTATAGACTTGATCTGGACTGGACTGGGATGTTTTCTCAATATGCAATTGCTCTTGTCTATAAAGCTCTTTGCGATACACCTATGAGTGTCTATGAACTTGATTTAGTCAACCTGGACTCACTCACCATTCATGCCACCCAAGGACGCCTCTATATGGCTACATATTTATTTATATCCCTATCTATCCAGGTCTCTCCATCTCTCTGGCGATATATTTATTTATATCCCTATCTATCCAGATCTCTCCATCTCTCTGGCTATATATTTATTTATATCCCTATCTATCCAGGTGTCTCCATCTCTCTCTCTAAACGTTGAGAGGGCAGAACTTCTGCAGATCATCTTCAGGTGGCAAAATGCTTATTTTCTTCTTTTCTATGAGGGTTTCCAGTCATTCAGCCATGAGATGTTTAAGAGCCTTTATCTTCTAGAGGAGTGGTTCTCAACCTTCCTAATGCCGCGATGCTTTAATACAGTTCCTCATGTTGTGGTGCCCCCGACGCTAACATTATTTTTGTTGTTACTGCATCACTGTAATTTCAGAGGGCGGCCCCTCTGAAAGGGTCGTTCGACCCCCAAAGAGGTTGAGACCCACAGGTTGAGAACTGCTGTTCTAGAGAAAGGAAACAGTGGAAGGATAATGGGGTCTATCTTAGGGTGCCTTTCATATTCTTCTTTCTGGGTGCGCCTGGTGGAAGGGGAGCGGCTGGTGGCAGAGGCTGGGGCTGTGACCGCTAGTGAAAGCGGGGATTTCTCTTGGGCTCCAAGTAGCTCTTTCTGAGGGACCCCAGGAGGAGGCTTTTTCCAAAACTGACTCTCTGTAGATGAAAGAGAGCGCAGCTCCCAGAAGCAAAGTTCTAGAGGGCTGGAGGTGCTCCTCCGTGCTACCCCACTTTCGCATACACCCTCGGGGACTCCCCCAATGCCTGCCTGCCATTTGCAGGCCCACAAAGGTGGTTCTTTCGGCAGCCGACACCTCGGCTGTTCACTTGGGTTTTAAATGAAGGGACTCTTTGCAGCAAAGGAAGAATTGAGCAAGGTCATGAATATGCACACTGGTATTTCTCTTCTGAGAGTGAACACTCCAGCAGGGCTCTGGCAAAGCACTGAGAGCGGTTCCTCAACGCGTTGCCACGGTTCTAGCCAGCAGCCCCAGTCCGAGGTCGGTCAAGGTAACCCACAAGGCCTGAAAGCAAAAGCTCACACAGATGGCAGCGCTTCAAAAGTTCATGGGAACATTCCACTGGCTCTTAATTCCATTGGTCCACGATCTTTTGGAAAACAGTTTTGTTGTCATATAATTCAGGAGTTCAGTCATATGAAGAAGAGTTGTCAAATCATCACCACGCTCAAGCTTAGAGCTGGGTTTTCCGTGGGCTGATGGCTGTCAGCTCCCCATTTCCTCTGTGGTTCCCTGCAGTGCCCTGGAGACACCAGGAGCGCAGTGACTGTTTCTGGAGTGGATTTGCCTCTCCTGGAGTTCACCTGATAGAAAGCCCTGTAAAAGAACACAACAACCCCCACAAACAGACCAACAGCAATCCAGAAGGAAAACAGAGCAAACCTCAATAGAAAATGAAGCAGAAAATATTAAAAAAATTAGAACAAATTTAAGAGGGACTGAAAGGGAGATCAAACAAGAAGGTGTTACATCTTAACCTAACTACATCTGTGATCATCCACTCTCCAGTGCCCTCTGCATGATAGCCAGGCTGTGCCCAGGGTGGGAGGGTATTCACAGGAGGCTTAATCCACTCGTATATCCCCTTCTCGTTTGCGGTTTTCACTGCAAAAGTTTAAAATGGGTCAAAAGGGTGATCGAATGATGACCTTACATTTCAACGTAACTGCATATGCCCTACTGGACATTACAATGCTCCCTGTCTGACAACAAGGCTTTCACATCACCAGAGGCAAAATCCATGTGGGGAGCCTGCAAATGCATTTGGGCTTCCACTGTCCTCCACAGCCACCTGCAAGCAAGGTGTTCACAATTTAAGCTCTCTTACCATTCCCTCCTTCTGATTTGGATTTCATTATTGGCAATCCTTGGACCACACTGGCTAGTGTACTTTTTACATTGTGGTTTTAGTTGATGTCTGAGATGGCTGCTTATTTGGAGACAAACCTTTAAGAACACACACGCCATTCTTTCTGATAGCTGGCAACCATATGCTTTCTTCACCACCCATTGATCTAGCACCCATATCTTCAGTGACCTCTTCATGAGGGTGAGCATGGGACAGGACCATGCCAAAACAACTCATTGTTCTTAGATTGGGGCGAGAATTACATGTGACCCGCAAATCCCTTCCTGTGTCTATCTGTGGTTTGTATATGTCTCTGGTTCACCTCAGGGACTCCACTGTCATCTAATGTTAGAGAACATTGTCCATCATTCCCTTGGGGGATAAAGTAAATTCTATTGTGAGTATCATTAATTTAGTCAATGGTTTAGCACTTAAAACAGTGTTGAAAAGTAAATGATATGTCGTAGGCCAGCTATGAACAGCAACATGTCAATTGCTGACTTCTACAGATTAAACTCTTAAAAAACTGGACATTATTTATACAAACAAGGGGTTTGTAGGCAGGCAATACTTTCAATAATATTATTTCACTATGGCAGAGGCACATCTACCAGATTAATACATGTCCTAAGAAAGCAAGGGGGCAATAAAAGAGTAAGTGCATGGTATTCCTGCCTCACCCTTCAGTGGGGACCCTCAAGGCAAGAGATTCATACAATCCAAGTCCAAAATCCACCAGTTCTATACCCTTGGCATAGATAGCAGTCCTCTGCTTCTTCTCACACTAGGCA
>NW_022103951.1:18857891-18864083 GCF_000313985.2 Echinops telfairi
AGCCTGAAGGCCCCTCGCAGACACCACATGAAAGCACGAGGCAGGTGAAACAAAGCATGAGGGCAGTCTGCGGCACTGAAGGAAAAACTCCCTTAAAATAACATTTTCTAAGAATTAGCCTCACACTTTCCCATCGTTTTTAACTTACAAAAACGTTTGCTGATACCACCAATAACCAACATATTTCTTCACCCAGATTTCCCAAATCCAAAGACTATGTTACCCACAATGCAGTGCTCCAAATCAGGGAATCAACATGTGCAATCCTGGTATCCTTGGGCCTCGATTGCATGCCATCCATTGTCCATTCCATGTCTTCCCTCCTCTAGGATTTGATCCCAGCTCATTAGTTGGTGTCCTTTGGTTGTCTCCCTATTTCTTCTCAGAATGGCTCCTGGCTTTGTCACTTATCACCCTGACCCCTTTGAAGAGAACTTCAGTTTGGTGTTTGAAAAGTATTCTTCAGTTTAGGTTTGAGTGATGCTCCCTGATGAAATGCGGGCTGTACACTTTGGGAAAGATCACCAGGAAGAACTGGTCCTCAGCACAACCCTCCAGGAGACACTGGAGGTGTCTCACACTGCTGGTGACTTACACCTGGTGGTAAGGATCCCTGGTGATGCAGTGGGTTAAGCATCAGACTGAGTCAAGGAGGCCTGCGGTTCAAAACCACCAGCTTCTCAGTGGGGGGTGGAGGGTGGGGTGGGAAGCAATCCACTTCCATAAAGATGCACAGCTCTGGGGACCCCTGGGTCCCTGTGAGTTGGCATGGACTCAGCGGCTGGGTGTCTGGTCACCAGTGACTTGGAGGACGAGGGAGCATGCTTTGTGCTGGGCTGGATCACACAGTGCTGTAGAGCTCATGGGTGTGTTCTGATAACTGGATGGGTTTCTAGAGGCAGGTTTACCAGGAAGCCAATGAAGCTTGAAAGGGAGCCCTCTAAATGAGGCTTCAGCCACGTTCCCATGAAGAAGCCCACCAGCCTGTGCCATCCAGGATTGTAAGTAATAGAACCCAAATCCTGATGAGGGCACAGTATTAGAGCTTAAATTGGGAACACCCGGTTTGTAGAAAGCCATGGGTGATAGTGGAAGCCCCAAGTCCATTGGCAGTGTCCACATATGCATGAGGTCTCTGACCATATTCCAGGGCTGTGACTAGCCTTACTACTAGACAGCGCACAGCGCGAAGTGCGTTGTGACGGATGGACTTAGTTCAAATGTAACACCTTCTCATTTGATCTTACATTGGACTCATTTTAAAGTTGAGTTTTTAATATTTTCCAATTCTTTTTGATTGAAATTTGCCTGTGTTTTATTTGTTCATTGTTGTTGAGGGTTTTTTTGGTTTTGCTTCCTTTTTGTATGTTTTCCTTTCTAGGGAGTCTGGCGCAGGTGAATCTATGGAGACAGGAAGGGGATGAGTTTCCCAAAGGCATGATGGCAGCAGAGGTCAGGGGAAATGGACGGTCAACAACAGTGAGCACAAACGTGGAAAAAATGTTTTAAACTTGATTGTGGTGATGATTGCTATACTCTTTTTTCTTGTCTTTTAACTTGGAATTTTATGATATACATAAATGCCAATATGAGAATAAGGATTTCTAAGGCTTGTAAATTATCTCTAGTGGAAAGGATTCCAAAGGAGTCCAAAATTAATATGGACCCACAAAGGACCAAGCAAGGTGTGGTCCAGCTGTTCCTTAAGAAAACTGCCAATTTGCTACATTCAATACTGACTATCATTTTTTTTTCAGAGACTGCCTTACCTGATGCAATTTCCAATGCTTGCCTATACCTGAGAAATTCATACGATTTTATTAAAATATGTTTTTATTAAACCGTGATGCAAAATCCAGTATCCATGAAGGGACCGGAAGACAGACAACTTTTATTGCTCCTAGCCAATTTCACATTTCCCCAATTATATTCTTTGGAGATTTGGAAGTACGTATTATAAATGTTTAGGTTGCAAAAACAAGAAGAGAAAAATGCCAAAGACCATGGGAAATTCTACCAGTAAACCCCACACACAATCCTGGTGTATTCTGTGCAATACTGCAAAAGTATTTTCTGATGATTATGGAGTAAACTTGTCTAAGAGGAGTCTAGGAAGGTACTAAAACGAAGTGCAGAATAGAAAGATGATCCCCCACCCACCCACCCCCTTGTTGGGACAGATGGGGCCCCTAATGCTCTGGCTGCATTTCAAGCCCTTGGAGCTTTCCACCGGGCTCTAAGCACAAACCAGGGTGCTGGCGGCTGCCTTGCGGGAGCCCCGTTGGAAAGCCCTGAAGGAAGACAAGACAGGCTGGGAAGGGGTGGGGAAGAGGGGTTTGCTCCTTAGGCAAGGGGACAGGACCAACACATGTCGTGGCCCAAGGTCATAGAAGGAGGACAAAAGCTCATTCAGAGGGGGGCTGTTTGAAACACTGTTGGTCTGTCCTTCCATCAGAGATAAAATGGACATTTTGCCCCATGTTCCCAGGCAAAGTCTGCAGAAAGCAGCCACCAGCAAGTTTATCAATTTCTTCGTGTTCCCAGTCTCATCCTCCCCTCCTGCCTATGAATAACTTGAAGTGCAAATGTTTCTTTGTATGCCTGAGAAGTGAGCTGCCTTTGTGGAAATGCTGGCAGGGGCACCCTGGCTACGTGATCCAAAGAGTATATAAACTCGCCTCTACGACAGCTCTGGACTCTGCAGCGTCTATGCTGCATAGACCACGGCGCCTAACTTTTGTCTGTCTCTTTTGTATATAAGTTTCCTCTTCTTTACTCCTCTGGAATCTGATTGATCCCTGAGATAAGAGCTAGTCTCTATCTTGGCTCCGGGTCCTGCGGTGAAAGGTAGATCTGGTAAGTTTAAGGGAAAATATAATTGCTCAGGGGAAAGAAACGTGCGTGCGTGCGTGCGTGGCCTCCAAGCCCCCAGGAAGGAGCTCCTAGGGTAAGGCTTTGGGGACGTTTTTTGGGCATGTTGTTGGGTGACGGGGGCGGGAAGAGCAGGCTAGAGGTGTAACGCCACCTTCTTTCTCCCTCTTTTGACTAGAAAAACAGCTGTGCAGCGCCAAGTTAAAAACCTTCCTCTTTTTTTCCTTTCACGGTTCAGGAGTATAATAATCAGTCCTCGTTAGAAGGGCCGGGTACAGTGAAGAAACTTTAAGAAGCATTTTTCACTGGCCGGCGTAGCGAACAGGAGATTCAGTCCCTGGCTATGATCCGTAAAAAGTTGTAAGAGTTGCTCCTGCGGCTGAGAGCTGCGACACAGGGGTGTGTGACAGACGAAGCTGATGGAACAGGTGCCGTGCGTCTGAATCATTGCGTAGATCTGTTCTTTTTATTCAGTTTGCTTGAATTGTCCATACGGAGAGCGGTTTGAAAACAGACTGTATACTTGTAGGAAAGGGCACGTATGCTGTGATGGTTTGTTTTTTGTAAGTGCCAGTTCAAGTCGTTTCAGGCTGCTCTACACAGGAGTAAAGAAGTGCTAAGATAAAGTTATGCGTAATTCAGTAGCAAATTAAATTTAAATATTTTTGAAAAGCGACGATGAAACATAAAGATCTTCTCTAATAGACGTTTTAAAACCAATATTGGGGTGGGGGTGGGATTACAGAGATTGATTATTAAAAGCTTCCAAACTAGAGTCTGTCTGCCCAGGGAAAAAGCAGGTCCCTGTTATCAGCAGTTGCACTGCATGCTAGAGAATTGGCCTTACGCCCGGACTAAGGAGAAAAATATGAACAAGAGGAGAGGCTTGGAAACTTGCCTTGTGTGCTGCTTTACTGTCAAAACCATTTATTTGCAGTAAATAATGGCCAACTTCATAGTTTTTCTTTTAAATTGGTGAGGGATTTGAAACAGGTAGTAAGTAGCCTGCTCTGGCATTATTTTCTTTCTTGTATTAATTGTGATAGAATGTCCAGCTGAGGAGAGACAGTTCATTTTTACTAGTTGCATGAAAGCAGGGGGGTACCATGCGGGCAGGGAGAAAACCTTGCGTTCGATTTGATTCATTGCCAGTCACCTGTGTACTTTTCTCTGCTGCTGTTCGCTTGGCAGAATTCAACCCAGCCTGGGAGCAGCGGCAGCAACGCGGTGGTCCCAGACGTAAGATGGCCAGAACCAAGCAGACCTCGCGCAAGTTAACTGCTGGGAAGGCTCCACGTGAGCAGCCAGTCGCCAAGCCGGTCCGCCAGCGCGCCTCCTCCAAGGGCGGGATCAAGAAGCCGCACCGGTACCGGCCCGGCACGGTGGCGCTGCGCGAGATCCGCCGCTACCAGAAGTCCACCGAGCTGCTCATCAGAAAGCTGCCCTTCCAGAGGCTGGTGAAGGAGATCGCGCAGGACTTGAAGATGGGCTTGAGGTTCCAGAGCGCGGCCATCGGCGCCCTGCAGGAGGCCAGCGAAGCCTACCTGGTGGGCTTGTTTGAAGACACCAATCTGTGCGCCATCCACGCCAAGAGAGTCACCATTATGCCCAAAGACATGCAGCTGGCTCGCCGCATACGGGGCGGGCCATCTTAAGCGGGAGGCCCCTTTTCCGCTGTTTTGCAGTAAATGCTGTACAATGCTTTGATTTCACGCGTGGCCTTTGTAGTAAGACGTAGTTGATCAGGTGCTGTGTGTGTGCATTGTTCTTTCCATCTTTCCCTCAGGATGAAGGCAGAAAGTGACAGCTCACAGCCCGCAGGGGGGTGGGCCCTGCTGCTCAGGAGGGAGGCGTTGCTGTCCAACAGAAGGGATGGGTACAACTTGCTGCTTCTCAGGAGGCATGTTTCTGTATGGGGATGACTTGTTGGGAAGCTAGAATCGACAATGAATGTGACAGGGCCCTTTTGCAATAAAACTGGTTAGTACTTTATCCCAGCGTTTTCACAATCGGGGTTGTTAAGTTTGACTACACATCACTCTCATAGAATGTGGGCTTTTTCAAAGGTTAAGAAACTCATGTCTTAACCACAGTGCAACTTACAGTTTCCTTGAGAATAAATAAACCTGGCATCTATAGAATAAACTGTATGCATTTATAATAGCCGTTCTGTATATTTCAGTGTCAACATCTTTAAATAAACATTTGACATCACACGTGCTGGGGAGTCTGGTCATTCAGGTGTGTATCATTGAGAGTCCAGTTGGTTTAGCCCCTAAGGAGCGTGTGCCTGTCTCCATAGTCGTGAGGTGCTCTGCCACATTCTACCTGGCATAAGTCCTCATTCTACTACGTGTTTGCCAACCCTGACTGTATGTTGCTGGCCATGTTGACAGTGCTTGTTCTGTCATGTGAAGTAAGTGCAGATCACTCTTATTGGGCTTACATTCCCCATCCCCCATTACTACAAATCGCTCAACGGCATTTGCCAGGCCTGTGGTTTTTTTCACCAATGACAGCCAGTGGTGACCAATTGTGTTAGGCAGTGTTCTCTAGAGCAACAAAACCAGGCCACTTATGATTACTCATATACATAAGAGGGTAGGTTTATACAGCGAGAAGAAATTGAACAGTTAATTAGTCCTCGCAGCGTTACAGAGGGTTCAGTTCAACTCACGTTTGTGGAATCGTTAATAAACTGGAATTTCTTCAACTCAAGTGGGCTGTAGGGTCCAAGGTCAAGGAATTAGACAGCAGTTTTCCCTGGGGGAAGGCAAGTGGAGTCTGCCCACAGGTAGCAAAGGCAGGGCTGGGTCACCAACACTCAGTAGTTCTGGAGCTTGAAGAAACAGGGCCCGATGGGATATCCAACATAAGCAATGCAAGGTGAATCCACCAGCCTAAGGCTTTCAGGACATGATCCATGGATTGCCTTAGGCCACAGGTGGCGTAGCTCCCAGGTTGAATCAGAGAAATAGCTAAAGCAGCAGCACACTCCAGCATGTTCCATTCACCAGAGATCAGTTTATAATGGCCACATGGCTCCTTGTGTAAATTCCTGTGCTTTCCAGCATCTGTCATGTAAGGAATGGAAGATAAATGTCTACTTCTTTACCTTTGCTGTCTGAGTAATGTGACAATATGTGACTTGTCTTTTCTTCTCTACCAAATGTTATCATGAGTGTAGAGCCATCTTCAGTATAAAAACAAATAGCCCAGAGAACAATCTCTGTGAAGGTAACTTCAAAGTAAACCGAGCAGTTCATTGTGTGACAGTGACTCAATTCCCACTCCTAGCCTCCAAGGCAACAGGGAAGAGAA